>NC_088230.1:41475089-41793408 GCF_036934945.1 Oncorhynchus masou masou | reverse complement strand
ATGTAATAGAGACAGTAGGTCTAGCTGGTCTGTCATAATATAATAGACAGTAGATCGGTCTGTCATAATATAACAGAGACAGTAGATCTAGCTGGTCTGTCATAATAGAGACAGTAGATCTAGCTGGTCTGTCATAATATAATAGAGACAGTAGATCTAGCTGGTCTGTCATAATAATAGAGACAGTAGATCTGTCAGCTGGTCTGTCATCTATTCTGTCATAATATAGACAGTAGATCTAGCTGGTCTGTCATAATATAATAGAGACAGTAGATCTAGCTGGTCTGTCATTTTATAATGAGACAGTAGATCTAGCTGGTCTGTCATAATATAATAGAGACAGTAGATCTAGCTGGTCTGTCATAATTATAATAGAGACAGTAGATCTAGCTGGTCTGTCATGTATAATAGAGACAGTAGATCTAGCTGGTCTGTCATAATGTAATAGAGACAGTAGATCTAGCTGGTCAGGTGCATAACATAGACAGTAGATCTAGTGGTCTGTCATAATATAATAGAGACAGTAGATCTAGCTGGTCTGTCATATTATAACAGAGACAGTAGATCTAGCTGGTCTGTCATAATATAATAGAGACAGTAGATCTAGCTGGTCATGTCATATCTAGCTGGTCTGTCATGGTATAACAGTAGATCTAGCTGGTCTGTCATAATATAATAGAGACAGTAGTAGCTGGTCTGTCATCTAGTAGATCTGGTCTGTCATGTTATAACAGTAGATCAGTCTGACTAATAGAGACAGTAGGTCTGTCATGTTATAATATAATAGAGACAGTAGATCTAGCTGGTCTGTCATAATATAATAGAGACAGTAGATCTAGCTGGTCTGTCATAATATAATAGAGACAGTAGAGATAGCTGGTCTGTCATAATATAATAGAGACAGTAGATCTAGCTGGTCTATCTGTTATAATAGAGACAGTAGATCTGGTCTGTCATAATATAATAGGTCTGTCATAATGTTATAATAGAGACAGTAGACTAGCTGGTCTGTCATAATTAGAGACAGGTCTCAGCTGGTCTATAATAACATAGACAGTAGATCTAGCTGGTCTGTCATATAACATAATAGAGACAGTAGATCTAGCTGGTCTGTCATAATATAATAGAGACAGTAGATCTAGCTGGTCTGTCATAATATAATAGAGACAGTAGATCTAGCTGGTTTGTCATAATATAATAGAGACAGTAGATCTAGCTGGTCTGTCATAATATAATAGAGACAGTAGATTGTCTGTCAGCTGGTCAGTAGATCATGGTTATAATAGAGACAGTAGATCGAGCTGGTCTGTCATAATATAATAGGCCATGTCTAGCTGGTCTGTCATATTATAATAGAGACAGTAGATCTAGCTGGTCTGTCATAATATAATAGAGACAGTAGATCTAGCTGGTCTGTCATAATGTAATAGAGACAGTAGATCTAGCTGGTCTGTCATAATATAATAGAGACAGTAGATCTAGCTGGTCTATCATAATATAATAGAGACAGTAGATCTAGCTGGTCTGTCATAATATAATAGAGACAGTAGATCTAGCTGGTCTGTCATAGCATATCATAGACAGTAGATCTAGCTGGTCTGTCATAATATAATAGAGACAGTAGATCTAGCTGGTCTGTCATGGTATAACATAGATAGTAGATCTAGCTGGTCTGTCATAATATAATAGAGACAGTAGATCTAGCTGGTCTGTCATAATATAATAGAGACAATAGATATAGCTGGTCTGTCATAATATAATAGAGCATAGATCGAGCTGGTCCTATGTCATAATATAATAGAGATAGTAGATCTAGCTGGTCTGTCATAATATAATAGAGAAGTAGATCTGCCCGCTGGTCTGTCATGTTATAATAGACAGTATAGATCTAGCTGGTCTGTCATAATGTAATAGAGACAGTAGATCTAGCTGGTCTGTCATAATATAATAGAGACAGTAGATCAAGCTAACATCAAGGCATGATATTATAATAGAGACAGTAGATCTAGCTGGTCTGTCATAATATAATAGAGACAGTAGATCTAGCTGGTCTGTCATTATTATAATGAACAGTAATATGGTCTGTCAGACAGTAGATCTAGCTGGTCTGTCATAATGTAATAGAGACAGTAGATCTAGCTGGTCTATCATGGTATAACATATAATAGAGATCTAGCTGGTCTGTCAGTAATATAATAGAGACAGTATATCTGTCATAATGTTATAATAGAGACAGTAGATCTAGCTGGTCTGTCATAATATAATAGAGACAGTAGATCTAGCTGGTCTGTCATAATATAATAGAGACAGTAGATCTAGCTGGTCTGTCATAATATAATAGAGACAGTAGATCTAGCTGGTCTATCATATTATAATAGAGACAGTAGATCTAGCTGGTCTGTCATAATATAATAGAGACAGTAGATCTAGCTGGTCTGTCATAATATAATAGAGACAGTAGATCTAGCTGGTCTGTCATAATGTAATAGAGACAGTAGATCTAGCTGGTCTGTCATAATATAATAGAGACAGTAGATCTAGCTGGTCTGTCATGTTATAATAGAGACAGTAGATCTAGCTGGTCTGTCATAATATAATAGAGACAGTAGATCTAGCTGGTCTGTCATAATATAATAGAGACAGTAGATCTAGCTGGTCTGTCATAATATAATAGAGACAGTAGATCTACTGGTCTGTCATAATATAATAGAGACAGTAGATCTAGCTGGTCTGTCAATATAATAGAGACAGTAGATCTAGCTGGTCTGTCATAATATAATAGAGACAGTAGATCTAGCTGGTCTGTCATAATATAATAGAGACAGTAGATCTAGCTGGTCTGTCATAATATAATAGAGACAGTATATCTAGCTGGTCTGTCATAATATAATAGAGACAGTAGATCTAGCTGGTCTGTCATAATATAATAGAGACAGTAGATCTAGCTGGTCTGTCATAATATAATAGAGACAGTAGATCTAGCTGGTCTGTCATAATATAATAGAGACAGTAGATCTAGCTGGTCTGTCATAATATAATAGAGACAGTAGATCTAGCTGGTCTGTCATAATATAATAGAGACAGTAGATCTAGCTGGTCTGTCATAATATAATAGAGACAGTAGATCTAGCTGGTCTGTCATAATATAATAGAGACAGTAGATCTAGCTGGTCTGTCATAATATAATAGAGACAGTAGATCTAGCTGGTCTGTCATAATATAATAGAGACAGTAGATCTAGCTGGTCTGTCATAATATAATAGAGACAGTAGATCTAGCTGGTCTGTCATAATATAATAGAGACAGTAGATCTAGTAGATGTCATAATATAATAGAGCAGTAGATCTGTCATAATATAATAATAGACAGTAGATCTAGCTGGTCTGTCATAATATAATAGAGACAGTAGATCTAGCTGGTCTGTCATAATATAATAGAGACAGTAGATCTAGCTGGTCTGTCATAATATAATAGAGACAGTAGATCTAGCTGGTCTGTCATAATATAATAGAGACAGTAGATCTAGCTGGTCTGTCATAATATAATAGAGACAGTAGATCTAGCTGGTCTGTCATAATATAATAGAGACAGTAGATCTAGCTGGTCTGTCATAATATAATAGAGACAGTAGATCTAGCTGGTCTGTCATAATATAATAGAGACAGTAGATCTAGCTGGTCTGTCATAATATAATAGAGACAGTAGATCTAGCTGGTCTGTCATAATATAATAGAGACAGTAGATCTAGCTGGTCTGTCATAATATAATAGAGACAGTAGATCTAGCTGGTCTGTCATAATATAATAGACAGAGATCTAGCTGGTCTGTCATAATATAATAGAGACAGTAGATCTAGCTGGTCTGTCATAATATAATAGAGACAGTAGATCTAGCTGGTCTGTCATAATATAATAGAGACAGTAGATCTAGCTGGTCTGTCATAATATAATAGAGACAGTAGATCTAGCTGGTCTGTCATAATATAATAGAGACAGGTCTGGTCTGTCATAATATAATAGAGACAGTAGATCTAGCTGGTCTGTCATAATATAATAGAGACAGTAGATCTAGCTGGTCTGTCATAATATAATAGAGACAGTAGATCTAGCTGGTCTGTCATAATATAATAGAGACAGTAGATCTAGCTGGTCTGTCATAATATAATAGAGACAGTAGATCTAGCTGGTCTGTCATAATATAATAGAGACAGTAGATCTAGCTGGTCTGTCATAATATAATAGAGACAGTAGATCTAGCTGGTCTGTCATAATATAATAGAGACAGTAGATCTAGCTGGTCTGTCATAATATAATAACAGAGACAGTAGATCTAGCTGGTCTGTCATAATATAATAGAGACAGTAGATCTAGCTGGTCTGTCATAATATAATAGAGACAGTAGATCTAGCTGGTCTGTCATAATATAATAGAGACAGTAGATCTAGCTGGTCTGTCATAATATAATAGAGACAGTAGATCTAGCTGGTCTGTCATAATATAATAGAGACAGTAGATCTAGCTGGTCTGTCATAATCTAGCTATAATATAATAGAGACAGTAGATCTAGCTGGTCTGTCATAATATAATAGAGACAGTAGATCTAGCTGGTCTGTCATAATATATAGAGACAGTAGATCTAGCTGGTCTGTCATAATATAATAGAGACAGTAGATCTAGCTGGTCTGTCATAATATAATAGAGACAGTAGATCTAGCTGGTCTGTCATAATATAATAGAGACAGTAGATCTAGCTGGTCTGTCATAATAATAGAGACAGTAGATCTAGCTGGTCTGTCATAATATAATAGAGACAGTAGATAAAGCTAGCTGGTCTGTCATAATATATATAGTTCTGGCTGGTCTGAGACAGTATATCTAGCTGGTCTGTCATAATATAATAGAGACAGTAGATCTAGCTGGTCTGTCATAATATAATAGAGACAGTAGATCTAGCTGGTCTGTCATAATATAATAGAGACAGTAGATCTAGTAATATAAGACAGAGATCTAGCTGGTCTGTCATAATATAATATAATATAGACAGTAGATCTAGCTGGTCTGTCATAATATAATAGAGACAGTAGATCTAGCTGGTCTGTCATAATATAATAGAGACAGTAGATCTACCTCGTCTGTCATAATATAATAGAGACAGTAGATCTAGCTGGTCTGTCTCTATTATAATAGAGACAGTAGATCTTGCTGGTCTGTCATAATATAATAGAGACAGTAGATATAGCTGGTCTGTCGTAATATAATAGAGACAGTAGATCTAGCTGGTCTGTCATAATATAATAGAGACAGTAGATCTAGCTGGTCTGTCATAATATAATAGAGACAGTAGATCTAGCTGGTCTGTCATAATATAATAGAGACAGTAGATCTAGCTGGTCTGTCATAATATAATAGACAGTAGATCTAGCTGGTCTGTCATAATATAATAGAGACAGTAGATCTAGCTGGTCTGTCATAATATAATAGAGACAGTAGATCTAGCTGGTCTGTCATAATATAATAGAGACAGTAGATCTAGCTGGTCTGTCATAATATAATAGAGACAGTAGATCTAGCTGGTCTGTCATAATATAATAGAGACAGTAGATCTAGCTGGTCTGTCATAATATAATATACATAATAGATATATATAGAGACAGTAGATCTAGCTGGTCTGTCATAATATAATAGAGACAGTAGATCTAGCTGGTCTCTATCATAATATAATAGAGACAGTAGATCTAGCTGGTCTGTCATAATATAATAGAGACAGTAGATCTAGCTGGTCTGTCATAATATAATAGAGACAGTAGATCTACTGGTCTGTCATAATATAATAGAGACAGTAGATCTAGCTGGTCTGTCATAATATAATAGAGACAGTAGATCTAGCTGGTCTGTCTTGTTATAATAGAATAGAGACAGTAGATCTAGCTGGTCTGTCATAATATAATAGAGACAGTAGATCTAGCTGGTCTATCATGTCATAATATAATAGAGACAGTAGATCTAGCTGGTCTGTCATAATATAATAGAGACAGTAGATCAATCTAGCTGGTCTGTCATAATATAATAGAGAGATCTAGTAATATAATAGAGACAGTAGATCTAGCTGGTCTGTCATAATATAATAGAGACAGTAGATCTAGCTGGTCTGTCATAATATAATAGAGACAGTAGATCTAGCTGGTCTGTCATAATGGTAGAGACATAATATAATAGAGACAGACAGTAGATCTAGCTGGTCTGTCATAATATAATAGAGACAGTAGATCTAGCTGGTCTGTCATAATATAATAGAGACAGTAGATCTAGCTGGTCTGTCATAATATAATAGAGACAGTAGATCTAGCTGGTCTGTCATAATATAATAGAGACAGTAGATCTAGCTGGTCTGTCATAATATAATAGAGACAGTAGATCTAGCTGGTCTGTCATAATATAATAGAGACAGTAGATCTAGCCTGTATGTCATAATATAATAGAGACAGTATATCTAGCTGGTCTGCCATAATATAATAGAGACAGTAGATCTAGCTGGTCTGTCATAATATAATATAGACAGTAGATCTAGCTGTCTCTAATATAGACAGACAGTAGATCTAGCTGGTCTGTCATAATGTAATACAGACAGTACTCTAGCTGGTCTGTCATATTATAATAGAAACATTAGATCGAGCTGGTCTGTCATATAAAAGAGAAATTAGATCTAGCTGGTCTGTCATAATATATTAGAGACAGTAGATTTAGCTGGTCTGTCATAATATAATCGAGACAGTAGATCTAGCTGGTCTGTCATAATATAATAGAGACAGTAGATCTAGCTGGTCTGTCATAATATAATAGAGACAGTAGATCTAGCTGGTCTGTCATAATATAATAGAGACAGTAGATCTACCTGGTGGTATATTATGTCATAATATAATAGAGACAGTAGATCTAGCTGGTCTGTCAATATAATAGAGACCAGCTAGATCTATGAGACTGTTATATAATACAGACAGCTAGATCTACTGTCTGTCATAATATAATAGAGACAGTAGATCTAGCTGGTCTGTCATAATTATAATAGAGACAGTAGATCTAGCTGGTCTGTCATAATATAATAGAGACAGTAGATCTTGCTGGTCTGTCATAATACAATAGAGACAGTTATCTAGCTGGTCTGTCATAATATAATAGAGACATTATAATGAGACAGATCTAGCTGGTCTGTCTAATATAATAGAGACAGTAGATCTACTGGTCTGTCATAATATATAGAGACAGTAGATCTAGCTGGTCTGTCTTAATATAATAGATATAATATATAATAGAGACAGTAGATCTACTGGTCTGTCATAATATAATAGAGACAGTAGATCTAGCTGTCTGTCATAATATAATAGAGACAGTAGATCTAGCTGATCTAATAGAGACAGTAGATCTATGTCTATATATAGAGACAGTAGATCTAGCTGGTCTGTCATAATATAATAGAGACAGTAGATCTAGCTGGTCTGTCATATGTCATATATAATAGAGACAGTAGATCTACTGGTCTGTCATAATATAATAGAGACAGTAGATCTAGCTGGTCTGTCATAATATAATAGAGACAGTAGATCTAGCTGGTCTGTCATAATATAATAGAGACAGTAGATCTAGCTGGTCTGTCATAATATAATAGAGACAGTAGATCTACTGGTCTGTCATAATATAATAGAGACAGTAGATCTACTGGTCTGTCATAATATAATAGAGACAGTAGATCTAGCTGGTCTGTCATAATATAATAGAGACAGTAGATCTACTGGTCTGTCATAATATAATAGAGACAGTAGATCTACTGGTCTGTCATAATATAATAGAGACAGTAGATCTAGCTGGTCTGTCATAATATAATATATAGACAGACCAGATCTACTGGTCTGTCATAATATAATAGAGACAGTAGATCTACTGTCTGTCATAATATAATAGAGACAGTAGATCCAGCTGGTCTGTCATAATATAATAGACAGACAGTAGATCTAGCTGGTCTGTCATATATAATATGAGACAGTAGATCTAGACTGGTCTGTCATAATATATATGACAGACCAGCTAGATCTACTAGATCTATTATGACAGTCAGGTAGATAACTGTATCTATTATATTATGACCAGCTAGATCTACTGTCATATATATATGAGACCAGCTAGATCTAGCTGTCTCTATTCTCTATTATATTAAGACAGACCAGCTAGATCTACTGTCTCTATTATATTATGACAGACCAGCTCGATCTACTGTCTCTATTATATTATGACAGACCAGCTAGATCTACTGTATTATATTATATTTTACAGACCAGCTAGATCTACCGTCTCTATTATATTATGGCAGACCAGCTAAATTTACTGTCTCTATTATATTATGACAGACCAGCTAGATCTACTGTCTCTATTATATTAAGACAGACCAGCTAGATCTACTGTCTCTATTATATTATGACAGACCAGCTTTATTTATGACAGACCAGGTAGATCTACTGTCTCTATTATATTATGACAGACCAGCTAGATCTACTGTCTCTATTATATTATGACAGACAGACTGTCTCTATTATATTATGACAGACCAGCTAGATCTACTGTCTCTATTATATTATGACAGACCAGCTAGATCTACTGTCTCTATTATATTACAGACCAGCTAGATCTACTGTCTCTATTATATTATGACCAGCTGTCTCTATTATATTATGACAGACCAGCTCTGTCTCTATTATATTATGACAGACCATTATATATGACAGACCAGCTAGATCTGATTATATTATGACAGACCAGTAGATCTAGACAGACCAGGTAGATCTACTGTCTCTATTATATTATGACAGACCAGCTAGATCTACTGTCTCTATTATATTATGACAGACCAGCTAGATCTACTGTCTCTATTATATTATGACAGACCAGCTAGATCTACTGTCTCTATTATATTATGACAGACCAGCTAGATCTACTGTCTCTATTATATTATGACAGACCAGCTAGATCTACTGTCTATTATATTATGACTATTATATTATTATGACAGACCAGCTAGATCTACTGTCTCTATTATATTATGACAGACCAGCTTTATCTACTGTCTCTATTATATTATGACAGACCAGCTAGATCTACTGTCTCTATTATATTATGACAGACCAGCTAGATCTACTGTCTCTATTATATTATGACAGACCAGCTAGATCTACTGTCTCTATTATATTATGACAGACCAGCTAGATCTACTGTCTCTATTATATTATGACAGACCAGCTAGATCTACTGTCTCTATTATATTATGACAGACCAGCTAGATCTACTGTCTCTATTATATTATGACAGACCAGCTAGATCTACTGTCTCTATTATATTATGACAGACCAGCTAGATCTACTGTCTCTATTATATTATGACAGACCAGCTAGATCTACTGTCTCTATTATATTATGACAGACCAGCTAGATCTACTGTCTCTATTATATTATGACAGACCAGCTAGATATACTGTCTCTATTATATTATGACAGACCAGCTAGATCTACTGTCTCTATTATATTATGACAGACCAGCTCTCTATTATCAGACCAGCTAGATCTACTGTCTCTATTGTATTATGACAGACCAGCTAGATCTACTGTCTCTATTATATTATGACAGACCAGCTGGATTTACTGTCTCTATTCTATTATGACAGACCAGCTAGATCTACTGTCTCTGTTATAATATGACAGACCAGACCAGCTAGATCTACTGTCTCTATTGTATTATGACAGACCAGACCAGCTAGATCTACTGTCTCTATTATATTATGACAGACCAGCTTGATCTACTGTCTCTATTATATTATGACTGACCAGCTAGATCTACTGTCTCTATTGTATTATGACAGACCAGCTAGATCTACTGTCTCTATTATATTATGACAGACCAGCTAGATCTACTGTCTCTATTATATTATGACAGACCAGCTAGATCTACTGTCTCTATTATATTATGACAGACCAGTCTAGATATTATACTGTCTCTATTATATTATGACAGACCAGCTAGATCTATTATATCTCTATTATATTATGACAGACCAGCTAGATCTACTGTCTCTATTATATTATATGACACACCAGGATCTACTGTCTCTATTATATTATGACAGACCAGCTAGATCTACTGTCTCTATTATATTATGACAGACCAGCTAGATCTACTGTCTCTATTATATTATGACAGACCAGCTAGATCTACTGTCTCTATTATATTATGACAGACCAGCTAGATCTACTGTCTCTATTATATTATGACAGACCAGCTAGATCTACTGTCTCTATTATATTATGACAGACCAGCTAGATCTACTGTCTCTATTATATTATGACAGACCAGCTAGATCTACTGTCTCTATTATATTATGACAGACCAGCTAGATCTACTGTCTCTATTATATTATGACAGACCAGCTAGATCTACTGTCTCTATTATATTATGACAGACCAGCTAGATCTACTGTCTCTATTATATTATGACAGACCAGCTAGATCTACTGTCTCTATTATATTATGACAGACCAGCTAGATCTACTGTCTCTATTATATTATGACAGACCAGCTAGATCTACTGTCTCTATTATATTATGACAGACCAGCTAGATCTACTGTCTCTATTATATTATGACAGACCAGCTAGATCTATTATATTATGACAGACCAGCTAGATCTGTCTCTATTATATTATGACAGACCAGCTAGATCTACTGTCTCTATTATATTATGACAGACCAGCTAGATCTACTGTCTCTATTATATTATGACAGACCAGCTAGATCTACTGTCTCTATTATATTATGACAGACCAGCTAGATCTACTGTCTCTATTATATTATGACAGACCAGCTAGATCTACTGTCTCTATTATATTATGACAGACCAGCTAGATCTACTGTCACTATTATATCATGATAGACCAGCTAGATATACTGTCTCTATTATGTTATGACAGACCAGCTAGATCTACTGTCTCTATCATAATATGACAGACCAGCTAGATCTACTGTCACTATTATATTGTGACAGACAAGCTAGATCTACTGTCTCAATTATAAAATGACAGACCAGCTAGATCTCCTGTCTCTATTACATTATAACAGACCAGCTTGTTCTACTGTCTCTATTATAACATGATAGACCAGCTGACAGACAGACCAGCTAGATCTACTGTCTCAGACCAGCTATCTATACCAGCTAGTTCTACTGTCTCTATTATAACATGACAGACCAGCTAGATCTACTGTCTCTATTATATTATGACAGACCAGCTAGATCTACTGTCTCTATTATATTATGACAGACCAGCTAGATCTTATATTATGTCTCTATTATATTATGACAGACCAGCTAGATCTACTGTCTCTATTATATTATGACAGACCAGCTAGATCTACTGTCTCTATTATATTATGACAGACCAGCTAGATCTACTGTCTCTATTATATTATGACAGACCAGCTAGACTGTCTCTATTATATTATGACAGACCAGCTAGATCTACTGTCTCTATTATATTATGACAGACCAGACAGACAGCTAGATCTGTCTCTATTATATTATGACAGACCAGTCTACTATTATATTATGACAGACCAGCTAGATCTACTGTCTCTATTATAATATGACAGACCAGCTAGATCTACTGTCTCTATTATATTATGACAGACCAGCTAGATCTACTGTCTCTATTGTATTATGACAGACCAGCTAGAACTACTGTCGCTATTGTATAATGACAGACTAGCAAGATCTACTGTCTCTATTATAACATGACAGACCAGATATATCTACTGTTTCTATTATAATATGACAGACCAGCTAGATCTACTGTCTCTATTGTATAATGACAGACCAGCTAGATCTACTGTCTCTATTATAATATGACAGACCAGCTAGATCTACTGTCTCTATTATATTATGACAGACCAGCTAGATCTATGTCTCTACTATTATATTATGACAGACCAGCTAGATCTACTGTCTCTATTATATTATGACAGACCAGCTAGTCTCTCTATTATATTATGACAGACCAGCTAGATCTACTGTCTCTATTATATTATGACAGACCAGCTAGATCTACTGTCTCTATTATATTATGACAGACCAGCTAGATCTACTGTCTCTATTATATTATGACAGACCAGCTAGATCTACTGTCTCTAATATAATATGACAGACCAGCTAGATATAATGTCTCTATTATAGTATGACAGACCAGCTAGATCTACTGTCTCTATTATATTATTCAAGACCAGCTAGATCTACTGTCTCTATTATATTATGACAGACCAGCTAGATCTACTGTCTCTATTATAATATGACAGACCAGCTAGATCTACTGTCTCTATTATATTATGACAGACCAGCTAGATCTACTGTCTCTATTATAAAATGACAGACCAGCTAGATCTACTGTCTCTATTATATTATGACAGACCAGCTAGATCTACTGTCTCTATTATATTATGACAGACCAGCTAGATCTACTGTCTCTATTATATTATGACAGACCAGCTAGATCTACTGTCTCTATTATATTATGACAGACCAGCTAGATCTACTGTCTCTATGACAGACCAGCTATATTATATATGACAGACCAGCTAGATCTACTGTCTCTATTATATTATGACAGACCAGCAGATCTACTGTCTCTATATTATGACAGACTCTACTGTCTCTTTATATGACAGACCAGCTAGATCTACTGTCTCTATTATATTATGACAGACCAGCTAGATCTACTGTCTCTATTATATTATGACAGACCAGCTAGATCTACTGTCTCTATTATATTATGACAGAAAAGCTAGATCTACTGTCTCTATTATATTATGACAGACCAGCTAGATCTACTGTCTCTATTATATTATGACAGACCAGCTAGATCTACTCTCTATTATATTATGACAGACCAGCTAGACCTACTGTCTATTATAACATGATAGACCAGCTAGATCTACTGTCTCTATTATATTATGACAGACCAGCTAGATCTACTGTCTCTATTATATTATGACAGACCAGCTAGATCTACTGTCTCTATTATATTATGACAGACCAGCTAGATCTACTGTCTCTATTATATTATGACAGACCAGCTAGATCTACTGTCTCTATTATATTATGACAGACCAGCTAGATCTACTGTCTCTATTATATTATGACAGACCAGCTAGATCTACTGTCTCTATTATGACAGACCAGCTAGATCTACTGTCTCTATAATATTATGACAGACCAGCTAGATCTACTGTCTCTATTATTATGACAGACCAGCTAGATCTACTGTCTCTATTATATTATGACAGACCAGACCAGACAGACCAGCTAGATCTACTGTCTCTATTATATTATGACAGACCAGCTAGATCTACTGTCTCCAGCTATTATAATATGACAGACCAGCTAGATCTACTGTCTCTATTATATTATGACAGACCAGCTAGATCTACTGTCTCTATTATAACATGACAGACCAGCTAGATCTACTGTCTCTATTATATTATGACAGACCAGCTAGATCTACTGTCTCTATTATAACATGACAGACCAGCTAGATCTACTGTCTCTATTATATTATGACAGACCAGCTAGATCTACTGTATTTATTATATGTCAGACCAGCTAGATCTACTGTCTCTATTATAATATGACAGACCAGCTAGATCTACTGTCTCTGACAGACCAGCTCTATGTCTCTATTATATTATGACAGACCAGCTAGATCTACTGTCTCTATTATTATGACAGACCAGCTAGATCTACTACTGTCTCTATTATATTATGACAGACCAGCTAGATCTACTGTCTCTATTATATTATGACAGACCAGCTAGATCTACTGTCTCTATTATATTATGACAGACCAGCTAGATCTACTGTCTCTATTATATTATGACAGACCAGCTAGATCTACTGTCTCTATTATATTATGACAGACCAGCTAGATCTACTGTCTCTATTATATTATGACAGACCAGCTAGATCTACTGTCTCTATTATATTATGACAGACCAGCTAGATCTACTGTCTCTATTATATTATGACAGACCAGCTAGATCTACTGTCTCTATTATATTATGACAGACCAGCTAGATTCTACTGTCTCTATTATAACATGACAGACCAGCTAGATCTACTGTCTCTATTATATTATGACAGACCAGCTAGTCTCTACTATCAGACCAGCTACTGTCTCTATTATATTATGACAGACCAGCTAGATCTACTGTCTCTATTATATTATGACAGACCAGCTAGATCTACTGTCTCTATTAGCTATCTCTATATTATGACAGACCAGCTAGATCTACTGTCTCTATTATATTATGACAGACCAGCTAGATCTACTGTCTCTATTATATTATGACAGACCAGCTAGATCTACTGTCTCTATTATATTATGACAGACCAGCTAGATCTACTGTCTCTATTATATTATGACAGACCAGCTAGATCTACTGTCTCTATTATATTATGACAGACCAGCTAGATCTACTGTCTCTATTATAACATGACAGACCAGCTAGATCTACTGTCTCTATTATATTATGACAGACCAGCTAGATCTACTGTCTCTATTATTATGACAGACCAGACTACAGCTATTATATCAGACCAGCTAGATCTACTGTCTCTATTATATTATGACAGACCAGCTAGATCTACTGTCTCTATTATAACATGACAGACCAGCTAGATCTACTGTCTCTATTATATTATGACAGACCAGCTAGATCTACTGTCTCTATTATATTATGACATGACAGACCAGCTAGATCTACTGTCTCTATTATAACATGACAGACCAGCTAGATCTACTGTCTCTATTATATTACAGACCAGCTAGATTAGATTATATTATGACAGACCAGCTAGATCTACTGTCTCTATTATATTATGACAGACCAGCTAGATCTACTGTCTCTATTATATTATGACAGACCAGCTAGATCTACTGTCTCTATTATATTATGACAGACCAGCTAGATCTACTGTCTCTATATTATCTCAGACCAGCTACCAGATCTACTGTCTCTATTATGACAGACCAGCTTATGACTCTATTATACCAGACCAGCTAGATCTACTGTCTCTATTATAACATGACAGACCAGCTAGATCTACTGTCTCTATTATATTATGACAGACCAGCTAGATCTACTGTCTCTATTATAACATGACAGACCAGCTAGATCTACTGTCTCTATTATATTATGACAGACCAGCTAGATCTACTGTCTCTATTATGACAGACCAGCTATTATGACAGACCAGCTAGATCTACTGTCTCTATTATAACATGACAGACCAGCTAGATCTACTGTCTCTATTATATTATGACAGACCAGCTAGATCTACTGTCTCTATTATATTATGACAGACCAGCTAGATCTACTGTCTCTATTATATTATGACAGACCAGCTAGATCTACTGTCTCTATTATATTATGACAGACCAGCTAGATCTACTGTCTCTATTATATTATGACAGACCAGCTAGATCTACTGTCTCTATTATATTATGACAGACCAGCTAGATCTACTGTCTCTATTATATTATGACAGACCAGCTAGACCTACTGTCTCTACTATATTATGACAGAGCAGCTAGATCTACTGTCTCTATTATATTATGACAGACCCGCTAGACCAACTATCTCTACTGTCTCTATTATATTATGACAGACACGCTTGATCTACTGCCTCTATTATATTATGACAGACCAGCTAAATCTACTGTCTCAATTATAATATGACAGACCAGCTAGATCAACTGTCTCTATTATATTATGACATATCAGCTAGATCTACTGTCTCTAGCTAGATCTACTGTCTCTATTATATTATGACAGACCAGCTAGATCTACTGTCTCTATTATATTATGACAGACCAGCTAGATCTACTGTCTCTATTATATTATGACAGACCAGCTAGATCTACTGTCTCTATATTATGACAGACCAGCTAGATCTACTGTCTCTATTATATTATGACAGACAGCTAGATCTACTGTCTCTATTATATTATGACAGACCAGCTACTACTGTCTCTATTATATTATGACAGACCAGCTAGATCTACTGTCTCTATTATATTATGACAGACCAGCTAGATCTACTGTCTCTATTATATTACCAGACAGACCAGCTAGATCTACTGTCTCTATTATATTATGACAGACCAGCTAGATCTACTGTCTCTATTATATTATGACAGACCAGCTAGATCTACTGTCTCTATTATATTATGACAGACCAGCTAGATCTACTGTCTCTATTATATTATGACAGACCAGCTAGATCTACTGTCTCTATTATATTATGACAGACCAGCTAGATCTACTGTCTCTATTATATTATGACAGACCAGCTAGATCTACTGTCTCTATTATATTATGACAGACCAGCTAGATCTACTGTCTCTATTATAACATGACAGACCAGCTAGATCTACTGTCTCTATTATATTATGACAGACCAGCTAGATCTACTGTCTCTATTATATTATGACAGACCAGCTAGATCTACTGTCTCTATTATATTATGACAGACCAGCTAGATCTACTGTCTCTATTATATTATGACAGACCAGCTAGATCTACTGTCTCTATTATATTATGACAGACCAGCTAGATCTACTGTCTCTATTATAGACCATGACAGACCAGCTAGATCTACTGTCTCTATTATATTATGACAGACCAGCTAGATATATTATATTATGACAGACCAGCTAGATCTACTGTCTCTATTATATTATGACAGACCAGCTAGATCTACTGTCTCTACTGTCTCTATATATGACAGACCAGCTAGATCTACTGTCTCTATTATATTATGACAGACCAGCTAGATCTACTGTCTCTATTATATTATGACAGACCAGCTAGATCTACTGTCTCTATTATAACATGACAGCTAGATCTACTGTCTATATTATGACAGACAGACCAGCTAGATCTACTGTCTCTATTAGATCTACTGTCTCTATTATATTATGACAGACCAGCTAGATCTACTGTCTCTATTAAAACATGACAGACCAGCTAGATCTACTGTCTATTAACACATGACAGACCAGCAAGATCTACTGTCTCTATTATATTATGACAGACCAGCTAGATCTACTGTCTCTATTATTATATTATGACAGACCAGCTAGATCTACTGTCTCTATTATATTATGACAGACCAGCTCTACTGTCTCTATTATAACATGACAGACCAGCTGTCTACTGTCTCTATTATATTATGACAGACCAGCTAGATCTACTGTCTCTATTATATTATGACAGACCAGCTAGATCTACTGTCTCTATTATATTATGACAGACCAGCTAGATCTACTACTGTCTACTGTCTATTATAACATGACAGACCAGCTAGATCTACTGTCTCTATTATATTATGACAGACCAGCTAGATCTACTGTCTCTATTATATTATGACAGACCAGCTAGATCTACTGTCTCTATTATGACAGATGACAGACCAGACTAGATCTACTGTCTCTATATTATGACAGACCAGCTAGATCTACTGTCTCTATTATAACATGACAGACCAGCTAGATCTACTGTCTCTATTATATTATGACAGACCAGCTAGATCTACTGTCTCTATTATATTATGACAGACCAGACCAGCTAGATCTACTGTCTCTATTATATGACATGACAGACCAGACTAGATCTACTGTCTCTATGACAGACCAGGTATATCTACTGTGACAGACCAGCTAGATCTACTGTCTCTATTATATTATGACAGACCAGCTAAATCTACTGTCTCTATTATATTATGACAGACCAGCTAGATCTACTGTCTCTATTATATTATGACAGACCAGCTAGATCTACTGTCTCTATTATTATGACAGACCAGCTAGATCTACTGTCTCTATTATATTATGACAGACCAGCTAGATCTACTGTCTCTATTATATTATGACAGACCAGCTAGATCTACTGTCTCTATTATATTATGACAGACCAGCTAGATCTACTGTCTCTATTATAACATGACAGACCAGCTAGATCTACTGTCTCTATTATATTATGACAGACCAGCTAGATCTACTGTCTCTATTATATTATGACAGACCAGCTAGATCTACTGTCTCTATTATATTATGACAGACCAGCTAGATCTACTGTCTTATATTATATTATCTACTGTCTCTATTATATTATGACAGACCAGCTAGATCTACTGTCTCTATTATTATGACAGACCAGCTAGATCTACTGTCTCTATTATATTATGACAGACCAGCTAGATCTACTGTCTCTATTATATTATGACAGACCAGCTAGATCTACTGTCTCTATTATAACATGACAGACCAGCTAGATCTACTGTCTCTATTATATTATGACAGACCAGCTAGATCTACTGTCTCTATAATTGACAGACCAGCTAGATCTGACATTATATTATGACTAGACAGCTAGATCTACTGTCTCTATTATATTATGACAGACCAGCTAGATCTACTGTCTCTATTATATTATGACAGACCAGCTAGATCTACTCTATTATATCTATGACAGACCAGCTAGATCTACTGTCTCTATTATATTATGACAGACCAGCTAGATCTACTGTCTCTATTATATTATGACAGACCAGCTAGATCTACTGTCTCTATTATAAAATGACAGACCAGCTAGATATACTGTCTCTATTATATTATGACAGACCAGCTTGATCTACTGTCTCTATTATATTATGACAGACCAGCTAGATCTACTGTCTCTATTACATCTATGACAGACAGACAGCTAGATCTACTGTCTCTATTATATTGACAGACCATGACAGACCAGCTAGATCTACTGTCTCTATTATATTATGACAGACCAGCTAGATCTACTGTCTCTATTATATTATGACAGACCAGCTAGATCTACTGTCTCTATTATATTATGACAGACCAGCTATCTACTGTCTCTATTATATTATGACAGACCAGCTAGATCTACTGTCTCTATTATATTATGACAGACCAGCTAGATCTACTGTCTCTATTATATTATGACAGACCAGCTAGATCTACTGACAGACCAGCTAGATCTACTGTCTCTATTATATTATGACAGACCAGCTAGATCTACTGTCTCTATTATATTATGACAGACCAGCTAGATCTACTGTCTCTATTATAATATGACAGACCAGCTAGATCTACTGTCTATTATATATATGACCAGCTAGATCTACTGTCTCTATTATATTATGACAGACCAGCTAGATCTACTGTCTCTATTATATGACAGACCAGCTAGATCTACTGTCTACTATTATATATGACAGACCAGCTAGATCTACTGTCTCTATTATATTATGACAGACCAGCTAGATCTACTGTCTCTATTATATTATGACAGACCAGCTAGATCTACTGTCTCCAGACAGACCAGCTAGATCTACTGTCTCTATTATATTATGACAGACCAGCTAGATCTACTGTCTCTATTATATTATGACAGACCAGCTAGATCTACTGTCTCTATTATATTATGACAGACCAGCTAGATCTACTGTCTCTTATATATACAGACCAGCTAGATCTACTGTCTCTATTACACAGACCAGCTAGATCTACTGTCTCTATTATAACATGACAGACCAGCTAGATCTACTGTCTCTATTATATTATGACAGACCAGCTAGATCTACTGTCTCTATTATATTATGACAGACCAGCTAGATCTACTGTCTCTATTATATTATGACAGACCAGCTACTACTGTCTCTATTATATTATGACAGACCAGCTTATATTATGACAGACCAGCTAGATCTACTGTCTCTATATATGACAGACCAGCTAGATCTACTATTATATACCATGACAGACCAGCTAGATCTACTGTCTCTATTATATTATGACAGACCAGCTAGATCTACTGTCTCTATTATATTATGACAGACCAGCTAGATCTACTGTCTCTATTATATTATGACAGACCAGCTAGATCTACTGTCTCTATTATATTATGACAGACCAGCTAGATCTACTGTCTCTATTATATTATGACAGACCAGCTAGATCTACTGTCTCTATTATATTGACAGACCAGCTAGATCTACTGTCTCTATTACAGACCAGCTAGCTGACAGACCAGCTGACTACTGTCTCTATTATATTATGACAGACCAGCTAGATCTACTGTCTCTATTATATTATGACAGACCAGCTAGATCTACTGTCTCTATTATATTATGACAGACCAGCTAGATCTACTGTCTCTATTATATTATGACAGACCAGCTAGATCTACTGTCAGACCAGCTAGATCTATGTCTCTATATAATATGACAGACCAGCTAGATCTACTGTCTCTATTATATTATGACAGACCAGCTAGATCTACTGTCTCTATTATAAAATGACAGACCAGCTAGATCTACTGTCTCTATTATATTATGACAGACCAGCTAGATCTACTGTCTCTATTATATTATGACAGACCAGCTAGATCTACTGTCTCTATTATATTATGACAGACCAGCTAGATCTACTGTCTCTATTATATTATGACAGACCAGCTAGATCTACTGTCTCTATTATATTATGACAGACCAGATCTACTGTCTCTATTATCTATGACAGACCAGCTAGATCTACTGTCTCTATTATATTATGACAGACCAGCTAGATCTACTGTCTCTATTATATTATGACAGACCAGTCTCTACTGTCTCTATTATATTATGACAGACCAGCTAGATCTACTGTCTCTATTATATTATGACAGACCAGCTAGACAGACCAGCTACAGACCAGCTAGATCTACTGTCTCTATTATATTATGACAGACCAGCTAGATCTACTGTCTCTATTATATTATGACAGACCAGCTAGATCTACTGTCTCTATTATATTATGACAGACCAGCTAGATCTACTGTCTCTATTATAATGACAGACCAGCTAGATCTACTGCCTCTATTATATTATGACAGGCCAGCTAGATCTACTGTCTCTATTATATTATGACAGACCAGCTAGAGCTACTGTCTCTATTATATTATGACAGACCAGCTAGATCTACTGTCTCTATTATATTATGACAGACCAGCTAGATCTACTGTCTCTATTATATTAAGACAGACCAGCTAGATAGATTGTCTCTATTATATTATGACAGACCAGCTAGATCTACTGTCTCTATTATATTATGACAGACCAGCTAGATCTAGTCTGATAGACCATTATACTGACCAGCTATCTATTATATATGACAGACCAGCTAGATCTACTGTCTCTATTATATTATGACAGACCAGCTAGATCTACTGTCTCTATTATAACATGACAGACCAGCTAGATCTACTGTCTCTATTATATTATGACAGACCAGCTAGATCTACTGTCTCTATTATATTATGACAGACCAGCTAGATCTACTGTCTCTATTATAACATGACAGACCAGCTAGATCTA
The DNA here is from genome assembly GCF_036934945.1 of Oncorhynchus masou masou. Taxonomy (NCBI): domain Eukaryota; kingdom Metazoa; phylum Chordata; class Actinopteri; order Salmoniformes; family Salmonidae; genus Oncorhynchus; species Oncorhynchus masou. The sequence goes on along the minus strand of NC_088230.1, from coordinate 41,771,897 downwards.
CTGTCTCTATTATAACATGACAGACCAGCTAGATCTACTGTCTCTATTATATTATGACAGACCAGCTAGATCTACTGTCTCTATTATATTATGACAGACCAGCTAGATACTGCTATTATAATATGACAGACTCTACTGTCTCTATTATATTATGACAGACCAGCTAGATCTACTGTCTCTATTATATTATGACAGACCAGCTAGATCTACTGTCTCTATTATATTATGACAGACCAGCTAGATCTACTGTCTCTATTATATTATGACAGACCAGCTAGATCTACTGTCTCTATTATAACATGACAGACCAGCTAGATCTACTGTCTAATATTTTATGACAGACCAGCTAGATCTACTGTCTCTATTATATATATGACAGACCAGCTAGATCTACTGTCTCTATTATATTATGACAGACCAGCTAGATCTACTGTCTCTATTATATTATGACAGACCAGCTAGATCTACTGTCTCTATTATATTATGACAGACCAGCTAGATCTACTGTCTCTATTATATTATGACAGACCAGCTAGATCTACTGTCTCTATTACATTATGACAGACCAGCTAGATCTACTGTCTCTATTATATTATGACAGACCAGCTAGATCTACTGTCTCTATTATATTATGACAGACCAGCTAGATCTACTGTCTCTATTATATTATGACAGACCAGCTAGATCTACTGTCTCTATTATATTATGACAGACCAGCTAGATCTACTGTCTCTAACATGATTACTGTCTCTATTATAAATGACAGACCAGCTAGATCTACTGTCTCTATTATATTATGACAGACCAGCTAGATCTACTGTCTCTATTATATTATGACAGACCAGCTAGATCTACTGTCTCTATTATATTATGACAGACCAGCTAGATCTACTGTCTCTATTATAACATGACAGACCAGCTAGATCTACTGTCTCTATTATATTATGACAGACCAGCTAGATCTACTGTCTCTATTATAATTATGACAGACCAGCTAGATCTACTGTCTCTATTATATTATGACAGACCAGCTAGATCTACTGTCTCTATTATATTATGACAGACCAGCTAGATCTACTGTCTCTATTATATTATGACAGACCAGCTAGATCTACTGTCTCTATTATATTATGACAGACCAGCTAGATCTACTGTCTCTATTATATTATGACAGACCAGCTAGATCTACTGTCTCTATTATATTATGACAGACCAGCTAGATCTACTGTCTCTATTATATTATGACAGACCAGCTAGATCTACTGTCTCTATTATATTATGACAGACCAGCTAGATCTACTGTCTCTATGACAGACCAGCTAGATCTACTGTCTCTATTATATTATGACAGACCAGCTAGATCTACTGTCTCTATTATTATGACAGACCATGACAGACCAGACTAGATCTACTGTCTATATTATAATATGACAGACTACAGCTAGATGACAGACCAGCTAGATCTACTGAGTCTCTTATATTATGACAGACCAGCTAGATCTACTGTCTCTATTATAAAATGACAGACCAGGTAGATCTACTGTCTCTATTATATTATGACAGACCAGCTAGATCTACTGTCTCTATTATATTATGACAGACCAGCTAGATCTACTGTCTCTATTATATTATGACAGACCAGCTAGATCTACTGTCTCTATTATATTATGACAGACCAGCTAGATCTACTGTCTCTATTATGTTATGACAGACCAGCTAGATCTACTGTCTCTATTATATTATGACAGACCAGCTAGATCTACTGTCTCTATTATATCTATGACAGACCAGACCAGCTAGATCTACTGTCTCTATTATATTATGACAGACCAGCTAGATCTACTGTCTGTATTATATTTTGACAGACCAGCTAGATCTACTGTCTCCATTATATTATGACAGACCAGCTAGATCTACTGTCTGTATTATATTTTGACAGACCAGCTAGAACTACTGTCTCTATTATATTATGACAGACCAGCTAGATCTACTGTCTCTATTATAATATGACATACCAGCTAGATCTACTGTCTCTATTATATTATGACAGACCAGCTAGATCTACTGTCTCTATTATAACATGACAGACCAGCTAGTACTGTCTCTCTATTATAAAATGACAGACCAGCTAGATCTACTGTCTCTATTATATTATGACAGACCAGCTAGATCTACTGACAGTCTACTGTCTCTATTATATTATGACAGACCAGCTAGATCTACTGTCTCTATTATATTATGACAGACCAGCTAGATCTACTGTCTCTATTATATTATGACAGACCAGCTAGATCTACTGTCTCTATTATATTATGACAGACCAGCTAGATCTACTGTCTCTATTATATTATGACAGACCAGCTAGATCTACTGTCTCTATTATATTATGACAGACCAGCTAGATCTACTGTCTCTATTATATTATGACAGACCAGCTAGATCTACTGTCTCTATTATATTATGACAGACCAGATAGATCTGCTGTCTCTATTATATTATGACAGACCAGCTAGATCTACTGTTTAATATGACAGACCAGCTAGATCTACTGTCTCTATATTATGACAGACCAGCTAGATCTACTGTCTCTATTATATTATGACAGACCAGCTAGATCTACTGTGTCTATTATATTATGACAGACCAGCTAGATCTACTGTCTCTATTATAACATGACAGACCAGCTAGATCTACAGACCAGCTAGATCTACTGTCTCTATTATATTATGACAGACCAGCTAGATCTACTGTCTCTATTATATTATGACAGACCAGCTAGATCTACTCTCTATTATATATGACAGACCAGCTAGATCTACTGTCTCTATTATATATTATGACAGACCAGCTAGATCTACTGTCTCTATTATATTATGACAGACCAGCTAGATCTACTATATCTATATGACAGACCAGCTAGACCAGCTAGATCTACTGTCTCTATTATATTATGACAGACCAGCTAGATCTACTGTCTCTATTATATTATGACAGACCAGCTAGATCTACTGTCTCTATTATATTATGACAGACCAGCTAGATCTACTGTCTCTATTATATTGTGACAGACCAGCTAGATCTACTGTCTCTATTATATTATGACAGACCAGCTAGATCTACTGTCTCTATTATATTATGACAGACCAGCTAGATCTACTGTCTCTATTATATTATAATATGACAGACCAGCTAGATCTACTGTCTCTATTATATTATGACAGACCAGCTAGATCTACTGTCTCTATTATAACTGACAGACCAGCTAGATCTACTGTCTCTATTATATTATGACAGACCAGCTAGATCTACTGTCTCTATTATATTATGACAGACCAGCTAGATCTACTGTCTCTATTATAACATGACAGACCAGCTAGATCTACTGTCTCTATTATATGACAGACCAGCTAGATCTACTGTCTCTATTATATTATGACAGACCAGCTAGATCTACTGTCTCTATTATATTATGACAGACCAGCTAGATCTACTGTCTCTATTATATGACAGACTAGCTAGATCTACTGTCTCTATTATATTATGACAGACCAGCTAGATCTACTGTCTCTATTATATTATGACAGACCAGCTAGATCTACTGTCTCTATTATATTATGACAGACCAGCTAGATCTACTGTCTCTATTATATTATGACAGACCAGCTAGATCTACTGTCTCTATTATATTATGACAGACCAGCTAGATCTACTGTCTCTATTATATTATGACAGACCAGCTAGCTACTGTCTCTATTATACTGACAGACCAGCTAGATCTACTGTCTCTATTATATGACAGACCAGCTAGATCTACTGTCTCTATTATAATGATGACAGACCAGCTAGATCTACTGTCTCTATTATATTATGACAGACCAGCTAGATCTACTGTCTCTATTATAGACCAGCTAGATCTACTGTCTCTATTATAACATGACCAGCTAGATCTACTGTCTCTATTATATTATGACAGACAGCTAGATCTACTGTCTCTATTATATTATGACAGACCAGCTAGATCTACTGTGTCCATTATATTATGACAGACCAGCTAGATCTACTGTCTCTATTATAACATGACAGACCATGTAGATCTACTGTCTCTATTATATTTTTTACAGAGCAGGGAGATCTACTGTCTCTATTATATTATGACAGACCAGCTAGATCTACTGTCTCTATTATATTATGACAGACCAGCTAGATCTACTGTCTCTATTATAGACAGACCAGCTAGATCTACTGTCTCTATTATAACATGATAGAACAGCTAGATCTACTGTCTCTATTATATTATGACAGACCAGCTAGATCTACTGTCTCTATTATATTATGACAGACCAGCTAGATCTACTCTATGTCTATTATATTATGACAGACCAGCTAGATCTACTGTCTCTATTATATTATGACAGACCAGCTAGATCTACTGTCTCTATTATATTATGACAGACCAGCTAGATCTACTGTCTCTATTATAACATGACAGACCAGCTAGATCTACTGTCTCTATTATATTATGACAGACCAGCTAGATCTACTGTCTCTATTATATTATGACAGACCAGCTAGATCTACTGTCTCTATTATATTATGACAGACCAGCTAGATCTACTGTCTCTATTATATTACCAGCTAGATCTACTGTCTCTATTATATTATGACAGACCAGCTAGATCTACTGTCTCTATTATATTATGACAGACCAGCTAGATCTACTGTCTCTATTATAATATGACAGACCAGCTAGATCTACTGTCTCTATTATAATATGACAGACCAGCTAGATCTACTGTCTCTATTATATTATGACAGACCAGCTAGATCTACTGTCTATTATATTATGACAGACCAGCTAGATCTACTGTCTCTCTGTCTCTATTATATTATGACGGACCAGCTAGATCTACTGTCTCTATTATATTATGACAGGCCAGCTAGATCTAATGTCTCTATTATATTATGACAGACCAGCTAGATCTACTGTCTCTATTATATTATGACAGACCAAGGGCTAGTCTACTGTCTCTATTATATTATGACAGACCAGCTAGATCTACTGTCTCTATTACACAGACCAGCTAGATCTACTGTCTCTATTATAACATGACAGACCAGCTAGATCTACTGTCTCTATTATATTATGACAGACCAGCTATCTACTGTCTATTATCTATGTCTCTATTATATTATGACCAGCTAGATCTACTGTCTCTATTATATTATGACAGACCAGCTAGATCTACTGTCTCTATTATATTATGACAGACCAGCTAGATCTACTGTCTCTATTATATTATGACAGACCAGCTAGATCTACTGTCTCTATGACAGACCAGCTAGATCTACTGTCTCTATTATATTATGACAGACCAGCTAGATCTACTGTCTCTATTATATTATGACAGACCAGATAGATTATATTATGACAGACCAGCTATCTACTGTCTCTATTATATTATGACAGACCAGCTAGATCTACTGTCTCTATTATATTATGACAGACCAGCTAGATCTACTGTCTCTATTATATTATGACAGACCAGCTAGATCTACTGTCTCTATTATATTATGACAGACCAGCTAGATCTACCAGCTATATCTAGCTAGATCTACTGTCTCTATTATATTATGACAGACCATATCTACTGTCTCTATGACAGACCAGCTAGATCTACTGTATCTACGTCTCTATTATATTATGACAGACCAGCTAGATCTACTGTCTCTATTATATTATGACAGACCAGCTAGATCTACTGTCTCTATTATAACATGACAGACCAGCTAGATCTACTGTCTCTATTATATTATGACAGAAATGCTAGATCCACTGTCTCTATTATATAATGACAGACCAGCTAGATCTACTGTCTCTATTATAACATGACAGACCAGCTAGATCTACTGTCTCTATTATACTATGACAGACCAGCTAGATCTACTGTCTCTATTATATTATGATGAGACCAGCTAGATCTACTGTCTCTATGATACCATAGACATGGACCAGCTAGATCTAGCTGTCTCTATTACATTATTACAGACCAGCTAGATCTACTGTCTCTATTATATTATGACAGACCAGCTAGATCTACTGTCTCTATTATAATTATGACAGACCAGCTAGATCTACTCTCTATTATATTATTACAGACCAGCTAGATCTACTGTCTCTATTATATTATGACAGACCAGCTAGATCTACTGTCTCTATTATATTATGACAGACCAGCTAGATCTACTGTCTCTATTATATTACAGACCAGCTAGATCTACTGTCTCTATTATATTATGACAGACCAGCTAGATCTACTGTCTCTATTATATTATGACAGACCAGCTAGATCTACTGTCTCTATTATATTATGACAGACCAGCTAGATCTACTGTCTCTATTATATTATGACAGACCAGCTAGATCTACTGTCTCTATTATATTATGACAGACCAGCTAGATCTACTGTCTCTATTATATTATGACAGACCAGCTAGATCTACTGTCTCTATTATATTATGACAGACCAGCTAGATCTACTGTCTCTATTATATTATGACAGACCAGCTAGATCTACTGTCTCTATTATATTATGACAGACCAGCTAGATCTACTGTCTCTATTATATTATGACAGACCAGCTAGATCTACTGTCTCTATTATAACATGACAGACCAGCTAGATCTACTGTCTCTATTATTATATGACAGACCAGCTAGATCTACTGTCTCTATTATATTATGACAGACCAGCTAGATCTACTGTCTCTATTATATTATGACAGACCAGCTAGATCTGTCTCTATTATATTATGACAGACCAGCTAGATCTACTGTCTCTATTATATTATGACAGACCAGCTAGATCTACTGTCTCTATTATATTATGACAGACCAGCTAGATCTACTGTCTCTATTATAACATGACAGACCAGCTAGATCTACTGTCTATTATATTATGACAGACCAGCTAGATCCACTGTCTCTATTATATTATGACAGACCAGCTAGATCTACTGTCTCTATTATATTATGACAGACCAGCTAGATCTACTGTCTCTATTATATATGACAGACCAGCTAGATCTACTGTCTCTATTATATTATGACAGACCAGCTAGATCTACTGTCTCTATTATATTATGACTAGATCTATTATAGCTAGATCTACTGTCTCTATTATATTATGACAGACCAGCTAGATCTACTGTCTCTATTATATGACAGACCAGCTAGATCTACTGTCTCTATGATTAGACCAGCTAGATCTACTGTCTCTATTATATTATGACAGACCAGCTAGATCTACTGTCTGACCAGCTAGATCTACTGTCTCTATTATATTATGACAGACCAGCTAGATCTACTGTCTCTATTATATTATGACAGACCAGCTAGATCTACTGTCTCTATTATATAATGATGAGACCAGCTAGATCTACTGTCTCTATTATATTATGACAGACCAGCTAGATCTACTGTCTCTATTATAATTATGACAGACCAGCTAGATCTACTGTCTCTATTATATTGACAGACCAGCTGATCTACTGTCTCTATTATATTATGACAGACCAGCTAGATCTACTGTCTCTATGACATACCATGACTAGACCAGCTAGACCAGCTCTACTGTCTCTATTATATATTATGACAGACCAGCTAGATCTACTGTCTCTATTATATTATGACAGACCAGCTAGATCTACTGTCTCTATTATATTATGACAGACCAGCTAGATCTACTGTCTCTATTATATTATGACAGACCAGCTAGATCTACTGTCTCTATTATATTATGACAGACCAGCTAGATCTACTGTCTCTATTATATTATGACAGACCAGCTAGATCTACTGTCTCTATTATATTATGACAGACCAGCTAGATCTACTGTCTCTATTATATTATGACAGACCAGCTAGATCTACTGTCTCTATTATATTATGACAGACCAGATCTAGATCTATATATTATGACAGACCAGCTATATATATAATATGACAGACCAGCTAGATCTACTGTCTCTATTATATTATGACAGACCAGCTAGATCTACTGTCTCTATTATATTATGACAGACCAGCTAGATCTACTGTCTCTATTATATTATGACAGACCAGCTAGATCTACTGTCTCTCTTATAATATGACAGACAGAGCTAGATCTACTGTCTCTATATTATGATTATGACAGACTAGTATTATACTGACCAGCTAGATCTATTATGACAGACCAGCTAGATCTACTGTCTCTATTATATTATGACAGACCAGCTATCTACTGTCTCTATTATATTATGACAGACCAGCTAGATCTACTGTCTCTATTATATTATGACAGACCAGCTAGATCTACTGTCTCTATTATATTATGACAGACCAGCTAGATCTACTGTCTCTATTATATTATGACAGACCAGCTAGATCTACTGTCTCTATTACATTAGCTAGATCTACTGACTCAGACAGACCAGCTAGATCTACTGTCTCTATTATATTATGACAGACCAGCTAGATCTACTGTCTCTATTATATTATGACAGACCAGCTAGATCTACTGTCTACTGTTATATATATGACAGACCAGCTAGATCTACTGTCTCTATTATATTATGACAGACCAGCTAGATCTACTGTCTCTATTATATTATGACAGACCAGCTAGATCTACTGTCTCTATTATATTATGACAGACCAGCTAGATCTACTGTCTCTATTATATTATGACAGACCAGCTAGATCTACTGTCTCTATTATATTATGACAGACCAGCTAGATCTACTGTCTATTATATTATGACAGACCAGCTAGATCTACTGTCTCTATTATAACATGACAGACCAGCTAGATCTACTGTCTCTATTATATTATGACAGACCAGCTAGATCTACTGTCTCTATTATATTATGACAGACCAGCTAGATCTACTGTCTCTATTATATTATGACAGACCAGCTAGATCTACTGTCTCTATTATATTATATGACAGACCAGCTAGATCTACTGTCTCTATTGACAGACCAGCTAGATATGTCTCTATTATACATTATGACAGACCAGCTAGATCTACTGTCTCTATTATATTATGACAGACCAGCTAGATCTACTGTCTCTATTATATTATGACAGACCAGCTAGATCTACTGTCTCTATTATATTATGACAGACCAGCTAGATCTACTGTCTCTATTATATTATGACAGACCAGCTAGATCTACTGTCTCTATTATATTATGACAGACCAGCTAGATCTACTGTCTCTATTATATTATGACAGACCAGCTAGATCTACTGTCTCTATTATTATGACAGACCAGCTAGATCTACTGTCTCTATTATATTATGACAGACCAGCTAGATCTACTGTCTCTATTATAACATGACAGACCAGCTAGATCTACTGTCTCTATTATATTATGACAGACCAGCTAGATCTACTGTCTCTATTATATTATGACAGACCAGCTAGATCTACTGTCTCTATTATATTATGACAGACCAGCTAGATCTACTGTCTCTATTATAACATGACAGACCAGCTAGATCTACTGTCTCTATTATATTATGACAGACCAGCTAGATCTACTGTCTCTATTATATTATGACAGACCAGCTAGATCTACTGTCTCTATTATATTATGACAGACCAGCTAGATCTACTGTCTCTATTATATTATGACAGACCAGCTAGATCTACTGTCTCTATTATATTATGACAGACCAGCTAGATCTACTGTCTCTATTATAAGCTATGATTATAACAGACAGACCAGCTAGATCTAGTCTCTACTGTCTCTATTATATATATGACAGACCAGCTAGATCTACTGTCTCTATTATATTATGACAGACCAGCTAGATCTACTATATTATGACAGACCAGCTCTGTCTATTATATTATGACAGACCAGCTAGATCTACTGTCTCTATTATAACATGACAGACCAGCTAGATCTACTGTCTCTATTATATTATGACAGACCAGCTAGATCTACTGTCTCTATTATAACTGACAGACCAGCTAGATCTACTGTCTCTATATATATGTCAGACCAGCTAGATCTACTGTCTCTATTATATTATGACAGACCAGCTAGATCTACTGTCTCTATTATAACATGACAGACCAGCTAGATCTACTGTCTCTATTATATTATGACAGACCAGCTAGATCTACTGTCTCTATTATATTATGACAGACCAGCTAGATCTACTGTCTCTATTATATTATGACAGACCAGCTAGATCTACTGTCTCTATTATATTATGACAGACCAGCTAGATCTACTGTCTCTATTATATTATGACAGACCAGCTAGATCTACTGTCTCTATTATATTATGACAGACCAGCTAGATCTACTGTCTCTATTATATTATGACAGACCAGCTAGATCTACTGTCTCTATTATATTATGACAGACCAGCTAGATCTACTGTCTCTATTATATTATGACAGACCAGCTAGATCTACTGTCTCTATTATAACATGACAGACCAGCTAGATCTACTGTCTCTATTATATTATGACAGACCAGCTAGATCTACTGTCTCTATTATATTATGACAGACCAGCTAGATCTACTGTCTCTATTATAATATGACAGACCAGCTAGATCTACTGTCTCTATTATATTATGACAGACCAGCTAGATCTACTGTCTCTATTATATTATGACAGACCAGCTAGATCTACTGTCTCTATTATATGACAGACCAGCTAGATCTACTGTCTCTATTATATTATGACAGACCAGCTAGATCTACTGTCTCTATTATATTATGATTCTACTGTCTCTATTATATTATGACAGACCAGCTAGATCTACTGTCTCTATTATAATATGACAGACCAGCTAGATCTACTGTCTCTATTACATTATGACAGACCAGCAAGATCTACAGTCTCTATTATATTATGACACACCAGCTAGATCTACTGTCTCTATTAAATTATGACAGACCAGCTAGATCTACTGCCTCTATTGTATAATGACAGACCAGCTAGATCTACTGTCTCTATTATAACATGACAGACCAGCTAGATCTACTGTCTCTATTATATTATGACAGACCAGCTAGATCTACTGTCTCTATTATATTATGACAGACCAGCTAGATCTACTGTCTCTATTATATTATGACAGACCAGCTAGATCTACTGTCTCTATTATAACATGACAGACCAGATCTAGTCTCTAGATCTACTGTCTCTATTATATTATGACAGACCAGCTAGATCTACTGTCTCTATTATATTATGACAGACCAGCTAGATCTACTGTGTCTATTATTTTATGACAGACCAGCTAGATCTACTGTCTCTATTATATTATGACAGTCCAGCTAGATATACTGTCTCTATTATATTATGACAGACCAGCTAGATATACTGTCTCTATGGTATGACAGACCAGCTAGATCTACTGACTCTATTCTATTATGACAGACCAGCTAGATCTACTGTCTATTATATTATGACAGACCAGCTAGATCCACTGTCTCTATTATATTATGACAGACCAGCTAGATCTACTGTCTCTATTATATTATGACAGACCAGCTAGATCTACTGTCTCTATTATATTATGACAGACCAGCTAGATTATACTGACAGACCAGCTAGATCTACTGTCTCTATTATATTATGACAGACCAGCTAGATATTACTACCAGCTTATCTATATTATAACAGACCAGCTGATCTAATGTCTCTATTATATTATGACAGACCAGCTAGATCTACTGTCTCTATTATAACATGACAGACCAGCTAGATCTACTGTCTCTATTATATTATGACAGACCAGCTAGATCTACTGTCTCTATTATATTATGACAGACCAGCTAGATCTACTGTCTCTATTATATTATGACAGACCAGCTAGATCTACTGTCTCTATTATATTATGACAGACCAGCTAGATCTACTGTCTCTATTATAACATGACAGACCAGCTAGATCTACTGTCTCTATATGACAGACAAGCTAGATCTGCTGTCACTATTATATTATGACAGACCAGCTAGATCTACTGTCTCTATTATATTATGACAGACCAGCTAGATCTACTGTCTCTATTATATTATGACAGACAGACAGCTAGATCTACTGTCTCTATTATATTATGACAGACCAGCTAGATCTACTGTCTCTATTATATTATGACAGACCAGCTAGATCTACTGTCTCTATTATATTATGACAGACCAGCTAGATCTACTGTCTCTATTATATTATGACAGACCAGCTATCTACTGACAGACCAGCTAGATCTACTGTCTCTATTATATTATGACAGACCAGCTAGATCTACTGTCTCTATTATAACATGATAGACCAGCTAGATCTACTGTCTCTATAATATTATAACAGACCAGCTACATCAACTGTCTCTTTGTGTCTATTATATTATGACAGACCAGCTAGATCTACTGTCTCTATTATATTATGACAGACAGAAATAGCGATTAAATAAATGCCTTACCTTTGAAGATCTTCCTCCTGTTGGCACTCCAACCGGTCCCAGTTACATCACAAATGGTCCTTTTGTTTGATAAAGTCCTTCTTTATATCCATAAAAATCAGTTTAGCTACCGCGCTTCATTCCATCCTTCTAAATCCATACAAAATTAATCCCAAACATTACCAAAAACTTATCCAAACAAGTCAAACAACGTTTATAATCAAACCTCAGGTACCCTAATACATAAATAAACAATAACATTTAGACGGAGAATAGTATGTTCCTTACCAGAGATAAATAACAAAGAACACGCTTTCACTCAAGTGCATGGAAACATGACAGCCAAAATGGGAGCAACTTCGAAAAACCACAACTTCTATCTCATTTTTCCAAAAACCAGCCTGAAACTCTTTCTAAAGACTGTTGACATCTATTGGAAGCCATAGGAACTGCAATCTGGGTGGACTTTGCCTCATAATAAACATGAAAGCCATTGGAAAACAGTGGAAGTCTTTTTTTTTGGATGGTTTGTCCTCTGGGTTTCGCCTGCCATATCAGTTCTGTTATACTCAAATCATTTTAACAGTTTTAGAAAATTTAGAGAGTTTTTCTATCCAAATCTACCAATTATATGCATATCCTAGCTTCTGGGCCTAAGTAACAAGCAGTTTACTACACATGCGAGATTAACCCAACCTCTGAATCAGAGAGGTGCGGTGGGCTGCCTTAATCGACATCCACGTCTTCAGCGCTCAGGAAACAGTGGCTTAGCTGCCTTGCTCAGGGGCAGAACGACAGATTTTTTACATTGTCAGCTCGGGGATTCGATCCAGCAACCTTTTGGTTACTGGCCCAACGCTATAACCACTAGGCTACCTGCCACCGGAGTGCTGCATCAGATGACCTGGCCTCCACAATCACCCGACCTCAACCCAATTGAGATGGTTTGGGATGAGTTGGATCGTAGAATGAAGGAAAAGCAATCAACAAGTGCTCAGCATATGATGGAACTCCTTCAACACTGAAAAGCATTCCAGGCGACTCCCTCATGAAGCTGGTTGAGAGAATGCCTACTTTGAAGAAACTAAAATCTATGTTCAGTCGAAGTCGGAAGTTTACATGGAGTCAATAAAACTAATTTTTCAACCACTCCCCAAATTTCTTCTTAACAAACTATAGTTTTGGAAAGTCGGTTAAGACAACTAATTTGTTCCTGACACAAGTAATTTTTCCAACAATTGTTTACAGACATTATTTCACTATCACAATGCCAGTGGGTCAGAAGTTTACGTACACTAAGTTGACTGTGCCTTTAAACAGCTTGGAAAATGCCAGAAAATTATATTGTGGCTTTAGAAGCTTCTGATCATCTGAGTCAATTGGAGGTGTACCTGTGGATGAATTTCAAGGCCTACCTTGCAACTCAGTGCCTCTTTGCTTGACATCATGGGAAAAGCAAAGGAAATCAGCCAAGACCTCCAGTTGTAGACCTCCTCAAGTCTGGTTCATCTTTGGGAGCAATTTCCAAATGCCTGAAGGTACCACGTTCATCTGCACAAACAATAGTATGCATGTATAAACACAATGGGACCATGCAGCCATCATACCGCTCAGGAAGGTCCATGCCTCAGGACGACCTGGCATGTTGACTCCTTGCTGTCCCCAGTCCACCTGGCCGTGCTGCTGCTCCAGTTTCAACCTTTCTGCTTGCGGCTATGGAATCCTGACCTGTTCACCGGACGTGCTACCTGTCCCAGACCTATTATTTGACCATACTGGTCATTTATGAACATTTGAACATCTTAGCCATCTTCTTCTTATCTCCACCCGGCACAGCCAGAAGAGGACTGGCCACCCCTCAGCCTGGTTCCTCTCTAGGTTTCTTCCTAGGTTTTGGCCTATCTAGGACGTTTTTATTAGCCAACGTGCTTCAACACCGGCATTGCTTGCTGTTTGGGGTTTTATGCTGGGTTTCTCATCTACACCACCATCTATAACCTGACTAGACCCAGCCTCATCTACACCACCATCTATAACCTGACTAGACCCAGCCTCATCTACACCACCATCTATAACCGCTAGCAAACTGAACAAACTGTTCTTTCTGAATTTGATAATAATTAACAGAGGCAGATTCGCAGATGGTGACGATAGAGGGCAGCAGTGTTTCTAGCCTCTAGGCAACTTTGCCCAAAAAAATTTTAATGTGTAATTTCTTAAATTATTAAGCTATTACATACAGCCGGGAATAACTTTTGGATATCAGAGTGGTGGTAACTCACTCATTACCAGCATTACGACCAGGAATACAACTTTCCCGAATCTGACCCTTTGTTGTATCCCCAGGGCAATTGAACTGATTTCAGAGGCTGACCCAAATTATCGGCGGCGGAGAAGGGGTACTAGAAATGGACCTCTAGTCCGACTCAGGAGGCACGCACACCAGTATATTACTTGCTAATGTTCAGTCTCTGGATAATAAAGCTGATGAGCTGAGGGTGAGGATTTCCTTTCAGAGAAACATCAGGGATTATAACATATTCTGTTTCACGGAAACATGGCTCTCTCGGGATAAACTCTCTGACTCCGTACATCCAGTTGGGTTCTCAGTTCATATTCTGTTTCACGGAAACATGGCTCTCTCGGGATAAACTCTCTGACTCCGTACATCCGGTTGGGTTCTCAGGTCATCGCACAGACAGGAATAAATATCTCTCTGGCAAGATTTTTCATGATTAACTACTCATCGTGTGATTGTGATACCATAAAGGAACTCAAGACCTATTGTTCACCTGACCTAGAATACCTCACAATCAAATGCTGACCATATTACCGCCCAAGAGAATTCTCTTCATTTAGAGTCACAGCTGTGTATATTTCCCCCAAGCCGATACCACAATGGCCCTCAAAGACCTTCACTGGACTTTATGCAAACTGGAAACCACATATCCTGAGGCCACATTTATTGTAGCTGGGGATTTGAGGAACCAAAGTTCTTTCAGGACATCAACTGTAGTACTCGCACTGCTAAAACACTCGATCACTGCTTCTCCAACTTCCAGAATGCTTACAATGACTGAGTTCATCAGGAAGTGTATAGGAGATGTTGTTCCCACGGTGACTATTAAAACTTACCTTAACCAGAAACCGTGGATAAATGGCAGCATTCACTCAAAACTGAAAGCGCGAACCAACGCATTTAACCATGGCAAGATGACTGGGAATATGGTTGAATACAAACGGTGTAGTTATTCCCTCCGTCAGGTATTCAAACAGGTAAAATATCAGTATAGAGACAAAGTGGTCTCAAATCAATGTCTCAGACACGAGACGTATGTGGCTGGGAAAACCAGCCACGACGCGGACACAAAAGTCTTGCTTCCAGACAAGCTAAACACCTTCGCCGGCTTAAAGGATAACACAGTACCATTGTGGCCTGCAACAAAGGTCTGTGGACTCTACTGCTCTGCGGCCGATGTGAGGTAAGACATTTAAGCATGTTAACCCTCGCAAGGCTGCCGGCCCAGACGGCATCCCTAGCCGCATCCTCAGAGGATGCGCAGACCAGCTGACTGGTGTGTTTACGGACATATTCAATCTCTCCCTATCCCAGTCTGCTGTCCCCACGTGCTTCAAGATGGCCACCATTGTTCCTGTACCCAAGAAAGTAAAGGAAACTGAACTCAGTGACTATCGCCCCGTAGCACTCACTTCTGTCATCATGAAGTGCTTTGAGAGACTAGTCAAGTCTCACATCACCTCTACCTTACCTGACACCCTAGACCCACTTCAATGTGCTTACCCTCCAATAGATCTGCAGATGATGCAATCACCATCGCACTGCACACTGCCCTATCCCATCTGGACGAGGAATACCTATGTAAGAATACTGTTCATTGACTATAGCTCAGCATTCAAAACCATATTACCCTCAAAGCTCATTAAGCTCGAGGCCCTGGGTCTGATCCCCCGCCCTGTGCAACTGGGTCCTGGACTTCCTGACGGGCCGCCCCCAAGTGGTGAGGGTAGGAAACAACACCTCCAATTTGCTGATCCTCAACACTGGGGCCCCACAAGGGTGCGTGCTCAGCCCCCTCCTGTACTCGCTGTTCACCCATGACTGCATGACCATTAAATAAAATAAAAAAATCAACTTAAATTTAACCAGGTAGGCCAGTCGAGAACAAGTTCTCATTTACAACTGCGACCTGGCCAAGATAAAGCAAAGGGGATAAACAAACGTACAGTCAATAACACAATAGAAAATCTGTATACTATGTGTGCAAAATATGTAAGGAGGTAAGGCAATAAATAGGCCATAGTGGCGAAGTAATTTCAATTTAGCAATTAACATTGGAGTAAAATATGTGCAGAGGAGGATGTGCAAGTAGAAATACTGGTGTGCAAAAGAGCAGAAAAAAAACAATACGGGGATGAGGAAGGTAGTTGGATGGGCTATGTACAGGTGCAGCGATCGGTAAGCTGCTCTGACATACGATGCTTGAAGTTAGTAAGGGAGATATAAGTTTCCAACTTCAGTGATTTTTGCAATTTGTTCCAGTCATTGGCAGCAGAGAACTGCAAGGAAAGGTGTCCAAAGAGGTGTTGGCTTTGGGGATGACCAGTGAATTATACCTGCTGGAGCGTGTGCTACGAGTGGGTGTTGCTATGGTGACCAGTGAGCTGAGATAAGGCGGGGCTTTACCTAGCAAAGACTTATAGATGACCTGGATCCAGTGGGTTTGGCGACGAGTATGAAGCGAGGACCAGCCAACGACATCATACAGGTCGTAGTGGTGGGTACTATATGGGCCTTTGGTGATAAAATGGATGGCACTGTGACAGACTACCTCCAATTTGCTGAGTAGATTGTTGGTGGCTATTTTGTAAATGACATTGCCGAAGTCAAGGATCGGCAGGATAGTCAGTTTTAGGAGGGTATGTTTGGCAGCATGAGTGAAGGAGGCTTTGTTGCGAAATAGGAAGCTGATTCTAGATTTAACTTTGGATTGGAGATGCTTAATGTGGGTCTGGAGAGTTTACAGTCTAGCAAGACACCTAGGTATTTATAGTTGTCCACATATTCTAAGTCAGAACCGTCCAGAGTAGTGATGCTAGGCGGGTGCCGGCAGCGATCTGTTGAAGAGCATGCATTTAGTTTTACTAGTGTTTAAGAGCAGTTGGAGGCCATGGAAGGAGTGGTGTATGGCATTGAAGCTCATTTGGAGGTTTGTTAACACAGTGTCCAAAGAAGGGACAGAAGTATACAGAATGGTGTCGTCTGAGTAGAGGTGGATCAAAGAATCACCAGCAGCAAGAGCGACATCATTGATATATACAGAGAAAATAGTCAGCCCGAGAAATGAACTCTTTGGCAACCCCATAGAGACTGCCAGAGGTCCGGATATCAAGCCTTCCGATTTGACACACTGAACTCTATTTGAGAAGTAGTTGGTGAACCAGGCGAGGCAGTCATTAGAGAAACGAAGGCTGTTGAGTCTGCCGATAAGAATATGGTGATTCGAAAGCTTTGGCCAGGTCGATGAAGAAGGCTGAAAGTACTGTTTTTTATCGAAGGTGGTTATGATATCGTTTAGGACCTTGAGCGTGGCTGAGGTGCACCCGTGACCAGCTCGGAAACCGGATTGCATAGCAGAGAAGGTACGGTGGGATTTGAGATGGTCGTGATCTGTTTGTTCACTTGGCTTTTGAAAAGTTTAGAAAGGCAGGGCAGGATGGATATAGGTCTGTAACAGTTTGGGTCTAGAATGTTTCCCCCTTTGAAGATGGGGATGACCGTGGCAGCTTTCCAATCTTTGGGGATGTCAGGCGATACAAAAAGGAGGTTGAACAGACTAGTAACAGGGGACAATAGTGGAGGATAATTTTAGGAAGAGAGGGTCCAGATTGTCTAGCCTAGCTGATTTGTAGGGATCCAGATTCTGCAGCTCTTTCAGGACATCAGCTGTCTGGATTTGGGTGAAAGATAAGTGGGGGGGGGGGCTTGGGCCAGTTTCAGAGGGGGGTGCAGAGCTGTTGGCCGAGGTTGGGGTAGCCAGGTGCAAAGCATGGCCAGCCGTAGAGAAATGCTTATTGACATTCTTGATTATCGTGGATTTTTCGGTGGTGACAGTGTTTCCTAGCCTCAGTGCGGTGGGCAGCTCTCCATGGAGTTTACAGTCTCCCAAAACCTTTTGGAATTAGTGCTACAGGATGCAAATTTCTGTTTGAAAAAGCTAGCCTTTGCTTTCCTAACTGACTGTGTATATTGGTTCCTGACTTCCCTGAAAAGTTGCATATCGCGGGGACTATTCGAAGCTCATGCAGTGCGCCACAGGATGTTTTTGTGCTGGTCAAGGGCAGTCAAGTCTGGAGTGAACCAAGGTCTATATCTGTTCTTAGTTCTACATTTTTTGAAAGGGGCATGCTTAAATAAGATGGTGAGGAAGGCACTTTTGAAGAACAACCAGGCATCCTCTACTGACGGGATGAGGTAAATATCCTTCCAGGAGACCTAGAAAGGCCTGCTTGCAGATGTGTTTTAGGGAGCATTTGACAGTGATGAGGTGTGGTCATTTGACCGTGGTCCCATAACGGACGCAGGCAATGAGTCTGATCGCTGAGATCTCGGTTGGAAACAGCAGAGGTGTATTTAGAGGGCAAGTTGGTCAGGATGATATCTAAGAGGTTGCCCATGTTTACCGTGCACGCCTCCAACTCAATCATTAAGTTTGCAGATGACATAACAGTAGTAGTCTTGATTACCAACAATGATGAGACATTTTACAGGGAGGAGGTGAGGGCTCTGGGAGTGTGGTGCCATGAAAATAACCTTTCACTCAACGTCAACAAAACAAAACAAAAGTGATGATTGTGGACTTCAGGAAACAGCAGAGGGAGCACCACCCTGTCCACATCGAGTTCCTCGGCGTACACATCACTGACAAACTGAAATGGTCCACCCACACAGATAACCTCAGGAGGCTTAAGAAAATCAGCTTGGCACCTAAAACCCTCAAACTTTTACAGATGCACAATCGAGAGCATCCTGTCGGGCTGTATCACCGCCTGGTATGGCAACTGCAGGGCTCTCAAGAGGGTGGTGCGGTCTTCCCAAAACTTCACCGGTGGAAAACTGCCTGCCCTCCAGGATACTAACAGCAGGCCAAAAATATCATCAAGGACAGCAACCACCCGAGCCACTGCCTGTTCACACCGCTATCATCCAGAAAGCGAGGTCAGTAGTGCATCAAAGCTGGGACCGAGAGACTGAAAAACAGCTTCTATCTCAAGGACATCAGACTGTTAAAAGCCATCACTAGGACATTAGAGGGTGCTGACTATATACATACATACAGTTGAAGTCGGAATTTACATACACCTTAGCCAAATACATGTAAACTCAGTTTTTCACAATTCCTGACATTTAATCCTAGTAAAAATTCCCTGTCTTAGGTCAGTTAGGATAACTTTATTTTAAGAATGTGAAATGTCAGAATAATTGAAGAGAGAATTATTTATTTCAGCTTTTATTTCTTTCATCACATTCCCAGTGGTCAGAAGTTTACATACACTCAATTAGTAATTGGTAGCATTGCCTTTAAATTGTGTAACTTGGATCAAACGTTTCCGGTAGCCTTAACCCTAACCCTAACTTCACACAATAATTTAGCTGAATGTTGACCCACAGCTCCTGACAGAGCTGGTGTAACTGAGTCAGATTCTTAGGCCTTCTTGTTCACACACACTTTTCAGTTCTGCCCACAAATGTTCTATGGGATTGAGGTCAGGGCTTTGTGATGGAGGTCAGGGCTTTGTGATGGCCACTCCAATAACTTGACTTTGTTGTCCTTAAACCATTTTTGGAAGTATGCTTTCAAACCGTAGTCTGGCTTTTTTATGCTGGTTTTGGAGCAGTGGCTTCTTCCTTGCAGAGCGGCCTTTCAGATTATGATGATATAGGACTCATTTTACTGTGGATATAGATATGTTTGTACCTGTTTTCTCAGGTACAGGTCCTTTGCTGTTGTTCTGGGATTGATTTGCACTTTTCACACCAAAGTGCGTTAATCTCAAGGAGACAGAACACGTCTCCTTCCTGAGTGGTATGACGGCTGCATGGTCCTGTGGTGTTTATACTTGCATACTATTGTTTGTACAGATGAACTTGGTACCTTCAGGCGTTTGGATATTGCTCCCAAGGATGAACCAGACTTGTGGAGGTCTACAATTCTTTGTCTGAGGTCTTGGCTGATTTTTTTGAGATTTTCCCATGATGTCAAGCAAAAATGTGCTGAGTTTGAAGGTAGGCCTTTGAAAATACATCCACAGGTACACCGCCGATTGACTCAAATGATGTCAATTAACAGAAGCTTCTAAAGCCATGACATTTTCTGAAATTTGACATTTCCTGTTTAAAACGTCTTTGGGCTGCAATCCCGTTAATGGGATGATATGACAACAGCCAGTGAAAGTGCAGGGCGCCAAATTCAAAACCACAGAAATCTCATAATTAAAATTCCTCAAACATTAATGTATCTTATACTGTTTTAAAGGTAATCTTGTTGTTAATCCCACCACAGTGTCCTATTTCAAATAGGCTACAGCAAAAGCACCACAAACGATTATGTTAGGTGACCACCAACTCACAGAAAAACCCTGCCATTTTTCCAGCCAAAGAGAGAGTCTCAAAAAGCACAAATAGAGATCAAATTCATCACTAACCTTTGATGATCTTCATCAGATGACACTCATAGAACTTCATGTTACACAATACAAATGACAAATTATACACATGGAATTATAGATATACCTCTCCTTAATGCAATCGCAGTGTCAGATTTCAAAAAAGCTTTACGTAAAAAGCAAACCATGCAATAATCTGAGACGGCGCTCAGAAAGTAAATAAAATTATCTGGCATGTTGGAGTCAACAGAAATCAGAAATCACATTACAAATATTCCTGCACTCCCAGGAATCCTAGTTCCACAATAAATGCTTGCTTTGTTCGATAATGTCCATTATTTATGTCCAAGTAGCTACTTTTGTTAGCGCATTTAGTACACAAATCCAAACTGTCGTGCAGGTCCATCCGAACGTCGGACGAAAACGTAAAATAATTATATTACAGGTCGAAGATACTTGTCAAACTAAGTATAGAATCAATCTTTAGGGTGTTGTTATCATAAGTCTTTAAATAAGTTCCAACTGGAGAATTCCTTTGTGTGTAGAGAAGCCATGGAACGCAGGTCGCCATCATGTGACTTTCGGATGACCAGCCCTTGGCTCTCTGCCAGACATCTGGCTCATTCAGCTCCCATTCAGCCCCACAACACAGTAGAAGCCCCATTCAAGTTTCTAAAGACGGTTGACATCTAAAGACGGTTGACAGCAACTTCATCCATATCCCACTGTGAATTCAATAGGGGCTGGGTTGAAAATCAATCAACCTCAGATTTCTCACTTCCTGTGTGGATTTCTTCTCAGGTTTTTGCCTGCCATTTGAGTTCTGTTAACCTCACAGACATCATTCAAACAGCTTTAGAAACTGTAATAATAATATGCATATATTAGCAACTGTGACTGAGGAGCCGTTTACTCTGGGCACCTTTCATCCAAGCTACTCAATACTTCCCCTGCAGCCATAAGAAGTTAAAGGCACAGTCAAATTAGTGTATGTAAACTTCAGACCCACTGGAATTGTGATACAGTGAATTATAAGTCAAATAATCTGTCTGTAAACAATTGTTGTAAAAATGACTCGTGTCATGTACAAAGTAGATGTCCTAATCGACTTGCTGAAACTATAGTTTGTTAACAAGAAATTTGTGGAGTGATTGAAAAACTAGTTTAATTGACTCCAACCTAAGTGCATGTAAACTTCCGACTTAAAGTTTTGAGAATGACACATTAATTTCCACAAAATTTGCTGCTTGTGTCTTTAGATATTTTTGTCAGATGTTACTATGGAATACTGAAGTATAATTAGAAGCATTTCATAAGTGTGGAGGGCTTTTATTAGGGCTTTTATTGACAAATACATGAAGTTGATGCAAAGAGTCAATATTTGCAGTGTTGACCCTTCTTTCTCAAGACCTCTGCAATCCATCTGGCATGCTGTCAATTAATGTATGTATCTCATCTCACTGGTCATGATAACAACACCCACCCATAGCACGCACTCCAGCAGGTATATCTCGCTGGTCATCCCCAAAGCCAACTCCTCCTTTGGCCGCATTTCCTTCAAGTCCTCTGCTGCGAGTGACTGGAAGGAATTGTAAAAATCGCTGAAGCTGGAGACTTACATTTCCTTCACTAACTCTAAACATCAGCTATCTGAGCAGCTAACCGTTCGCTGCAGCTGTACATAGTCCATCTGTAAATTGTCCACTCAATCTACCTACCTCATCCCCATATTGTTTTTATTTACTTTTCTGCTCTTTTGCACACCAGTATCACTACTTACATACCTTCATCTGCTCATCTATCACTCCAGTGTTAATCTGCCTTAACTCCTCAAGCCATTTGCACACACTGTATATAGACTTTCTTATTCTCTATTGTGTTATTGACTGTACGCTTGTTTATTCCATGTGTAACTCTGTGTTGTTGTTTGTCGCACTGCTTTGCTTTATCTTGGCCAGGTTGCAGTTGTAAATGAGAACTTGTTCTCCACTAGCTTACCTGGTTAAATAAAGATGAATACATTTTTTTTTTAAATAAATAAATATAAACTTCCGACTTCAACTGTATTGTGGACTTGAAATCACTGGCCACTTTAAGAAATGGAACACTCGTCGCTTTAATAATGTTTACATATTTTTTATATTACTCATCTCATATGTGTATGCTGTATTGTATTCTATTGTACTGTGTGTTGGTTTATGTCAGTCTGACATTACTTGCCCAGGTATTTATATATTCTTAATTCCATTCCTTTACTTTAGATTTGTGTGTATTGTTGTGAAAATGGTTAGATTTTACTGCACTGTTGGAGCTAGAAACACAAGCATTTCACTACACCCGCAATAACATCTGCTAAACATGTGTATGTGACCAATAACATCTGCTAAACATGTGACCAATAACATCTGCTAAACATGTGACCAATAACATCTGCTAAACATGTGACCATTAACATCTGCTAAACATGTGTATGTGACCAATACACTTTGATTTAATTTGAACTACTATGTCGAAAGAGTCAAAACCGAAGAAATCAGCAACCAACACATCCCTTACAAATATTCCACTAGCAATCAGCCTACCCACCAAAGTCACTCTTTTCATGAACACAACCACAGCTTTGTTCTTTCTTGATGTGGAATGTATAAATTCAGCTCCTACCTGTTCACCGACCGCGAGCTTCCACCGACAGCGTCTCCACCACTCTAGGCTGCGAAGCCATCGCACACACCACACCATCCAAACCCCAGGAAACTAAAAGTCTGTCCTCGTCCTCCCTAATTTTGAAAAAAAAACAGTGGGTAGAACTATACCAACAGTGTTAACCCTCCACCGTAGAAAAGAAAAATTGAAAGAAAAGACTAAGAATAGAATCAAGGCCTCTCAACAATAAAACACTCCCAGCATGCACTGAGAGAGAGAGAGAGAGACGCACACAAACACAAACAGACCCCACAGAGCCCCTGGACAGCAACCCAATTAGACCCAACCAAATCACGAGAAAAAAATATATAATTACTTGACACATTGGAAAGAATTAACAAAAAAACACAGCAAACTCTAAACAGAGAGAACACAGCGGCAGAATACCTGACCACTGTGACTGACCCAAACTTAAGGAAAGCTTTGACTATGTACAGACTCAGTGAGCATAGCCTTGCTATTGAGAAAGGCCACCGTAGGCAGACCTGGCTCTCAAGAGAAGACAGGCTATGTGCACACTGCCCACAAAATTAGATGGAAACTGAGCTGCACTTCCTAACCTCCTGACTAACCTTCCTAACCTCCTACGTTTGTATGACCATATTAGAGACACATATTTCCCTCAGATTTCACAGATCCACAAAGAATTCAAAAACAAACCCAATTTTGCAAAACTCCCATATCTACTGGGTGAAATCCCACAGTGTGCCATCACAACAGCAAGATTTGTGACCTATTGCCACAAGAAAAGGGAAACCAGTGAAGAACAAACGCCATTGTAAATACAACCCATTTTTCTGTTTATTTATTTTCCCTTTTGTACTTTAACTATTTGCACATAATACAGTATGACATTTGAAATGTCTTTAGTCTATTGGTACTTTTGTGAGTGTAATGTTTAATGTACATTTTTTGTTTATTTCACTTTTGTTTATCTTGCTTTGGCAATGTCAACATATATGTTTCCCATGCCAATAAACCCCTTAAAATGAATTGAGAGAGAGAGAGGAGAAAAGAGAGAATGAGAGGAGAAAAGAGAGAGATTGAGAGAGGAGGAAAGCGAGAGAGAGAGAGAGGGAAAGGAGAAAAGCGAGTGAGCGAGAGAAGAGAAAAGAGAGAGAGAAGAATGAGAGGGTTGAAGTAACGCCCTCCTGAAATGGGAGCAAAGGGAGCACCTCCACTGTCGCTAATGCAGACCGTGTGTGTCTGTGTGTGGGACCGGCACTGCGCTCAAAATTGAAATGTTTGAGGAGCTGGAAGGTGATGACAGGAGAACCAGGGGTTTCCTCTTCGGTGGCAAGATGTTATTCACACACACACACAAACACACACACAGGACCTCAGAGATCTGCTGCACATTTAGATTTAATAACTACTGCAGTCAGTCTGGGGGAGAGAGGAGAGGAGAGAGGGAGAAGAGATGGGGAGAAGAGAGGGGGAAGAGAGGGGAGGGGAGAGAGGAGAGGGGGAGGGAGAAGAGAGGAGATGGGGAGGAGAGAGGGAGAGGGGGGGAGGAGAGAGAAGAGGGGAGACTAACTCATTAATTTGGTGTTTTGAAACTCAGTGCCAGATTCTCAAAGAAGTAGAGAAACAAGGTGAAAGAAAGAGAGATGGACATATAGATGGAGAGAGATTGAGAGAGCAAGCGAGATGGACAGAGTAGTTCTGTTAGGACCAGTGCAGCCGGTGCCATTGTACATGTTTGTGTGCGTGTTTTAGGGGGGAGGACAGAGGGGAAAGGAACTCAGTCATTTAGGAGGGTTTTAAAACTCAGTTCCCAATATTTCTGATTGTGTTGTGATTGTGACGCTGTAAAATTTATCACAGCGTGAAAATGTTCCCAGTTCAATAATTGCACGTGCTTCTCTTTGTATGGATGGCTGAGCTCGTGCAGATGTCTCTATCTCCCTTGACCTGGAAGAACTGTTCTGTGGGCATGTGCATTTGGTACATCTGCCAATCCGGACTCAAAGTGCTGAGGGTTGATGTGAGGAAATTGGATTGTTATTGCGAAGACATAGCTCTACATTTTTGATTGATAGTGCAAGACTGCTATCTCAAAACAGTACCTGGGAACATCTACGGAAGGAAACTATCGGTAAGTGTTCACTTTCTATCTTTATCAGTCACAAGTAATCACCATCTAACGTAACTTCTCCTTTGCTAGCTAGCCAATTCAGTCCGTTACGCGTGAATTCAGGGTTACAGCGTAACACAATCACATCAAGCAGCTTCATTAGTTTTAACTTAGTTTCTATTGGCTATAACCATTATAATAATGATTCTGATAAATGAATTGATCAGAGAAGCTGTCAGTCACGTTCATATGCAACTTAACATGTATTTTTAACCTCACACTTGATGTAAAGGAAATCCCCAAGTTATGGAAATCTGCTTTTGTACTGCCTCTCCTGAAAGGTGGAGATCCTTCGCTACTTGACAACTATGGACCCATATCAAAATTGTCTGTACTGTCAAAGGTACTGGAGCCCTTAGTTAGTAGGCAGCTAAAGGTCTACTTCCAAGAAAATAACATCTTCAATGGAATGCAATCAGGTTTTAGGTCTGTTTCAGCAACATTGAAGGTTTTAAATGACATCCACTGTGCTCTTGATAAGAAGTTACATTGTGTGCCTGTTTTTATTGATTTGTCAAAGGCTTTTGACACCGTGGACCATGCTGTGTTAGTGCAAAGGTTAAAATGTTGTGGAATAACTGGTCATGCTCTAGATTGGTTTATAAATGACCTATCAAATTGTACACAATGTGTAATGGCGGATGGTTGCAAATCTGAGTCCATAGAGGTGTGCTCAGGTGTTCCGCAAGGTTCTCTTTTGGGCCCACTGTTGTTCATTTTGTTTATCAACAACATTGGGGATCTTATTGAAACCATGGATGTTAATTTTTATGCAGATGATACTGTTCTTTATTCAAGTGGCAGTAGTTTATCTTTAGCTTTTGAAAATACCCAAAGAGCATTTAACATCATACAACAGAATCTGTATGATTTAAAGCTGATTTTGAATTCAGGGTTAAACAAAATGTATGGTATTTTCAAATGCCAGGCATGTTACAAATCATGTCATTGTTACATTGGTTGATATACTATAGAGCAAGTTAAAGTGTACAAATACAGTGCCTTGCGAAAGTATTCGGCCCCCTTGAACTTTGCGACCTTTTGCCACATTTCAGGCTTTAAACATAAAGATATAAAACTATTTTTTTGTGAAGAATCATGTCCCAAATACTGAAAAATTGGGCGTGCAAAATTATTCAGCCCCTTTACTTTCAGTGCAGCAAACTCTTTCCAGAAGTTCAGTGAGGATCTCTGAATGATCCAATGTTGACCTAAATGACTAATGATGATAAATACAATCCACCTGTGTGTAATCAAGTCTCCGTATAAATGCACCTGCACTGTGATAGTCTCAGAGGTCCGTTAAAAGCGCAGAGAGCATCATGAAGAACAAGGAACACACCAGGCAGGTCCGAGATACTGTTGTAAAGAAGTTTAAAGCCGGATTTGGATACAAAAAGATTTCCCAAGCTTTAAACATCCCAAGGAGCACTGTGCAAGCGATAATATTGAAATGGAAGGAGCATCAGACCACTGCAAATCTACCAAGACCTGGCCGTCCCTCTAAACTTTCAGCTCATACAAGGAGAAGACTGATCAGAGATGCAGCCAAGAGGCCCATGATCACTCTGGATGAACTGCAGAGATCTAGAGCTGAGGTGGGAGACTCTGTCCATAGGACAACAATCAGTCGTATATTGCACAAATCTGGCCTTTATGGAAGAGTGGCAAGTAGAAAGCCATTTCTTAAAGATATCCATAAAAAGTGTTGTTTAAGGTTTGCCACAAGCCACCTGGGAGACACACCAAACATGTGGAAGAAGGTGCTCTGGTCAGGTGAAACCAAAATTGAACTTTTTGGCAACAATGCAAAACGTTATGTTTGGCGTAAAAGCAACACAGCTCATCACCCTGACCACACCATCCCCACTGTCAAACATGGTGGTGGCAGCATCATGGTTTGGGCCTGCTTTTCTTCAGCAGGGACAGGGAAGATGGTTAAAATTGATGGGAAGTTGGATGGAGCCAAATACAGGACCATTCTGGAAGAAGAACCTGATGGAGTCTGGGGTGGCAGGGTAGCCTAGTGGTTAGAGTGTTGGGCTAGCAACCGGAAGGTTGCGAGTTCAAACCCCCGAGCTGACAAGGTACAAATCTGTCATTCTACCCCTGAACAGGCAGTTAACCCACTGTTCCCAGGCTGTCATTGAAAATAAGAATTTTTTCTTAACTGACTTGCCTGGTTAAATAAAGGTATATAAAAAAAAGACCTGAGACTGGGACGGAGATTTGTCTTCCAACAAGACAATGATCCAAAACATAAAGCAAAATCTACAATGGAATGGTTCAAAAATAAACATATCCAGGTGTTAGAATGGCCAAGTCCAGACCTGAACCCAATCGAGAATCTGTGGAAAGAACTGAAAACTGCTGTTCACAAATGCTCTCCATCCAACCTCACTGAGCTCAAGCTTTTTTGCAAGGAGGAATGGGAAAAAATTTCAGTCTCTCGATGTACAAAACTGATAGAGACATACCCCAAGCGACTTATAGCTGTAATCGCAGCAAAAGGTGGCGCTACAAGTTTGAAATATCCAATAAATGTCGTTCCACTTCATGATTGTGTCCCACTTGTTGTTGATTCTTCACAAAAAAATACAGTTTTATATCTTTATGTTTGAAGCCTGAAATGTGGCAAAAGGTCGCAAAGTTCAAGGGGGCCGAATACTTTCGCAAGGCACTGTATTTGGGTGTGTGGGTTGATGATAAGCTGAGCTTTACTGCATGTAGAGAACTTGATAAGGAAGCTCAAGCTGAAAATAGGATTTTATTACTGGTATAAGGCTTGTTTTTCTCTGGAAGCCAGGAAGGAGCTGGTACGATGTACATTACTGGTATAAGGCTTGTTTTTCTCTGGAGGCCAGGAAGGAGCTGGTACGATGTACATTACTGTCGGTTTTAGATTGTAGTGATGTTATAAATATGCAGGCCTCAGGTTCATTACAAATCAGAAACGTCTAACACATCATTGTGATCTCTACAGCGCCGTTGGCTGGTCGTCATTAACCTTGCGTAGGCTTAAACACTGGTATACACTGATTTATATACCCATACTGGGTAAAATGCCATTTTATCTCTGTTCTTTTTTAATCAGGTTGGTAAATAAATATAAATTACGGTCCCATTCTGATTTGCTTCTAACAGTACCAAAAATTAGAACAGTTCATGGTAGAAATAGTTTTTGTTACTCAGCTCCGTGGTCCTGGAATTCTCTCCTGAACATATTAAAATGTTATGATCTAGTTTCGTTGGTGGAGTTTAAACACTTGATCGATGTATATATCATAGAAGAGTGTAATTGTCTTTAGGACAGCTGTTTTCAGTCAAGATGTTTGTGTTTTTCAATGTAATATGTAATTGTTGTTCTGTATGTGTGTTTATAGCTTTGTTTAATGTTGTGTTTGTGTATGTTAGTTGTTTTGTCTGGAACATTGTTCCCCCTGCTGCTATTGGACTAGGTCTCTCTTGGAATGTTATCTCAATGAGAAAA
Organism: Oncorhynchus masou masou; assembly: GCF_036934945.1. NCBI lineage: Eukaryota > Metazoa > Chordata > Actinopteri > Salmoniformes > Salmonidae > Oncorhynchus > Oncorhynchus masou. The sequence continues at coordinate 41,742,417 of NC_088230.1, read as the reverse complement.
ACCTGTATAAATAAAGGTTAAATAAAAAAATAGTCATACAGTTATTTTATCCTCCACTACACAATAAGCAAGTAAATAGTTAGCTATGTTACTTCAGCTGCATTGCAAGGCAAGGCAAGCTTACACAATTGTACCTTACATTTGCAGTAAATGCTTTAGCTAGCTAGATTCTTTACATCCAGTGTTTCCCAAGATGACAGCCTGGTTTGCTGGTTTTCTCAGGAGTCCCTTAAACACGAAACAACACAAATGACTATGTCATATTATCAGCTAGCTAGCTGGCTAATGTTAGCTAGTCAGCTAACTTGCTAAATAGCGATTTTTTTGTAAATGAACTTTATGACCAAAAAATATGCACAATCGTCACATTAACCAACAGATTCCTCTCAATTGTATTTTTTTTTGCTTACCTCGTTATAATTACTTAAATTTGCTTCCACCGTAAAGCCATAATGTTTTGTCAGCCATCTTTGTCAGCCATCTTATACCTGTAATGTGAGGTATCATGATATTATAATCTCTGACCACAGTCCAGTCACCTTCTCCCCGAGGGTGACATCGTATCAAACCAGAGGCTCTGGAGGTTTAATACCAATTACACTTCCTTAGCATTATTGTGGGAAACACTGAAGGCTTATTTGAAAGGCTGTATCATCTCCTTTCAGGCTGCCAGGAGAGGAAAATTAGTAGATTTGGAGGACAAATGCACTTACTGGATAGAGAGAATGCTAGTCGTCCATCTATGGAGAAACATTAAAAAAATTGCTGCTTTAAAATTTGAATATAATCATATTCTCTCAGCTAAAATAGCTACATCTTTTCTCTATGCAAAGCAAAAATATTTTGAGTTTGGTGACAAACCACACAAATTACTTGCCAGACAACTTCGAAAAACTGAGAGTCACCGAATGATTCACAAAGTTACATTTGGTCTCTTCCCCCAAGGACATCAATTACAGATTCCGTCAGTTATATGAGACTCTATATACATCTAAAGCAGATCCTAACCCCTTAATTATGCAACACTTTTTGGAGGACTGTAATCTCTCTGCCCTGAACCAGGAAGATTCCAACTTCCCGAATAAGGAAATATCTCTTGGAGAAATTCGAGAAACACTTACATCTCTAAAGACCCTGGGTCCAGATGGATTCCCTGGTGAATTCTATAAAACATTGAGCAACATGCTCTTTCCCTGCACAAACTGTTGGTTCAGGCCAATGAGGATGGAACTCTCCCACCTACTATGGATGAGGCGTTCATTTCAGTTATACATAAGAAGGGTAAAGATCTGGAAGAGGTAGGGTGATAGAGACCAATATCTTTCCTTAATAGAGAACAAAATATTTTAGCAAAAACTCTGGCTAACAGGCTTAGCACTTTAGTGGGCAAATTGGTCCATTCGGACCAGACCTGCTTTATCCCTAACGGAAACTCATTCTTCAATCTCAGGCGCCTCTTCAAAATAATGTATTCTTAGAGGTTACCCAACGTGGACCTTGCCGTTGTTAACAATTTATGTTATTCTTTGATAACAGACCCCAAAGCAAATCAGGGGGAGGAAAATAGGTTTATTTAAAGAGGAAAAATTATACAGTGAGGAAAATGGTCATTCTCCCCTGTCCTTAGTGATGCTCTCTCAGTGATTTTCTCCTGTGGTTCTCTCCACAGAACAAAGGGACAGCATCTAGTTTTATAACCCAGCCCTAGCCTGTAGTTGAGCAATTATAATTCCTTGCAATTAAACTAGCCAAATGGCCAAATAACAAGTATCCTATTTCAGAAGATATGTTCCTCCCATGTCTCTGAACCGTTGATCAATAATACCCTATTACAGAAAAAACACTATTTCCTTTAATCGTTATTACTCTATTGACTTCTCGTCCTTTTGAGCTCTCGTCCTCTGTCTCGTCCTCTTCGACATATTCTTACACCGTTATGTCTCTTGACACCGAAAAGGCCATTGACCAAGTTGAGTGGTCCTATCTATTCAAGGTCCTACAGAAATGTAATATTGGAGATGGGTTCATAAAATGGTTCCAGCTTCTATATAGGAACCCCTTTGTGAGAATACTCACTAACCAATCATTGTCGCCCCGATATAACCTTTATAGAGGGACAAGGCAAGGTTGTGCGCTGTCGCCTATGCTCTTTGCTCTAATTATTGGATCTCTCACTCAGGCGATCAGATCTCATGCAGCAATACACTGCTATAATACTAAAGAAACTCTAAATAAGATTTCCCTATATGCAGATGACATTCTCCTCTATGTAACAGAACCACAATCTAGCATTCCAGCTATTCTTGATTAATGTGTTTGGTACCTTCTCGGGATACAGAATAAATTGGAACGAGCGAATTAATGCCCATATGGTTGCAAAACACCTCTTGTTTTAACTTCTTCCATTTCATCTTCAGAAAAATGGACATATCTAGGAATTGTAGTTACTAAACAATACTCCTCACCATTTAAAGAGAATTTCCCCTCTCTGATTCAAAAACTCAAGGCAAACATACCATTTTGGAGAACTCTCCCAATTTCTTTGCTCGGGGTCTGCTTCTTGTTACTTGGTTAGCACTGCCTATCAGCTCATTAATGTTTAGGGGTCTGCTTCTTCTTACTTTGTTAGTATTTCCTCTTAGCTCAAATCAACGCTAGTAACCTTTATAACCAGGAACAGATATAGCCGTATTCCACGGCCTGGCAAAGGCATTCGACTCTGTCAATCACAACATTCTTATTGGCAAACTCAACAGCCTTGGTTTCTCAAATGATTGCCTTGCCTGGTTCACCGACTACTTCTCAGACAGACATCAGTGTGTCAAATTGGAGGGCCTCGTTGTCCGGACCTCTGGCAGTCTCTACGGGGGTGCCTCAGGGTTCAATTCTCAGACCGACTCTCTTCTCTGTATACATCAATGATGTCGCTCTTGCTGCTGGTGATTCTTTGATCTACCTCTACACAGACGACACCATTCTGTATACATCTGGCCCTTCTTTGGACACTGTTTACTCTCCTCCAGACAAATACCTCAGTGTCTGGTTAGACTGTAAACTCTCCTTCCAGACTCACATTAAACATCTCCAATACAAAATTAAATCTAGAATCGGCTTCATATTTTGCAACAAAGCATCCTTCACTCATGCTGCCAAACATACCCTCGTAAAACTGACCATCCTACCGATCCTTGACTTCAGCTATGACATTTAAAAAATAGCCTCCAACACTCTACTCAACGAATTGGATGCGGTCTATCACAGTGCCATCCGTTTTGTCACCAAAGCCCCATATACTACCCACCACCGCGACCTGTACGCTCTCTTTGGCTGGCCCTCGCTTCATACTTGTCGCCAAACCCACTGACTCCAGGTCATCTACAAGTCTCTGCTAGGCAAAGCCCTGCCTTATCTCAGCTCACTGGTCACCATAGCAGCACCCACCTGTAGCACACGCTCCAGCAGGTATATCTCTCTGGTCTCCCCCAAAGACAAATCTTCCTTTGACCGCCTCTCCTTCCAGTTCTCTGCTGCCAATGACTGGATCAAACTACAAAAATCACTAAAACTGGAGACTCTTACCTCCCTCACTAGCTTTAAGCACCAGGTGTCAGAGCAGCTCACAGATCACTGCTCCTGTACATAGCCCATCTGAAAACAGCCCATCTATCTACCTCATCCCCATACTATATTTATTTATGTATCTTGCTCCTTTCCACCCCAGTATCTCTACTTGCACATTCATATTCTGCACATCTTACCATTCCAGTGTTTAAATGCTATACTGTAGTTACTTCGCCACTATGGCCTATTTATTACCTTACCTCTCTTATCCTTCCTCATTTGCACACACTGTATAGACTTTTCTACTGTATTATTGACTATGTTTGTTTATTCCATGTGTAACTCTGTGATGTTGTATGTGTCGAACTGCTTTGCTTTATCTTGGCCAGGTCACAATTGCAAATGAGAACTTGTTCTCAACTAGCCTACCTAGTTAAATAAAGGTAAAATAACTACAAATAAAAAACATATGGCTTTGTTTACTTCTAGAACAATAAAGTCAGACACTCTGTATACTCTAATAAAACTCATTCCACTGAGGGCTGAGTGACTTCGAGTTTTTCATCCCCTGGCCTTGTGTCTGCATGTTTATGTTTGTTCCATTCAATTAAGACCTAGACAACTAGGGCGAGGGGACTTCTTCACTAATTTGTGACCTTAATTCATCAATCAAGTACAAGGGAGGAGCAAAAACCAGCAGACACTCGGCCATCCGAGTGGCGCAACGGTCTAAGGCACTGCATCTCAGCGCTAGAGGCTTCACCTCAGACACCCTGGTTCATCCTCATACGTGCACTAGGCCCTCCATGGAATGGGTTTGACACGTGCACTAGGCCCTCCATGGGATGGGTTTGACACGTGCACTAGGCCCCACATGGAATGGGTTTGACACGTGCACTAGGCCCTCCATGGAATGGGTTTGACTCGTCCACTAGGCCCTAGTCACTGAGACTTGACTTTTAGCTGAGACTTGACTTGTTTATGCAGGTTTTACATCTCATGCTTTTAGTCTGATATCTGCCTGGGGGAGGATGATGGAAGGCCCTGAGGAAGGCCCTGAAAATTGTCAAATATTCCAGCCACTGTAGTCATAGACTATTCTCTCTGCTACTGCACGGCAAGCGGTACCGGAGCACCAAGTCGAGGTCCAAGAGGCTTCTAAACAGCTTCTATCCCCAAGCCTTAAGACTCCTGAACATCTAGTCAAATGGCTACCCAAACTATTCACATTGCCCCCCCCTCCCCTCTCCACACCACTGCCACTCTCTGTTGTCATCTATGCATAGTCACTTTAATTAACTCTACCTACATGTACATACTACCTCAACTAACCGGTGCCCCAGCACATTGACTCTGTACCGGCACCCCCTGTAAATAGCCTCCACATTGACTTTGCTTTTGCAAATTAATTTACGATCAACTCCCACATTACTGATCCAGTATTGATGGTTCATTAACGTCTTTAAATAAATTAAAATCGCATTTGCAGCTTCCATCAACGCAAAACCCAAACTTTGAAAAAAATGAACAAAACATGTTTTAATACCGCTATCAGACGGGATGGTTCCCAGTACACCGCTAATTAGTGAACCCATAAAAGGATCGATCACTGACCTCAGCAGCGGAAAACATCAGAAATGGCTAAAAACACTTGTATAGGTTCTCTCCACTTAGCCGTTATGTTTCGCATTCAAAGATTGGCATCAGTCCAGTACCGCGGTGCTCAGCAGAAGCGTCTCTGCGTCTCTGTGTCTCTGTGTCTACGTGTTTATAGTGCTATAAATGGCTGATATGGACGTACTTATATTCCACCATAACTTGCAAATAAATTCATAAAAAATCCTACAATGTGATTTTCTGGATTTTTTTCTCTCATTTTGTCTGTCATAGTTGAAGTGTACTTATGATGAAAATTACAGGCCTCTCTCATCTTTTTAAGTTGGAGAACTTGCACAATTGATGGCTGACTAAATACTTTTTTGCCCCACTGTATGTGTCAGGGACTACAAAAGGAAAACCAGCCACATCGCCGAGACCAACGTCTTGCTTCCGGACAGGCTAAACACATTCTTTGCAGGCTTTGAGGATAACACGGTGTCTCCAATATGGCCCGCTACCAAGGACTGTGGGCTTTCTTTTTTCTTCTCCGTGGCCGATGTGAGTAAAATATTTAAACGTGTTAACCCTCGCAAGGCTGCCAGTCCAGACGGCATCCCGAGCCGCGTCCTCAGAGCATGCTCAGACCAGCTGGTTTGTGTATTTACGGCCAGATTCAATCTCTCCCTATCCCAGTCTGCTGTCCCCACCTGCTTCAAGATGACCACCATTGTTCCTGTACCCAAGAAGGCAAAGGTAACTGAACTTAATGACTATTGCCCCATAGCACTCACTTCTGTCATCATGAAGTGCTTTGAGAGACTAGTCAAGGATCATATCACCTCTACCTTACTGGCCACCCTAGACCCATTTCAATTTGTGTACCGTCCCAATAGATCCACATCACTCTACACACTGCCCTATCCCATCTGGACAAGAGGAATACCTATGTAGGAATTATGTTTATTGGCATAGCTCAGCATTCAACAACATAGTACACTCCAAGCTCATCATCAAGCTCGAGGCCCTGGGTCTGAACCACGCCCTGTGCAACGGAGTCCTGGACTTCCTGACGGGCCGCCCCCAGGTGGTGAAGGTAGGAAACATCACCTCCACTCCACTGATCTTCAACACTGGATCCCCACAAGGGTGCTTGCTCAGCCCCCTCCTGTAAAACCTGTTCACCCATGAGTGCATGGCCAGAAACGCATCCAATTCAATCATCAAGTTTGCAGACAACACAACAGAAGTAGGCTTGATTACCAACAATGAAGAGACAGCCTACAGGGAGGAGGTGAGGGCCCTGGGAGTGTGGTGCATGGAAAACAACCTCTCACTCAACATAAACAAAACAAATGAGATGATCGTGGACTTCAGGAGAAAGCAGAGGGCGCATCCCCCTATCCACATTTATTTAATTGCAGTGAAGGTGGAAAGCTTAAAGTTCTTCAGCATACACATCACTGACAAATTGAAATGGTCAACCCACACAGACAGTGTGGTGAAGAAAGTATAACAGTGCCTCTTCAACCTCAGGAGGCTGAAGAAATTTGGCTTGGCACTTAAAACCCTCGCAAACATTTACAGATGCACAATTGAGAGCATCCTGTCGGGCTGTATCACTGCCTGGTATGGCAACTCCACCCCCCGAAACCACAGGACTCTCCAGAGGGTGGTGCGGTCTGCACAATGCATCACCGGGGGCAAACTGCCTGCCATCCAGGACACCTACAACACCCGATGTTACAGGATGGCCAAAAAGATCAACAAAGACATCAACCACCCGAGCCACTGCCTGTTCACCCCGCTATCATCCAGAAGGCGAGGTCAGTACTTGTGCATCAAAGCAGGGCCCGAGAGACTGAAAAACAGCTTCTATCTCAAGGCCATCAGACTGCTAAACAGCAATCACTAGCACCTTAGAGGCTGCTGCCCTATATACATAGACTTGAGATCACTGGCCACTTAAATAATGGAACACTAGTCACTTTAATAATGTTTACATATTTTGCATTACTCATCTCATATGTGTATGCTGTATTGTATTCTATTGTACTGTGTGTTGGTTTATGTCAGTCTGACATTACTTGCCCAGGTATTTATATATTCTTAATTCCATTCCTTTACTTTAGTTTTGTGTGTATTGTTTTAAAACGGTTAGATATTACTTGTTATGTTGCTGCACTGTCTGAGCTAGAAACACAAGCATTTCACTACACCTGCAATAACATCTGCTAAACATGTGTATGTTACCAATACAATTTGAATTGATTTGAACACAGTTGCGTCTTCAGTTCTACATTAGGACAGTAGAGGTCACTCAAGTGACAAATGACAGCAAAAACAGATTATTTTGGAGAAACTGCAACACCATAGGTTAGTTGTATAAGTATTTGATAGTAGTGTTGATAGTTGATTTGGCTTTTATCACAAATCAGCATTGCATTTATTTGCAGTGCTGCCATTTACTTTCTGCTCAGGAATTGCTCCAGGAGAGCCTACCAAAGTACTGTTGGGTAACGTGAGAGTGTGATGCACGGAATGGCAGATGTATTGAGCTAGCTATCAAAAGTAACTAGGAGATGTGAAACAGTTGTTTATACTTTGGCTATAACCTAGCTTTTATATGACTTTAAATAAACAAGCTAAAACTGCTCACCTCTGAGAACAAGCCATCTCCACCAGCTGATACCTAATTATGCTAGATCGATAAATCAAGGAGGAGGGAGGGTGGGAAAGACATCCGCACAAATAGACGTGCCTTTTAATTATTGACTACAAACATTTTCACACGGCGAGAAATCTTACATGATGTCACAATCACAACATAATCAGAACAATTGGGAATGATTTCACGTTGGGAAGATTTTTACATGACACCAGACTCTCAAAAAAGGAGAGAGCGATGGTGAGAGAAAGAGAAATGGAAGAAGGGAAAGAGAGAGAGAGAAAGAGATTGAAAGAGAAACGGAGAGAGAAAGCAAGATAGACAGAATAGGGCTGTAAGGATGAATTACTTTTTTATGCTGTTGCCATTGTGTGTGTTTGTGCATGTGTGATGTCATGTTATTTTGTTGTTTTAATTCCATCTCTGTCTCTGATTATGGGATTAAACCCCTCACAGCTTTACGACCTAATGGCTGTTCTTAAAAACAGCACACACTCATACAGAGTAAAGTCATTTGAACATTCCCCATATTTCTGACCACAATACCCACCACTTCCTCTGTGATTCTCACAACCAAGAACAAAATAAATATTATAACTCAATATTCGAATGTTCTACTATTCATACGCTCCATGAGCCATAAGGTGGAGGGAGAGGATGGGATGAGAGAGGATGGGGAGGAGAGAGGATGGGGAGGAGAGAGGATGGGGAGGAGAGAGGATGGGATGAGAGCGGATGGGATGAGAGAGGATGGGGAGGAGAAGGGGAGGAGATGAGAGGAGGAGGAGAATAAATATTTGTTGTGTGTGTTGTTAATATTGTTCTGGCTCTGGGCTGAGGTTACATTTACATTTGAGTCATTTATCAGATGCTCTTATCCAGAGCGACTTACAGTTAGTGCATTCATCTTCAGATAGCTAGGTGGACCAGTCATAGTCAGTACATTCATCTTCAGATGGCTAGGTGGGACCCTGGCCTAACCAAAATGGAGAATAAAAAGCCTCTCTATGGCCATGGCGTGACAGTACCCCCCCCCCCTAATGTGCGGACTCCGGCCGCAAAACCTGACTAAAGGGGAGAGTACGTGTGGGCCTTCTTTACAGCGGAGGCTCGGGTGCAGGACGTGGACCCCGGACTGAAGACCCTTGTAGAGGGCGCCACTGGACTGAGGGGCGCCTCTGGACTGAGGGGCGCCTCTGGACTGAGGGGCTGCGATTCTGGCAGCTCCGGAGTGACGGGCGGCTCTGGCAGCTCCGGACTGACGGGCGGCTCCGGCGCCTCCGGACTGACGGGCGGCTCCGGCAGCTCCGGACAGACGGGCGGCTCCGGCAGCTCCGGACAGACGGGCGTATCCGGCAGCTCCGGACAGGAGGGCGGCTCCGGCAGCTCTGGACAGGAGGGCGGCTCTGGCAGCTCTGGCCTGGTGCGTGGAGGAGGCACCGGATGGACCGGGCTGTGGCGGAGCACTGGAGCTCTGGTGCACAGCCTTGGCACCACTCCTCCAGGCTGGATGACCACTTTAGCCCGGATCATCCAGAGTGCAGGCACAGGTTGAACCGGGCTGTGGGGGAGTACTGGATATCGGCACAGGCTGAGCGCTGGCATAGGGCGAACTGCACCCTCCCAGCTCCCCGGAGACACAGCACGCAGCACCGGCGCAGGATACCCTGGGCCCAAACGGTGTACCGGAGACCAAACATGCTCAGCCGGCACAACACGCCCTAGCTGGATGCCCATTCTCGCATGGCACTTGCGGGGGGCTGGCCTATAGCGCACTGGGCTATGAGCGCATAATGGCGACACCGTGCGCTTTATTGCATAATATGTACTACTCCTCTCCCGGTAACAACGGGGAGTTGGCTCAGGTCTATCGCCTGACTCAGCCAATCTCCCTGTGTGCCCCCCCAATTTTTTCATAGCACTTGTTCCCTTCTCCTGGCTGCCTGGCTGCCTCCGCTCTCCTGGCTGCCTCCGCTCTCCTGGCTGCCTCCGCTCTCCTGGCTGCCTCCTCCTGATCCCATGGGAGGCGATCCCTTCCAGCCAGGATCTCCTCCAATGAGTAGGATCCCTTCCCATCCAGAATGTCCTCCCATGTTCATTCCTCCTTTTTTCACACTGCTTGGTCCGTTGGTGGTGGGTAGTTCTGCAACGGCCGTTGGTGGAAGAAGGTGAAGACCAAGGTGCAGCGTATCATTTACTTTATTTAACTGAACACTGAATATCCAAAACAACAACCGAAACAGCTCCGTCAGGTGCAAAACACACAAAACAGAAAATAACTACTCACAAAATCCATGTGGGCAACAGCTACCTAAGTATGGTTTTCAATCAGAGACAATGACAGACAGCTGTCCCTGATTCAGAACCGTACCCGGCAAAAAACAAAGAAATACAAAAACATTGAAAAAAGAACATAGACCCTAGTCACACCCTGGCCTAACCAAAATAGAGAATAAAAAGCCTCTCTATGGCCAGAGTGTGACATCATTTACAGTTATTTATGCAAATTTAGTTGTGATCAAAAAATACAGCCCAACGTTTGTATTTTACCCCCCTTTTTGTGATATCCAATTGTGATCTTGTCTTTTCGCTGCAGCTCCCCAATGGGCTCGACCCGCCAAACCACACTTCTTATCACCTGCCTGCTAAACCCGGAAGCAATGGTGAACTTTTATTTTTTAAATGTTCAACTATAGCCTGAAGTCAGCCCGCACTTGGCCCACCACAAGGAGTCGCTAGAGCACGATGTTCAAAGTAAAGCCCACCCTTCCCAGCCAAACCCGGATGATGCTGGGCCAATTGTGCACCACCCTAAGGGGCTCCCAATCACAGGGGATTGAACCCAGGTCTGTAGTGATGCCTCAAACACTGAGATGCCGTGCCCTAGACTTTGCGCCACTCGGGAGGCCATTTTAAGCGTGATGCGACTCTAAAAATGACCTGAAAAAAGATTATTGAACGGAATAAGCTCTGCTTTGTTATTTGCGCAGGTTGCACACACTTCATTGTCTCATTCACAAAGTTGACAAGCACTTGATAATTCCTCTAATTTCCCAGTGTGGTCGTCATGCCCCATAAATGAATCCATGCCTTTTGCGGCCGGTGGCCGTTGTACCTTTAGGCTGATTATAATATTTCCCTTCTCCCTGCTGCATGTTCCAAAGCACCTCTCACTCACATGGCTCTCTCAGAAAGCTTAATTGTTATTAGCCCGTCAGGTGATCGGGTCTCACTACAAGTAAAGACAGACACGTCGGAGACGCAACTGCTTGCGTCCTTATCCAGTTCCGAGGCTCACATTGAAGAAATTGAAAGAATTGTCCACTTTTACTTTTCATCAACCATCATGATGAGTAGGCCTAACAAACAGCAAAAGCACTAGCCTATCAACTTATGTACTATAGGGATAGTAGATTGACATAGGTTGGCTACTTTGAAGAATTGTTCAACACTTTTTTGGTTACTACGTGATTCCATATGTGTTATTTCATAGTTTTGATATCTACACTATTATTCTACAATGTAGAAAATAGTAAAAATAAAGAAAACCCCAAGAATGAGTAGGTGTTCTATAACTTTTGACTGGTGCTGTATATATATATTTTATAACAAAGTACTTGCTGTTCATATTCATAATAAAATTATATTATCATGCTAGCAGCAGCCACAGCAGCCATTGGACAACTGGATTCTCAACCAATCAGCTAATTTGTTGTTAGATATGACATTCCTATTCTATAATGGCTGCTATGACTAACTAACTACAGTGGTTCTTCCTTTAAAAGTTGAGTCATACTGCAGCATACCTTGCGGGCTGCCGCAGAATTCTATGGCACGTTATTTAAGTGTCAGCCATTGTTGCCATTCATGCTAGTTAGTGCTAGTTTGACCACCAGAGGGAATCTTTGAGCAGCGTTAGTCTCTTTTTAATATTGGCTGTACTAGAGATTTTAAAAAAAAATTTGTAAGAACATAGTATATGGGACTGATTTTAAGAAATGTATCTTAATTAATTAGATTAATATTCTGGTGTTTTTTGCATGAAAAATTCAAACGAAACTCAGGATTTCCGTTAGGAAAATATGGCGCTGTACAATATGACCGTGTCATCACCATAATTGTAGGCTAACCAATACCCAAGTGGAGATTCAGTGAAAATTAAAATCTCATTGATTTGTCAAGACCAGTCCACATGCTTGTCTCAGAGCAGAACGAAATTGTGCTGAAATAGTTGACCACGCCCGGGTAGGCTATTGGTTACAATTCTATTAGAACAATTGGATGACTTTTGGTGTTCAGTAAGTATTCTTAAAATAAATCCAGTGCAGAGAAAGAAAGGAGCCTTGAATAATTAAACATGTCGGTAAAATACTGTTGGACTTGGGGATTATGGCCAGTCCTATTCGCCTGTGTTATGCCGAATGCTAAATCCCTGGAAAATGAACGGGTACAGTAGGCTACAATACTGTAAAGTAGGCCTAATATTGCTTAAATAAATCGAACGCTGGTCTTCACTGTATGCTGCACATTCTTTACATTGTATTCCATTTCCAGTGAGACAATTACATTTTTGTTTACCTTGTTTACCCCGCACAACATTGCTCTAATCACAGTCAGAATACATCTGAGTGGACTTATGGAAAACCTCTAGGCAAGTCTGTTAACTTCTTGCGTCGAGCAATCCCGGATCCCGGATCCTATTTATAGCCTCAAGCTCATTAGCATAACGCAACGTTAACTACATTTACATTTACATTTAAGTCATTTGGCAGACGCTCTTATCCACAGCGACTTACAAATTGGTGAATTCACCTTATGACATCCAGTGGAACAGCCACTTTACAATAGTGCATCTAAATCATTTAAGGGGGGGGGTGAGAAGGATTACTTTATCCTATCCTAGGTATTCCTTAAAGAGGTGGGGTTTCAGGTGTCTCCGGACACTATTCATGAAAATCGCAAATGAAATTAAATAAATATAGTTGCTCTCAAGCTTAGACTTTTGTTAACAACACTGTCATCTCAGATTTTCAAAATATGCTTTTCAACCATAGCTAAACAAGCATTTGTGTAAGAGTATTGATAGCTAGCATAGCTATAAGCCTAGAATTCAGCCAGCAACATTCACAAAAACAAGAAAATCATTCAAATGAAATCATTTACCTTTGAAGAACTTCAGATGTTTTCAAAGAGGAGACTCAGTGAGATAGCAAATGTTCAGTTTTTCAAAAAAATATTATTTTGTAGGACAAATCGCTACGTTTTGTTCACGTTTGGCTATGAAAAAAACCTGTATCCAGTTATAGTCTCAAGCTCATTAGCATAACATTACATTACATTACATATTACACCATAACGTAATGTTAACTATTTATGAAAATCGCAAATGAAATGAAATGAAAGTGCTAGCTCTCAAGCTTAGCCTTTTCTTAACAACACTGTCATCTCAGATTTTCAAAATATGCTTTTTAACCATAGCAAAACAAGCATTTGTGTAGGAGTATTGATAGCTAGCGTAGCATTTAGCGGGCAACATTTGCACAAAAACCAGAAAAGGATTCAAATAAAATCATTTACCTTTGAAGAACTTTGGATGTTTTCAATGAGGAGACTCTCAGTTACATAGCAAATGTTCAGTTTTTCCTGAAATATTCTTTGTGTAGGAGAAATCGCTCCGTTTTGTACATCACGTTTGGGTACCGAAAAAAAAAACGCAAATTCAGTCATCAAAACGGCAAACTGTTTTCCTAATTAACTCCATAATATCGACTGAAACACGGCAAACGCTGTTTAGAATCAATCCTCAAGGTGTTTTTCACATATCTCTTCATTGATATATTGTTCGTGAATGTCTACTTTCTCCTGTGAATCGCTTGGAAAAAGACGTGCAGTTGAAGATGACGCACCAATTTCGACGGAGGACACCGGGCGGACACCTGGCAAATGTAGTCTCTTATGGTCAATCTTCCAATGATATGCCTACAAATACATCACAATGCTGCAGACACCTTGGGGAAACGATAGATCGGGCAGGCTCATTCCTTGCGCATTCACAGCCATATAAGGAGACAATGAAAAACAGAGCCTCAAAAATCCTGCTCATTTCCGGGTGGAAGTTTCATCTTGGTTTCGCCTGTAGCATCAGTTCTGGGGCACTCACAGACAATATCTTTGCAGTTTTGGAAACGTCAGTGTTCTCTTTCCAAAGCTGTCAATTATATGCATAATCGAGCATCTTTTTGTGACATAATATTGCGCTTAAAACGGGCACGTTTTTTTATCCAATAATGAAATAGCGCCCCCATAGATGTAACAGGTTAAGAACACATTCTTATTTATAATGACCCAGACGACGCTGGGCCAATTGTGAACCACCCAATCACAGCCAGATATGATAGAACCTGGATTTGAAACAGGCACTGTAGTGATGCCTACTGCACTGAGATGCAGTGCCTTAGACCGCTGCACTACTCAGGAGCCATGACCATATATATATATATATATATATATATTTTTTTTTTTTGAGAACATGAACCATGTGTGTTTTGTACTGTTCTGTAGTTTCGACCCAATGATTAGTCTGACAAACTCTGCAGGCCCAGGCATGGATCAAAGCTGGCGAGACATTCAATGACATCATCAAGAGATATGCTGGGCCCTATGTCAGAGAGGTGTTTATGGGACCACACCGTGTCTATTGTCTTCCTAATAGCCCTTTTGAGAATCAAGTGTTTTTATCATTATTTTATTATTAATGAAAGCATAAAGATGTTGATGAAAAAAGACTATACATAAAGTATATGCTTTGACATTTTGCGGTTGCAGGAGGTTTGGAGTTAGAAATGTAACATTTTAGAGTACTTAATACATTGTTGGGGGGATTTTTCTTCACACCAAGCCGAGCTATCCTTTTGTAAAGGCTGAAGTGTCTATTGTCCTGCTAATAATCCATCATCACTTTGATCTGTAACAAAATACTGTAGCACCATGACCAGGATGTCTACTAATTTAAGTGAGCAGATTAGACCTTTCAGGATGAACGGAAAATTGCATGTCAATTCATAAATCATGTGTCATGGAATCGGTACATCGAAAATCTCTTTCCAACTGTTTAGCTAAGTGATAAATCTCATTGATTTATCAAGACCAGTCCCCATGCTGGTCTCAGGGCAGCGCGAAACGGTGCTGAAATAGTTGACCACGCCCGGGTTGGCTGTTGCTTCAAATCCTATTATAACAATTGGATGACTTTGGGTGTTCCAGTGAGCAACTATGTGTTGCCTTCATTAGACGACTTTATTCAAATTTTTCTGTCATTTAGATATATTTATTCTCATAGTAATTCGTTATGGATCCATAACGAAATAAAAATCCGTATTTTGATCACTCTTTTATTAATCTTGATACTCCCCATCCCGGATCCGGGATCGTGAATAAAGCCTCAGGCTCATTCGCATAACGCAACAATAACGATTCCTGAAAATCGCAAATAAAATGAAAATAATGCGCCTGCTCTCAAGCTTAGCCTTTTCTTAACAACACTGTCATCTCAGATTTTCAAAATATGCTTTTGAACCATAGCAAATCACTAATTTGTGTAAGAGTATGCTAAGCTAGCTTAGCATTTTGAGTAGCATTTAGCACGCAACAGTTTCACAAAAACCAGATAACCAAATAAATAAAATCATTTACCTTTGAAGAGCTTCGGATGTTTTCAATGAGGAGACTCTGTTACATAGCAAATGTTCAGTTTTTCCTGAAAGAATCTTTGTGTAGGAGAAATCGCTCCGTTTTGTACATCACATTTGGCTACCGAAACTAACCGAAAATTCAGTCACCAAAACGTCAAACTTTTTCCGAATTAACTCCATAATATCGACCGAAACATGGCAAACGTTGTTTAGAATCAATCCTCAAGATGTTTTCTCACATATCTCTTCATTGATATGCAGTTCGTGGAAGCCTGCTTTCCCCTCAGAATCGCATGGAAAAATACCAGCAGCTGAAAAAGACGCACCAATTTCGACGGAGGACGCCGGGCGGACACCTGGAAAATGTAGTCTCTTATGGTCAATCTTCCAATGATATGCCTACAAATACGTCACAATGCTGCAGACACCTTGGGGAAACGACAGAAAGGGCAGGCTCATTCCTCTCGCATTCACAGCCATATAAGGAGACAATGGAAAACGGAGCCTCAAATCCTGCTGGTTTCCTGGTTGCCGTTTCATCTTGGTTTTGCCTGTAGCTCCCGTTCTAGGGCACCCACAGACAATATCTTTGCAGTTCTGGAAAATTCAGAGTGTTTTCTTTCCAAAGCTATCAATTATATGCATAGTCGAGCATCTTTTTGTGACAAAATATCTTGTTTAAAACGGGAACGTTTTTCATCCAAAAATGAAATTGCGCCCCCAGAGTTTCAAGAGGTTAACGAAAGCATAAAGATATTGATGAAGATGTACAGTATATGCTTTATCTGACATTTTATAACAATTGGGCGGATTGGTAGATCAAATATTGTGACTCCAACACACAAATGCTGCGTACAGAAACACATTTTAAACAGAAAACAAATCACTTTTTTTGGAACTGGATAAAGCTATCAAGATGTTTTGCTTGAGAAATTGACGATTCATTAATGCAACAAATACATTGATCATCTTTTCAGAAAGGTTTTACCCGTGGTCGTGGACCTGGGGGGGGGGGGGGAGTCCAACTAAAATGAAATAAACGTCTGTCTTTTTTTCTCGTTATTTTTTTGGACGAAAGCATAAAGATGTTGATGAACAGATACTGTATGCTTTATCCGACTTTGAGGTTGCATGAGGTTTTGAGTAAGAAATGTAAAACTTTAGAGTACTTAAGCGTTGAATACTTTGGAAATTGGGGGGATTTTCACACCTACAGTAGCCAGGCTATGAAGAGTCTATTGTCCTGCTAATAGTCCATTATGGGTGGATGGCTTCTTTTGTATTCCAATGTTTTAAATGAATGTATTAATTTCAGTCCATTCACATTCTCGGAGTGGAAACGTTGTTTGCAGAGTTCACAATCTCATTTTCAAGTCCTGACTAAAAAAAATTATTATATTTTGGATACGATTTAATTTTCAAATAACCGAAAGCGAGCGGTTGTAATCAGAATAAAGGGGAAAAGGCCATTGTTGAACAAGGGGTGAGACAATAGGCCCTTATATTTTTGTCTGGCTGTTTCGATCGGGGGTAAAAAAAAACATGAGACATTCTTCGCCCAAACTAAATAAATACTACTGTTTCTATCAGGGGTACCATACTGACTTGATTTGGAGAAGTTAATCCATGAATCACATGAAAAGAATCGGTCATAAGTACTCGTCAGAAAGTCAGGCAGACTCCTGAATCAAAAATACTTTTTTGCTCATATAATTTAAACAGGCCGCTAGGTGTAGGCAAAACCATAGGCATATAGGTAATCTCCTATGAAAAAAAGTATTTATATATTTTAATTATATTATTTTTTTCCAGAACATTAACCATGTGTGTTCTCTTGTTTTGTTCTGTTCTGTAGTTTTGACCCAATGATTCATCTAACAAAAAATAACTTTGCGTCCTGCAGGCCCAGGCTTGGATCAAAGCTGGCAAGACATTCAATGACATCCTCAAGAGATATGCTCTATATGTCATAGAGGTGTTTTTGGGACCACATTGTGTCTATTGTCCTGCTTATGGCCGTTATGAAAATATGTTTTCAAAATGCCTCCAGGGCCGACAGAGACGTTCCTTACTTTTCTCCCTTTCTGAAGGTTAAATAAACATCTAATTTATTCCCATAGTAATTCGTTATGGTTTGCATTGCAAATGAGGACATAAACTGGGTCAAGATGCCAGCAGAGTAAGTAGACCTTTATGTATTAAAATAAAGGTTAAATAAAAATAAATAAACAAAACCCCTAAAACACTTTTAATAACAGCACATCACTCAACACTAGTGAGACTCATGTTGCCTACGGTAGGCCTACAGTATGTCTAAAAATATTTTTTTTATCTCTACATGTAGGTCTCCTGAATGAAACCCGACCAAACTTGTTGTAACTAAAATGTAGTTGAAATAAACATTTGCATGTTTGCCATCTTGTTCCTCTTCAACTCCGCCAATGCTGCCTGACTCTCTGCCAATGACGTGGCTCTCCGCCAATAATTACATTTAGAGGATTGGAGGATTCTAAATTAATATCTAAGGGGCATTTTTCTCGGGCAAATCTGGTCTGTAAAAATATTTAAGGGGCTTTTATATAATTATAGTGCAGGGTTAATAATTATAATAATAATCGCTTTGTAAATGACAAGAGACAGTGGTATATATTTTTGTTTATCACAATTTTCTTTAATTAACCAAGCTCCTTACTTTTTAATTGTTTGACTGAATTTGCATTTCCATGGCTTAAAAAAAATAAGAACAATGGTATTTTGGAGATGATTTCGTTTCAAGTAACCGTAGCGATTGTAATCTGAAAAAAGGGAAAAGGGCCATTCTTGAATAAGGAGTGAGACATTCATACTAATTTGTAAATAAAGCCAGTTTGTTACTTAGAATTATTTATTTATGTTTTTAGAGGGAGAGAAACCAAAAGCCCACGGTAACTATTTTTTGGAAAATCGTCAGTCCACGTGAAATTCCCCTCCAGGACCACCGACAGTTTTTGTTGTTGTTGTCTGATGTTGGACTCTAGTGCCAGAGAAGAGACTCAGACTGAAAACACCACCATTAATTGCCACAGTTCAGACTACCTATATATCAGCGTTCTAAAGACCCTTTTTTATAGTGTGGTGCAATGAAAGAATGCCACCATCTACCACAAAAGTTCGCAGCATAAGCTCATAACTTTTAAAGGACGAACCACTGTAGATGTACCAAGTATACATACTATGTGTTGTGCATGTAATATGAAACATGATGAAAGTGTTTTTGTCAAGAGAGGGATGTGATTTGAGAAACTATAAGAGATGTTTTTTTTTTATAACTGTGCACAGTAAGTAGCCATGTCTGTTATTTATGTCCAATTAGCTACTTTTGTTAGCGCGTTTGGGAAACAATTCCAAAGTCACAAAGCACGTCCACGATAACGTGACGAAATGTCCAAAAGTTCCGTAACAGTCAGTAGAAGCATGTCAAACGATGTACTGAATCAATCTTTAGAATGTTGTTTACATATATCTTGAATGACGTTCCAACCGGAGAATTAGAAAGACTTCAGATGACCGGTGGAACGCAGGTCCTTCCCCTGTGAACGCGCATAGTGAAAGCATGGTCCACTCGTGGCAGTAAGTGACTATTTCCTGTCTACTTCGTCCCCCCTTCACATTAGAGTCATCAGACAAAGTTCTATTGACTGCTGACAGCTAGTGGAAGGCATAGGAAGTGAAAACTCATCCATATCTCATTGTAATTTCAATGAGAGCTTGGTTGAAAATCTGCCACCCCCCCAAAAAAAAACAGGAAGTGGAATTTCTCAGGTTTTTGCCTTTGAGTTCTGTTATACTCACAGACATAATTCAAACCGTTTTAGAAACTTCAGCGTGTTTTCTATCCAATACTAATACTATGCAAATATTAGCAACTATGACTGAGCAGCATGCCGTTGAATATGGGCACGTTTCATCCAAGCTACTCAATACTGCTACCTTCACCCATAAAAGTTAAACACAGCACAGGAATGAAATTATTATGTATTGATCACATCTTTAATAATGCTGCAGAAACTCATCAGATCAAAGGACAGATTTCCACCGGACTAATGTCCATTGCTCATGTTTCTTGGCCCAAGCAAGTATCTCTCCTTTAAGTTATGGGGTTCTTTTGCCACCTCAGAAAACATATCTCTCCTCAGAACACATATCTCTCTACTAAGTTATGCGGTTCTCCTGCCCCCTACGAACACGTATCTCTCTACTAAGTTATGCGGTACTCCTGCCCCCTACGAACACGTATCTCTCTACTAAGTTATGCGGTTCTCTTGCCCCCTACGAACACGTATCTCTCTACTAAGTTATGCGGTTCTCCTGCCCCCTACAAACACGTATCTCTCTACTAAGTTATGCGGTTCTCCTGCCCCCTACGAACACGTATCTTTCTACTAAGTTATGCGGTTCTCTTGCCCCCTACGAACACGTATCTCTCTACTAAGTTATGCGGTTCTCCTGCCCCCACGTATACTCTTGCCCCCTAACACGTATCTCTCTACTAAGTTATGTGGTTCTCTTGCCCCCCTACGAACACGTATCTCTAAGTTATTTTTCCACTAAGTTATGGGGTTCTACTAAGTTATGCGGTTCTCTTGCCCCCTACGAACACGTATCTCTCTACTAAGTTATGCGGTTCTCCTGCCCCCTACGAACACGTATCTCTCTACTAAGTTATGTGGTTCTCTTGCCCCCTATGTTTAGTTCATGGAAAAACACGTATCTCTCTAAGTTATGCGGTTCTCTTGCCCCCTACGAACACGTATCTCTCTACTTAGTTATGCGGTTCTCCTGCCCCCAAGAGAGGTAAAGGAATGCGTACAGGATTGCGTACGAACACATATCTCTCTACTAAGCTATGCGGTTCTCCTGCCCCCTACGAACACGTATCTCTCTACTAAGTTATGCGGTTCTCCTGCCCCCTATGAACACGTATATCTCTACTAAGTTATGCGGTTCTCTTGCCCCCTACGAACACGTATCTCTCTACTAAGTTATGCGGTTCTCTTGCCCCCTACGAACACGTATCTCTACTAAGTTATGCGGTTCTCTTGCCCCTTACGAACACGTATCTCTCTACTAAGATATGCGGTTCTCCTGCTCCCTACGAACACGTATCTCTCTACTAAGTTATGCGGTTCTCTTGCCCTCTACCATAAACGTATCTCTATTAAGTGTTCGTTTTCTCTTGCTCCCTCTGAATTATTTTTCCACTAAGTTATGCGGTTCTCTTGCCCTCTACCATAAACGTATCTCTATTAAGTGTTAGTTCTCTTGCTCCCTCTGAATTATTTTTCTACTAAGTTATGGGGTTCTCTTGACACCTCCGAAAACTTCTCTCCTCTTCGCTATGGGGTTCTCTTTCCCCCTCCTAAAACATATCTCTCCTAAATTATGAGCTTCACTTTCTCCCTCCAAACACGTATCTCTCCTAAATTATGCAGTTTTCTTGACACCTCAGAACAAGTTGCTCTCCTAAGTTATGGGGTTCTCTTGTCTTGACCCTTCAGAACACGTATCTCTCATATCAGTTAAGGGGTTCTCTTGCCCCTTCAGAATATGTATCTCAGCTATGTAATGGGGTTATGTAGTCCCCTCAGAACAGACATCTCTCTAAGTTATGGGGTTCTCTTGCCTGCTCAGAACATGTATCCCCTGGTAATTTATGATTTCTCTTGCCCCCTAATGAACACGTAACTCTCCCATGTTATGGAGTTATCCTGTCCCATAGGAACACATATCTCTCCTAAGTTTTGCTTTTCTTTCGTACCCTACGAAAAGATAATTCTCCTAAGTTATGGGGTTATCTTACCACATCAAAACACGTAGCTCTCCTAAATTGAGGAATATACCACCTCAGTCACCGGCTTCATTAACGTGTTAACGGTACAGGATCCCCTGCGGGAACCACACCCCCCCGCTCAACTCAAGCGGTGGCACACAGAATGCAAAAATATTCTTAGAAATATTTAACCTCCACACATTAACAAGTCCAATATCTCAAATGAAAGATAAACACCTTGTTCATCTACCCAGCGAGTTAGATTTCTAAAATGTTTTACGGTGGAAACATAGCACATATTTATGTCAAACCACCACAAAGACACAGACGATATATGTAGCCATTTTGTCGAACAAAAGATGCAATCACAAACGCAGGATTAAAAGAAAAATAATTCACTAACCTTTTGAAAATCTTCATCAGATGACAGTAATATGACATGTTACACAGTACATTTATGTTTTTTATCAATAATATGCAATTTATATCCATAAATCTCCGTTTACATTGACGCTATGTTCAGAAAATGCTCAAAAATGTCCGGAGAAATTATAGAAAGCTCCGCCAGATAACAGAAATACACATCATAAACTTTGACTAAATATACATGTTCTACATATAGTTAGAAAGATACACTGCTTCTTAATGCAACCGCTGTGTCACATTTATTTTTAACGTTACGGAATTAGTTCACTATGCAATAATCTGAGACGGCACTCAGACGTAAGCAATATTTCTCCGCTATATTGGAGTCAACAGAAATACAAAATTACAACATAAATATTCCTTTACCTTTGATGGTCTTCGATCAGAATGTAGTGGAAGGAGTCATACTTACCCAATACATCGTTTTGTTTCAGTTCGGGTGTCCATATTGTCACGAACCGGCTCAAAGCCCGTAACAAAGGGAGACAACGTGGAGATAAGGAGTAACAAAATATATATTTATTAACCAAAGCAACTAAGGAAAATATACAATGGTGTGTGTAATCAGTAATCAGTAGTGTAAGTGAGTGTTTTGCATGCATGAATGTGATAATGCAGGGTGTTGAAAGGTGCCAATGCAAACAAACAAAAGGCCACCAAGAACCACAACACAATCTACAAAGGTGTCTGCATGGAGAGAGTCTCCTCCATGAATGTGGAAGAGGTCTATTTATCCTGGGTCACACCTTCAGCTCAAATGCACCAAAAATGACTTCTGGTCCAGAACAGTTGCGCATCAAAACTTCAGAATTACATATTATATGTCGACTAAACTGGTCAAACTAAGTGCAGAATCAAGCTTTAGGATGTTATAAACGTGGATTGCGCCAGGGCATCACTCCTCAGGAAAAGGCAACTGACAGCCCGCTTGGAGTTTGCCAAAAGCCCTCTAAAGGACTCTCAGACCATGAGAAACCAGATTCGTTGGTCTGATGAAAGCAAGATTGAACTCTTTATCCTGAATGCCAACGACACATCTGGAGGAAACCTGGCACCATTTCTAATTTGGACAAGTCTCCAAATGTCCTTGAGTTGCCCAGCCAGAGCTCGGACTTGAACCTGATCGAACATCTGCGGAGTATTTACTCTTTATTGAGTGTAGTCTGGCCCAGGAGTGGGAAGGTGAATGGAAAGGCTCTGGAGCAACGATCCACCCTTGCTGTCTCTGCCTGGCTGGTTCCCCTCTTTCCACTGGGATTCTCTGCCTCTAACCCTATTACAGGGGCTGAGTCACTGGCTTACTGGGACTCTCTCATGCCGTCCCTGGAGGGGGTGCGTCACCTGAGTGGTTGATTCACTGATGTGGTCATCCTGTCTGGGTTGGCGCCCCCCCTTGGGTTGTGCCATGGCAGAGATCTTTGTGGGCTATACTCAGCCTTGTCTCAGGATGGTAAGTTGGTGGTTGAAGATATCCCTCTAGTGGTGTGGGGGCTGTGCTTTGGCAAAGTGGGTGGGGTTATATCCTTCCTGTTTGGTTCTGTCCGGGGGTGTCCTCGGATGGGGCCACAGTGTCTTCTGACCCCTCCTGTCTCAGCCTCCAGTATTTATGCTGCAGTAGTTTATGTGTCGGGGGGCTAGGGTCAGTTTGTTATATCTGGAGTACTTCTTCTGTCCTATTCGGTGTCCTGTGTGAATCTAAGTGTGCGTTCTCTAATTCTCTCCTTCTTTCTTTCTTTCTCTCGGAGGACCTGAGCTCTAGGACCATGCTCCAGGACTACCTGACATGATGACTCCTTGCTGTCCCCAGTCCACCTCGCCGTGCTGCTGCTCCAGTTTCAACTGTTCTGCCTTATTATTATTCGACCATGCTGGTCATTTTTGAACATCTTGGCCATGTTCTGTTATAATCTCCACCCGGCACAGCCAGAAGAGGACTGGCCACCCCACATATGCTCTCTCTAATTCTCTCTTTCTTTCTCTCTCTCGGAAGACCTGAGCCCTAGGACCATGCCCCAGGACTACCTGACATGATGACTCCTTGCTGTCCCCAGTCCACCTGACTTTGCTGCTGCTCCAGTTTCAACTGTTCTGCCTTATTATTATTCGACCATGCTGGTCATTTATGAACATTTGAACATCTTGGCCATGTTCTGTTATAATCTCCACCCGGCACAGCCAGAAGAGGACTGGCCACCCCACATAGCCTGGTTCCTCTCTAAGTGTTGGCCTTTCTAGGGAGATTTTCCTAGCCACTGTGCTTCTACACCTGCATTGCTTGCTGTTTGGGGTTTTAGGCTGGGTTTCTGTACAGCACTTTGAGATATCAGCTGATGTACAAAGGGCTATATAAATAAATTTGATTTGATTTGATTTGGAGAAACCTGAAAATAGCTGTGCAGCGATGCTCCCCATCAAACCTGATAGAGTTTGAGAGAATCTGCAGAGAAGAAAGGAATAAACTCCCCAAATACAGGTGTGCCAAGCTTGTAGCATCGTACCCAAGAAGACTCCAAGCTTGTAGCATCATACCCAAGAAGACTCCAAGCTTGTAGCATCATGCCCAAGAAGACTCCAAGCTTGTAGCATCATACCCAAGAAGACTCCAAGCTTGTAGCATCATACCCAAGAAGACTCCAAGCTTGTAGCGTCATACCCAAGAAGAATCCAAGCTTGTAGCGTCATACCCAAAAAGACTCCAAGCTTGTAGGGTCATACCCAAGAAAACTCCAAGCTTGTAGCGTCATACCCAAGGAGAGTCCATGCTTGTAGCGTCATACCCAAGAAGACTCCAAGCTTGTAGCGTCATACCCAAGAAGACTCCAAGCTTGTAGCGTCATACCCAAGAAGACTCCATACCCAAGAAGACTCTTGTAGCATCATATTGACCTCATTCCGACAGTAGAGGATGCCTGGTTAGTCTTTAATTAACCTCTTAAGGTATAGGGGCAGCATTTTCACTTTTGGATAAATAGTGTGCCCAATTTCAACTTCCTGCTACTCATGCCAGGAACATAGGTTCTGTATATTATTAGTAGATGTGGATAAAAACAGTTTATAAAACTGTTTGAATCATGTCTGTGAGTATAACCGAACTTATGTAGCAGGCAAAACCCAGAGAACTAACTGTTCAGAATTGTATTTTCCCTCTGACTGTTCCCTGAGTTGTCATTGCCAAGGGATATTTCTTAGGAACCTGTTTTCAGTTCCTACCGCTTCCAGTGGATGTCACCCGTCTTTGGAATTTGGTTGAGGTTATTCATTTGTGCAACGAAGAAGAAGCACATCCAGGAACAACGTTACACAATTGAGAGTTGCGCAAGACGTAAAAAGGAGCATGGTTTGTTTACTTCCTGTATTGAAAACAGATTGCCCCGTCTACAATTTGTTTGATTATTAAAGTTTAAAAATACCTAAAGTTATTTTTCAAAAGTAGTTTGAAAAATTTTGGCAAAGTTTATAGGCAACTTTTGAAATATTTGGTAGTGACGTTGCGTTTTTTGGAAGCTGTTTTTTTCTGGATCAAACACATCAAATAAATGGACATGTGGATATGCACTGCTCAAAAAAATAAAGGGAACACTAAAATAACACATCCTAGATCTGAATGAATGAAATATTCTTATTAAATACTTTTTTCTTTTCATAGTTGAATGTGCTGACAACAAAATCACACAAAAATTATCAATAGAAATCAAATTTATCAACCCATGGGGGTCTGGATTTGGAGTCACACTCAAAACTAAAGTGGAAAACCACACTACAGGCTGATCCAACTTTGATGTAATGTCCTTAAAACAAGTCAAATGAGGCTCAGTAGTGTGTGTGGCCTCCATGTGCCTGTATGACCTCCCTACAATGCCTGGGCATGCTCCTGATGAGGTGGCGGATGGTCTCCTGAGGGATCTCCTCCCGGACCTGGACTAAAGCATCCACCAACTCCTGGACAGTTGGTGGATGAAGCGAGACATGATGTCCCAGATGTGCTCAATTGGATTCAGGTCTGGGGAACGGGTGGGCCAGTCCATAGCATCAATGCCTTCCTCTTGCAGGAACTGCTGACACACTCAAGCCACAAGAGGTCTAGCATTGTCTTGCTTTAGGAGGAACCCAGGGCCAACCACACCAGCATATGGTCTCACAAGGGGTCTGAGGATCTCATCTCGGTACCTAATGACAGTCAGGCTACCTCTGGCAAGCACATGGAGGGCTGTGCTGCCCCCCAAAGAAATGCCACCCCACACCATGACTGACCCACCGCCAAACAGGTCATGCTGGAGGATGTTGCAGGCAGCAGAACGTTCTTCATGGCGTCTCCAGACTGTCACGTCTGTCACATGTGCTCAGTGTGAACCTGCTTTCATCTGTGAAGAGCAGAGGGCGCAAGTGGCAAATTTGCCAATCTTGGTGTTCTCTGGCAAATGCCAAATATCCTGCACGGTGTTGGGCTGTAAGCACAACCCCCACCTGTGAACGTCGGGCACTCATACCACCCTAATGGAGTCTGTTTCTGACCGTTTGAGCAGTCACATACACATTTGTGGCCTGCTGGAGGTCATTTTGCAGGGCTCTGGCAGTGCTCCTCCTGCTCCTCCTTGCACAAAGGCGGAGGTAGTGGTCCTGCTGCTGGGTGTTTGCCCTCCTATGGCCTCCTCCACGTCTCCTGATGTACTGCTCTGTCTCCTGGTAGCGCCTCCATGCTCTGGACACTACGCTGACAGACACAGCAAACCTTCTTACCACATCTCGCATTGATGTGCCATCCTGGATGAGCTGCACTACCTGAGCCACTTGTGTGGGTTGTAGACTCCATCTCATGCTACCACTAGAGTGAAAGCACCGCCAGCATTCAAAAGTGACCAAAACATCAGCCAGGAAGCATAGGAACTGAGAAGTGGTCTGTGGTTCCCACCTACAGAACCACTCCTTTATTGGGGGTGTCTTGCTAAATGCCTATAATTTCCACCTGTTGTCTATTCCATTTGCACAACAGCATGTGAAATTTATTGTCAATCAGTGTTTCTTCCGAAGTGGACAGTTTGATTTCACAGAAGTGTGATTGACTTGGAGTTACATTGTGTTGTTTAAGTGTTCCCTTTATTTTTTTGAGCAGTGTATATGGACGGAATTAATCGAACAAAAGGACAAATTGTGATGTGTATGGGACATATTGGAGTGCCAACAAAAGAACCTCGTCAAAGGTAATGCATGTTTTATATTTTATTTCAGCGTTTTGTGTAGTGCCTGCAGAGTTGAAATATGCTCTCTTTGTTGACATTGTGCTATGATCAGATAATAGCTTCTTATGCTGTCGCCGAAAAGCTTTTTAAAATCTGACATGTTGGCTGGATTCACAACAAGTGTAGCTTTAATTGAGTATCTTACATGTGTGATTTAATGAAAGTTAGATTTTTATATAATTTTTTGATTTTGCCACGCTGCATATTCCCTGTTTTTTTTTCAAGCGGAACTCAACCGTCCCCTGTACCATAAGAAGTTAAAAGGGCTTTCCTCTCCATCTTAAATAAGCATGCCCCGTTCAAAAAATGTTGAACCAGGAAACGATATAGCCCTTTGTTCACTCCAGACGTGACTGCCCTTGACCAGCATGAAAACATCCTGTGGCGTACTGCATTAGCATTGAATAGCCCCTGCAATATGCAACTTTTCTGGGAATTCAGGACCAATATACACAGGCAGTTAGGAAAGCAATGCATCCTGTAGCACAAACTCCAAAACATTCTGGGACACTGTAAAGTCGATGGAGAATAAGAGCACCTCCTCCCAGCTGCCCACTGCACGGAGGCTAGGAAACATTGTCAGCACTGATAAATCTACGATATTGGAGAATTTCAATAAGCATTTTTCTACGGTTGGCCATGCTTTCCACCTGGCTACCCCTACCCTGGTCAACTGCTCTGCACCCCCCACAGCAACTTGCCCAATCCTCCCCCATTTCTCCTTCATCCAATTCCAGATAGCTGATGTTCGAAAGAACTGCAAAATCTGGACCCTTACAAATCAGCTGGGATAGACAATCTGGACCCTCTCTTTCTAAAAATATCTGCCGCAATTGTTGCAACCCCTATTACTAGCCTGTTCAACCTCTCTTTCGTATCATCTGGGATCCCTAAAAATTGGGCAGCGTCAAGGTTTCTTTAAGTCATGGGTCACAGTGAAGACATTCCTTCTTTGGTAAAATGCATTTGTCCTGACTGAAACCCTATCACTTCTATAGTACTGTGTTTGTAATGGGATCTTAATAAACAGAAGTCCCGCTGTGCTGTAAAGCTGTAAACAGGGGACAATAGAGGTCCTCTAACTCAGCCAACAGGATATAAGAGCATTAACCATACACAACTACTCACTACGCTATATTTTCCATCTATAATATCCCTGCTTACCATGACTGGAAACGGTGTTTGTGTGTGTGTGTGTGTGTGTGTGTGTGAGAATGTTTGTGTGTGTGTATCAATGGAGGCTGCTGAGGGGAGGACGTCTAATACTAATGGCTGAAATGGAGTGTGATGGATGGAATGGAGCAAATGGAATGGTATCAAGCAAACGAAAACTACGTTTTTCATAGCATTCCATTTACTTCATTCCAACCATTATTATGAGCCGTTTTCTCCTCAGGAGCCTCCACTGGTGGGGGGTGTTAACTCTGTTCTCTTCTCTCATGGCTAGACAAAATAGTGTTTGCATGAGTGTATGTATGTATATATATATATAAATATATATATATATATATATATATATATGTATATGTATATGTATGTGTGTGCGTGTGTGTGTTTCTTTGCATGTGCGTGTATGTGTGTGTGTTAGAGAGAGAGAGAGAGTGCTCTGTCATTACTGAGTGTTATGTTGTTAATAGCACACCTCGTTGGCCAGACTACATTAGCTTGTTAAACTGGTCTGTAAACATCTGGGACTGTGTTTTATATTAGACAAAGACTATGCTGTTTGTGAATGCTGAGTAAAGTTCTAGAACTCTCTGATAGAATGTTGAGTAGAGTTGTAGAACACTGTGATAGAATGTTGAATACAGTTCTAGACCATTGTGATATAATGTCAAATAGAATTCTATAACATTGTGATAGAATGTGGAGTAGAGTTCTATAACGATGTGATAGAATGTTGAGTGCAGTTCTAGAACTCTGATAGAATGTTGAGCAGAGTTGTACAACACTTTGATAGAATGTTCAGCAGAGTTGTACAACACTTTGGTAGAATGTTCAGCAGTGTTCTAGAACAATGTGATAGAATGTTCCGTTGAGTAAAAAAGGGAAAGTAATGGGAAAGTAATTCTGCTTTGAAAGTTGATATACTTGTAACCTCAAATTTGAGAAAATGGCCTTTGAATATTTTGGACACCTACTGGAGAGCTCTCCTTTGTCTTCACCCATTCAGAATTGTTCACACCCTCTTAAGCTAGCCCCACCCATCTCTTTAAGGATTCACATGTGAAGTCATGTGCAAAACAGTAAGTAGTGTAGTACAGATTAAGACTAAAAGTGGTAAAAGTGCAAGCCTACCTTAAGGACAAACAAATCCAGGTAAACAGGAAGTGTCCAGATAACACTATTCTATAAATATTAGATGATTCTTACCCAGAAACACTACATTACCCAGAAACACTTGTCTAAATTGATGGGTCATGTGAAAGAAACGCTATAACCCCCAGCGACATGGGTCTCCACAGAAGGTGTAAACGGCCAAATGGTTAGTTGAATAGTAGCAATATCAACAATAGATAGTGTCAATATAAATAATATGATATACAGTATGTACAAAAACAATATCAATAACCATATCAGTGATAGATGAGGTAGTTATCTGTATACAATCAGGGGTAAAGTGACTGAGCAGCAGGATAAAATATAAATAGTAGCAGCAACGTATGGCGTGTGTGTTAAGAGAGAGTCATGTGAACAGAGGCACTGCAAATAATACTGATGACTGGTCCGTCCAAACCACGCATGAACAAGGTAACCTATATTCAGAGAGCCTGTTTCTGTCCTGCCCTTGACTTTGGTGCATGGCATGTGATGTCCATAGAGGACTTGCTTGGGCCAAGAAACACGAGTGGAAATTTGGAGGACAAATTGGAGATATTTGGTTCTAACCGCCATGTCATTGTGAGATGCGGTGTGGTGCGCATTTGTATTTCCCATCATAAAGCATGGAGGAGTTGTGATGGTGAGAGGGTGCTTTGCTGGTGACACTGTCAGTGATTTATTTAGAATTCAAGGCACACTTAACCAGCATGGCTAAGACAGATTCTGCAGCGATACCCCATCCCACCTGGTTTGGGCATAGTCCCACTATTATTTGTTTTTCAACAGGACAATGACCCAACACACCTCCAGGCTGTGTAAGGGCAATTTGATCAAGAAGGAGAGTGAGGAAGTGCTGCATCAGATGACCTGGTCTCCACAATCACCTGCCTCAACCTCATTGAGATGGTTTAGGATGAGTCATACCGCAGAGTGAAGGAATAGAGCCAACAAGTGCTTGGCATATGTGGGAACTCCTTCAAGACTGTTGGAAAAGCATTCCAGGTGAAGCTGGTTGAGAGAATGCCAAGTGTGTATAGCCGTCATCAAATTATTATTATTATTGTTATTATTTGTGTCCCACCTAGCTATCCTAAGAATTCACAAACTATAATTCACTCTGGATTAGAGTGTCTGCTAAATTACTAAAATGTAATTGTTCCCCAACATTGTGATAGAATGTTGAGTCAAAGGGTGGAGCACATTACTGCAGCCTGCATCACAGACATAAACACACCTTCCCCCTGGTGTCTGGCAGCTTTGTAGTTTCTCACAGCTCTGTGAAGCTTGGCCTCAGTAATGTACTGGGCCGTATGCACTACCCTCTGTAGTGCCTTGCGATCTGAGGATCTGGGGATCCATGCTAAATCTTTTCAGTCTCCTGAGGGGGAATACGCTTTGTTGTCTACACGACTGTCTTGGTGTGTTTGGACCATTAAAGTTTGTTGGTGATAGATTGTTGGCTCTCAACCTGCTCCATCACAGCCCTGTCGACGAGAATGGGGGTGTTCTCAGTCCTCCTTTTCCTGTAGTCCACAATCATCTCCTTTGATCACGTTGAGGGAGAGGTTGTTATCCTGACACCACATGGCCAAGTCTCTGACCGCCTCCGTCTCATCATTGTCGGTGATCAGGCCTACCACTCGTCAGAGTCGTGCCTGTCCATGCAGTCATGAGTGAACCGAGATTAGAGGAGGGGACTGAGCACGCCCCCCTGAAGGGCTCTTGTGTTGAGGATCAGTGTGGCAGATGTGTTGTTACCTATCCTTACCACCTGGGGGGTGGCCGGTCAAAGTCCAGGATCCAGTTGCAGAGGGAGGTGTTTAGTCCCAGGGTCCTTAGCTTAGTGATGAGCTTTGAGGGCACTATGGGGTTGAATGCTGAGCTGTAGTCAATGAATAGCATTCTCACATAGGTGTTCCTTTTGTCCAGATGGGAAAAGGCAGTGTGGAGTGCAATAGAGACCGCATCATCTGTGGATCTGTTGGGGCAGTATGTGAAATTGGAGTGGGTCTAGGGTTTATGGGATAATAGTGTTGATGTGAGCCATGACCAGCCTATCAAAGCACTTCATGGCTACGGGTCGTTAGTCATTTAGGCAGGTTACCTTAGTGTTCTTGGGCACAGGGACTATGGGGATCTGCTTGAAACATGTTGGTATTACAGACTCAGGGACAGGTTGAAAATGTCAGTGAAGACACTTGCCAGTTGGTCAGCGCATATTCGGAGTACACGTCCTTGTAATCCATTAAATGTTGACCTGTTTAAAGGTCCTACACTCATCCACTACATAGAGCATGATCACAAATTCGCACGGAACAGTTGATGCTCTCATGCATGCTTCAGTGTTGCTTGCCTCGAAGTGAGCATAGAAGTAATTTAGCTTGTCTTGTAGGCTCGTGTCAATGGGCAGCTCACCGCTGTGCTTCCCTTTGTAGTCTGTAATCGTTTGCAAGCCCTGCCACATCCGACGAGCAATGGAGCCAGTGTAGTATGATTCAATCTTAGTCCTGTATCGATGCTTTGTCTGTTTGATGGTTCGTCGGAGGGCATAGGGTGATTTCTTATAAGCTTCCGGGTTAGAGTCCCGATCCTTGAAAGCTGCAGCTCGACCCCTTAGTTCAGTGCGGATGTTGCCTGTAATCCATGGCTTCTGGTTTGGGTATGTACATAGTCGCTGTGGGGACGACGTCATCGATGCACTTATTGATGAAGCCAGTAACATATTCCAGTCTCTGCTATCAAAACAGTCCTGTAGCTTAGCATCTGTGTCATCTGACCACTTCTTTATTGGCCCGAAAACACTGGTACTTCCTACTTTAGTTTTTGCTTGTAAGCAGGAATCAGGAGGATAGAATTATGGTCAGCTTTGCCAAATGG
The DNA here is from genome assembly GCF_036934945.1 of Oncorhynchus masou masou. Taxonomy (NCBI): domain Eukaryota; kingdom Metazoa; phylum Chordata; class Actinopteri; order Salmoniformes; family Salmonidae; genus Oncorhynchus; species Oncorhynchus masou. The sequence continues at coordinate 41,710,230 of NC_088230.1, read as the reverse complement.
AGGGCGAGGACAAGCTTTGTATGTGTCTCTGTCTGTGGAGTAAAGGTGGTCTAGAGTTTTTTCCCTCTGGTTGCACATTTAACATGCTGGTAGAAATGTTGTAAGACGGATTTAAGTTTCCCTGCATTAAAGTACCCTGCCACTGGGAGTGCCGCCTCACGGTAGACCGACGGTAGAGTCCGATTACCCACTCGCTGTTGGATTCTTACAAGGCACCCGGACCATTATCCCCGATATCTCTGTCTCTGTCTCCTGCCAATGACAGGGATTTGGGCTTCGTCGGGTGACTAAAGTAAATCCTTCGCATCCGACTCGTTGAAGAAAAATATTCGTCCAGTACAAGGTGAGTAATCGCTGTTCTGATATCTAGAAGCTCTTTCAATCATAACAGACGGTGGCAGAAATAGTCTGTACAAAATAAGTTTACAAAAAAATGCCAAAAAACACACACAATAGAACAATTGGTTACGAGACTGTAAAATGTCAGCCATCTCCTCCCCCGTTCTGTACATTCATCAGGCAGACTTCTGAGAATTTGTAGGTGAGTGAGTAATCCTCCACTACCATCTGTTCTATTGGCCAACATGCCAATAAATACTTAAGAATTTTACTCAAGTAGTATTCTAATGGGTGACTTTAATTTTTACTTGAGTCATTTCCCAGTAAGGTATCTATTATTTTTACTCCAAATATGGCTTTTGGGTACTTATTTCACCACCGAGTCTGTCATAGAAAGAGCAGGTGTTCATAATGTTTTGGACCCTTATATATGTTGTGTTACAGTTCAGTGGTATTCCAGTGTCTCTGCTAGTGCTAATGTATAGGGGTAATCTTGCTAGGGCCATTGTACAGTGGTAATGCTGTTAGTGCTAATGTATTGTGGTAATGCTGCTAGTGCTAATGTATAGTGGTAATGTTGCCAGTGCTAATGTATAGCAGTAATGCTGCTAGTGCTAGTGTATAGTGGTAATTCTGCTCGTGCTAATGTGCTAATCTGCTGTTTACTCTCTCCAGATGGCCTTACCCACACCGAGGCAGGAGAAGGAGGAGGGAGAGGAGGTAGGGGAGGGAAAGGAAGTTACCTGCAGAGATCTACCATCATTAAAAAACTCACACTCTCAATTACACACCCACCACCCCTCCTCCACCCTTCCTCTCCTCCCCCTTTCCTAGGCTGACTCACAACAGGTTTATAGCCAATCTTAGTTTCACACCTCCCTCCTCTCTCTCTTATTCCCTCACTCCCTCTATTTTTCCCTCTCTCTCCCTCCCTCTATCTCTTATTCCCTCTCTCTCATATTCTCTCTCTCCTATTCTCTCTTGCTCTCTCTCTAGCTCTGTCTCTCTCTCGCTCTCTCTCTCTCTCTCTCACATTCCTTATCTCTCTCTCTCTCATTTTCTGTCAGGTGATGAAGGTGCAATAGTGCCTCTCCAACCTCAGGAGGCTGAAGAAAATCGGCATGGCCCCTAGCACCCTCACAAACTTCTACAGATGCACCATCGAGAGCATTCTGTCAGGCTGCATCACTGTCTGGTTTGGTAATTGCACCATCCGCAAATCCAGAGCTCTCCGCAACCCAACGCATCACCAGGGGATGCTGCCTGCCCACCAGGACATCGACAGCACCTGGTGTAACAGGAAGGCCAAAAAGATCATCAAGGATCTCAGCCTCCTGAGCTACGGCCTGTTCACCTCACCACCATTTAGAAGGCAGAGACAGGTGCATTAGTCCCCTCCTGTACTCCTTGTTCACCCATGACTGCGTGGCCAAACCCGACTCCAACACCATCATTAAGTTTGCTGACAACACAACAGTGGTAGGCTTGATCACTGACAATGATGAGACCGCCTACAAGGAGGAGGTCAGAGAACTGGCAGTGTGGTGCCAGGACAACAACCTCTCTCTCAATGTGAGCAAGACTAAGGAGCTGATCGTGGACTACAGGAAAAGGCAGGCTGAACAGGCCCCCATTAACATCGACTGGGCTGTAGTGGAGGGGGTCGAGAGTTTCAAGTTCCTTGGTGTTCATATCACCAACTAACTATCATGGTCCAAACACACCAAGACAGTCGTGAAGAGGGCATGACAAAACCTTTTCCCTCTCAAGAGACTAAAAAGATTTGGCATGGGTCCCCAAATCCTCAAAAACTACAGCTGCACCATTGAGAACATCCTGACCGGTTGCATCACGACCCGGTATGACAACTGCTTGGCATCTGACCGTAAGGCGCTACAGAGGATAATGCCTTTCGGCCCAGTACTTCACTGGGGCTAAGCTTCCTGCCATCAAGGACCTGTATAATAGGCGATGTCAGAGGAAAGCCCATAAAATTATCGAAGACTCCAGACACCCAGTCAGATTGTTTTCTCTACTACCGCATGGCAAGCGGTACCGGAACGCAAAGTCTAGGACCAAAAGGCTCCTTATCAGATTCTACCCCCAAGCCATAAGACTGCTGAACAATTAATCAAATGGCCACCAGACTATTTACATTGACCCCCCTCCATTTGTTTTTACACTGCTGCTACTCGCTGTTTATTATCTATGCATAGTCACTTCACCCCTACCAACATGTACAAATTACCTCAACTAACCCGTACCTCCACACGTTGACTTGGTACCGGTACCCCCTGTATATAGCCTCGTTATTGTTATTTTTACTATTTTTTTTTACTTTAGTTTATTTGGTAAATATTTTCTTAACTCTTCTTGAACTGCACTGTTGGTTAATGGCTTGTAAGTAAGCATGTAAGTAAGCATTTCACTGTAAGGTATACAGTTGTTGTATTCAGCGCATGTGACAAATAAAGTTTGATTTGATTCTATTTGAAAGCTTGGACCAAGAGACTGAAAAAAAGCTCTTAGACCCTGTCACTAGCCAGCCTCCAACTAAGTCCCTGTAATGCATCTTAGACCCTGTCACTAGCCAGCCTCCAACTAGTACCCTGCAATGCATCTTAGACCCTGTCACTAGCCAGCCTCCAACTAGTACCCTGCAATGCATCTTAGACCCTGTCACTCGCCAGCTACTGCCCTGTACTCTGCCCTGCACCTTAGAGACTGCTGCCCTATGTACATATAGTCATGGAGCACTGGTCACTTCAATAATGTTTACGTACTGTTTTACCCACTTCAAATGTACTGTATTCTGGTCATGGTTCATCCTATATAACTACTGCTGTCCACTTCATATGTATGTAGTGTATTCTGGTTCATCCTATGTACCATATATTCCAGACTCTGGCATTGCTCATTCTGATATTTCTTGTTCTGATGTTTCTAAATTTCTTGTTTTTCATTTTGTTTTATTGTGGATAATTGGTGTATTAATATTCTACTGTTATACATGAAATGGACCGGTGGAGCTGGAAATAATATAATATAATGATAAATATAACATGCTATAATCATAATATGATATAATATAACATGTTATAATAATAATATGATATAATGATAAATATAACATGTTATAATAATAAAATGATAAATATAACATGTTATAATAACATGTTATATAATAATATGATATAATGATAAATATAACATGTTATAATAATATGATATAATATAAATATAACATGTTATAATAATAAATATATAATGATAAATATAACATGTTATAATAATAATATGATATAATAATAAATATAACATGTTATAATAATAATATGATATAATGATAAATATAACATGTTATAATAATAATATAATATAATGATAAATATAACATGCTATAATCATAATATGATATAATATAACATGTTATAATAATAATATGATATAATGATAAATATAACATGTTATAATAATATGATATAATATAACATGTTATAATAATAATATGATATAATATAAATATAACATGTTATATAATAATAATGATATAATATAACATGTTATAATAATAATATGATATAATGATAAATATAACATGTTATAATAATATGATATAATATAACATGTTATAATAATAATATGATATAACATAACATGATACAATGATAAATATAACATGTTATAATCATAATACGATATAATATAACATGTTATAATAATAATATGATATAACATAACATGATACAATGATAAATATAACATGTTATAATAATAATATGATATAATGATAATCATAAGATATATAATATAACATGTTATAATAATAATATGATATAATATAACATGTTATAATAATAATTTAATATAACATGTTATATAATAATATGATATGATATAACATGTTGATAAATATAATATGTTATAATAATAATATGATATAATGATAAATATAACTTGTTATAATAATAATAATATGATACAATGATAAATATAACATGTTATAATAATAATATGATATAATGATAAATATAACATGTTATAATAATAATATGATATAATATAACATGTTATAATAATAATATGATATAATGATAGATATAACATGTTATAATAATAATATGATATAATATAACATGTTATAATAATAATATGATTTAAAATAACATAACATGATATAATAATATGATATAATATAACATGTTATAATAATAATATGATATAATGATAAATATAACATGTTATAATAATAATATGATATAATATAACATGCTATAATCATAATATGATATAATATAACATGTTATACTAATAATATGATATAATATAACATGTTATAATAATAATATGATATAATATAACATGATATAATAATATGATATAATATAACATGTTATAATAATAATATGATATAATATAACATGTTATAATAATAATATGATATAATGATAAATGTAACATGTTATACTAATAATATGATATAATGATAAATATAACACGTTATACAAATAATATGATATAATGATGTGATATAACATGTTATAATAATAATATGATATAAGATATAATATGACATGTTATAATGATAATATGTGTAACGGCTTTCGTCTGGTGAAGGAGAAGCGGACCAAAATGCAGAGTGGTATTTTTGAGACATGTTTAATGACGACGAAAAAACAATACAATACAAAAACAACAAACGGAACGTGAAAACCTATACAGCCTATCTGGTGACAACAAACACAGAGACAGGAACAATCACCCACGAAATACTCAAAGAATATGGCTGCCTAAATATGGTTCCCAATCAGAGACAACGAAAATCACCTGACTCTGATTGAGAACCGCATCAGGCAGCCATGGACTATGCTTGACACCCCCAAGACAAAACACACCACAATAAACGCATGTCACACCCTGGCCTGACCAAATAAATTAAGACAAACACAATATAATACGACCAGGGAGTGACAGAACCCCCTCCTAAGGTGCGGACTCCCGGACGCACATCAAAACAATAGGAAGGGTCCGGGTGGGCGTCTGTCCATGGTGGCGGCTCCGGCGCGGGACGTGGACCCCACTCTATCATTGTCTTAGTCCTTCCTCCTCGCGTCCTAGGATAGTCCACCCTCGCCGCCGACCATGGCCTAGTAGTCTTCACCCAGAAACCCACTGGACTGAGGGGCAGCTCGGGACTGAGGGGCAGCTCGGGACTGAGGGGCAGCTCGGGACTGAGGGGAAGCTCGGGACTGAGGGGAAGCTCGGGACTGAGGGGAAGCCCAGCACTGAGGGGAAGCCCAGCACTGAGAGGAAGCTCAGGCAGGTAGTTGGATCTGGCAGATCCTGGCTGGGTGGTGGTTCAGGCAGATCCTCGCTGACTGGCGGATCTGGAAGAGTCTGGTTGACTGGCGGATCTGGAAGAGTCTGGCTGACTGGCGGATCTGGAAGAGTCTGACTGACTGGCGGATCTGGAAGAGTCTGGCTGACTGGCGGATCTGGAAGAGTCTGACTGACTGGCGGATCTGGAAGAGTCTGGCTGACTGGCGGATCTGGAAGAGTCTGGCTGACTGGCGGATCTGGAAGAGTCTGGCTGACTGGCGGATCTGGAAGAGTCTGGCTGACTGGCAGATCTGGAAGAGTCTGGCTGACTGGCAGATCTGGAAGAGTCTGGCTGACTGGCAGATCTGGAAGAGTCTGGCTGACTGGCAGATCTGGAAGAGTCTGGCTGACTGGCGGATCCTGGCAGACTGACAGATCTGAATGCTCCATGCTGACTGGCGGCTCTGGCTGCTCCATGCAGATTGGCAGCTCTGGCTGCTCCATGCAGACTGACAGCTCTGGCTGCTCCATGCAGACTGGCAGCTCTGGCTGCTCCATGCAGACTGACAGCTCTGGCTGCTCCATGCAGACTGGCAGCTCTGGCTGCTCCATGCAGACTGGCAGCTCTGGCTGTGCTGAGGCAGGAGACTCCAGCAGCGCTGTAGAGGAGGAAGGCTCTGGCAGCGCTGAACAGGCGGGAGACTCCGGCAGCGCAGGAGAGGAGGAAGGCTCGGGCAGCGCTGAACAGGCGGGTAACTCCGGCAGCGCAGGAGAGGAGGAAGGCTCTGGCAGCGCTGGAAAGGCGAGGCGCACTGTAGGCCTGATGCGTGGTGCTGGCACTGGTGGTACTGGGCCGAGGACACACACAGGAAGCCTGGTGCGGGGAGCTGCCACTGGAGGGCTGGTGTGTGGAGGTGGCACAGGATGGGCTAGACCGTGAAGGCGTACTGGAGATCTTGAGAGCAGTGCTGGCACAGGACGTGCAAGGCTAGGGATGTGCACAGGAGGCCTGGTGCGTGAGGCTGGCACCAACTTCACCAGCCGACTAACACACACCTCAGGACGAGTATGGAGCGCTGACCCAGGTGCCATCAAATCCCTGACACGCTCCGTCGGGCGAATTCCATGCAAAAAGCACCAACACAACTCCCTCATTTCTCTCTCCTCCAATTTCCCCATTAACTCCTTCACAGTCTCTGCTTCACTCACCTCCAACACCGGCTCTGGTTCTGGTCTCCACCTTGGCTCCTCACGATAAACAGGGAGAGTTGGCTCAGGTCTGACTCCTGACTCCTGACTCTGCCACACTCTCCCTGAGCCCCCCCCAAGAAATTTTATAATATGATAATATAATATAATGATATAATATAACATGTTGTTATAATAATAGGATAATATATTATAATGATATAATATAACATGTTATAATAATATGATATAATGATATAATATGGCATGTTATAATAATAATATTATAATATGATAATATAATATAATGATATAATATAACATGTTATTATAATAATAGGATAATATATTATAATGATATAATATAACATGTTATAATAATGATATGATTATATTATATAATATAACATGTTATAATAATAATATGATATAATGATATATAACATGTTAAAATAATAATAATATGATAAAAATTGACTTGTTATAATGATATAATATGATACAATGATATAATATAACATGTTAAAATAATAATAATAATAATATGATATAATGATATAATTTATCAGGTTATAATAATAATATGATATAATGATATATTGATATAATATACCATCTTAATAATATGATATATTGATATAATGATATAATTTGACATGTTATAATGATAATATGATATAAAATAACATGTTATAATGATATAATATGATACAATGATATAATATAACATGTTAAAATAATAATAATAATATGATATAATGATATAATTTATCAGGTTATAATAATAATATGATATAATGATATATTGATATAATATACCATGTTAATAATATGATATATTGATATAATGATATAATTTGACATGTTATAATGATAATATGATATAAAATAACATGTTATAATGATATAATATGATACAATGATATAATATGAAAGAGGAAGGAGGGAGAAGAGGGAGGGAGAAGAGGAAGGGAGAGGAAGGAGGGAGAAGACAGAGGGGGAACAGGGAGGAGAGGGAGGGAGAGGAAGGAGGGAGAGGAGGAGGGAGGGAGGAGAGGGAGGGAGAGGAAGGAGGGAGAGAGGGAAAAGAGGGAGGAACGGGAGGGAGAAGATGGAGGGAGAAGAGGGAGAGGAGGGAGGGAGGGAAAAGAGGGAGAAAGGGAGGGAGAAGATGGAGGGAGAAGAGGGAGAGGAGGGAGGGAGGGAAAAGAGGGAGAAGAGGGAGGGATGGGAGGGAGTGAGAAGAGGGTAAGGAGAGGAGGGAGAAGAGGGAGAAGAGGGAGGGAGGGAGAGGAGTGAAGGTGAGGAGTGAGAAGAGGGAGGGAGAAGAAGGAAAAGCAGGAGAAGAGGGAGGCAGAAGAGGGAGAAGAGGGAGGGAGAGGAGGGAGGGAGAGGAGGGAGAGGAGAAGGAGGGAGAAGAGCGAGGGAGGGAAAAGAGGGAGAGGAGTAGAAAAGGGAGGGAGGGAGGGGGGAGTGGAGGGAGAAGAGTAAAGGACAAGAGGGAGGGAGAGGAGGGAGGGGTGTAAAAACTTTCTCTGGAAGGCAAATGAGAAAGTACTTTTTAAAGGGCTGATTAAAATTCTTATGTTTTATTACCCCTTTATTTCAGAGTTCTGTGGACAAAAAAAAGACAAGAAAAAAACTATGGAGAGAGAGGTGGAGTGAGAGAGGGAGGAAGGGGAAGAGAGGGGCGAGTTGCAGAGGGCCAGGGTAATTCTGAACAGATTCTTTAACGACGGAAACTCCATGAAATAAAACTCAAAGTTCCATCAGAAATCCCCTCATCATATGAGAGATGGAGAGAGTGAGAGACGTAGTTTTTCATGATGTCTGTTGGTCCTCTTGTTATGGCCTCTGACCCTCCCTGAAGTTCTCTTTCATAGAATGTTGAGTATATTTCTAGAATTCTGTGATAGAATGTTGAATGTAGTTCTAGAACACTGTTTTATATTGTTGAGTAAATTTCTAGAATGCTGTGGTAGAATGTTGAGTACAGTCAGACAAAAAAAGGTGCTATCTAGACCCTAAAAGGGTTCTTTAGCTTTCCACATAGGAAAACACTTTCAATAACTCTTCTTGGTTCAAGGTAGAACCATTTTGATTTTCATGTAGAACTCTTTACGCAGAGGGTTCTACATGGAACCCAAAAGAGTTCTACCTGGAACCAAAAAGGTTTCTACCGTGAACCAAAAAAGGGTTCTCCTATGGGGACAGCCGAAGAACCCTTTTGGAACCCTTTTTTCAAAGAGTGTAGAGTTCTAGAACACTGGGATAAAATGTTGAATAGAGTTCTAGAACTCTCTGATATAAGTTGAGTAGTGTTCTATTCACTTCAGATGTATTGACACACACATAAATCACAGAACTTAAAAGATGTCACACTCTAAAAGCTTGTTATGGCTAGGGTCCTTTTATCAGAATTTCCGCCTGACTGACATGCCCAAAGTAAACTGCCAGTTACTCAAGCCCAGAAGCCAGGAAATGCATGTAATTGGCAGCATTGGATAGCAAACATTCTGAAGTGTGTAGAAATGTTAAAGTGATGTATGAGACTATAACACAATTGATACGGTTGGAGAAAATCCACGTAAAAACCAACCAGAATTATTTTTTGAGATCCCATGCTCTTACAATGGGAAGCTACGGAGCTTATGCAATTCCAGCTCCCATATTACAATTCCTATGATTTCCACTAGATGCCAACAATCTTTGTTCAAGGTTTCAGGCTTGTTTCTTCCAAAACGAGGAAAAATTTTGAGTTTTGGTTCAGGGACTCACAGTTGGAAATCTGTCTGTGGGTGCGCGACAAAGAGGACATTTGCTAATTTGACTTTTCTATTGAACATACTTCTTTACTTATGACATATTATAGTTTAATTACATTTTAGGGTACCTGAGGATTAAAAAGAAATATAGTTTGACTTGTTTTAACAAAGTTTAGCGATAGCTTTTTGGATTCCTTTGTCTGTATGTTGAACAAGTGGATTACTGAAATCGATGGTGCCAACTAAACAGACTTTTTGGGATATAAAGAAGGATTTTACAAAATGGCCGTTCATTTTGTAGCTGGGACCCTTGGGATTGCAAACAGAGGAAGATTTTCAAAAAGTAAATGATTATTTACTCGCTGTTTGTGATTTTATGAAGCCTGTGCTGGTTGAAAAATATGTTGATGTGATTTGTTGCCATCGTGACCAGTGAACTGAGATAAGGCGGAGCTTTACCTAGCATGGACTTGTAGATGACCTGGAACCAGTGGGTCTGGCGACGAATATGTAGCGAGGGCCAGCCGACTAGAGCATACAAGTCGCAATGGTGGGTGGTATAAGGTGCTTTAGTGACAAAACGGATGGCACTGTGATAAACTGCATCCAGTTTGCTGAGTATGCTTTTGCTGTAAAGCCTATTGTAAATCGGACAATACAGTTAGATTAATTTAAGAATTTAACTTGTATGTTCATAAATGTTTAATATTACAATTATTTCTTTGAATTGCGCGCCCTCCAATTTTACCGTATGTTGTCGATAGGTGTCCCACTGACGGGACGCCTAGCCCTAAGTTTTTTAAAGAAGAAATCTACTGTGTCTACATATAGTAACAGTGTTTCTCTCTCCTCTTGCTTCTACCATGTCTCTCATTTTTCTGGCTCATCTTTCTCCATCTCTCTCTTTCGTCTTTCTTCATCTTTCTCCAAATTTCTCTCTCATATTTCTCCATGCATGTTTTGTTTACTTTCTCTATCGAATACAGATTGCCCCGTCTACAATTTGATCGATTATTAACGTTTAAAAAATACCTAAAGTTGTATTACAAAAGTAGTTTGAAATATTCTGGCAAAGTTTATAGGCAACTTTTGAAATGTTTTGTAGTGACGTTGTGTTTTGGAAAGCTGTTTTTTTCCGGATCAAACCTGCTTTATAAATGGACATTTTGGGTCCATGGACGGAATTAATTGAAAAAAAAGGACCAAATGTGATGTTTATGGGAAATATTGGAGTGCCAACCGAGAAGCTCGTCAAAGGTAGTGCATGTTTTATATTTTATTTCAGCGTTTTGTGTAGCACCGGCTACGCTAATTCTTTTGTTTACAACTCGTTCAGGTGGTTCAAGGGGGGTGCATGCTATCAGATAATAGTTTCTCATGCTTTCGCCGAAAAGCTTTTTTAAAATCTGACATATTGGCTGGATTCACAACGAGTGTAGCTTTAATTGAGTACCCTGCATGTGTGATTTAATGAAAGTTTGAGTTTTATTGCGTTTTATTTGAATTTGGCGCTATGCATTTCCCGAGACTATTGGCCACTTGAGATGCTAGCATCTCACTATCCCTAAAATTAACCTGTCTAGGACACAGGTTCCGCTAACGGACCCCCCCCCCCAACATTCCGCTGAAAAGGCAGCGCTGGAAATTCCAAAATATATTTTTTTAATATTTAACTTTCACACATTAACAAGTCCAATACAGCAAATGAAAGATAAACATCTTGTTAATCTACCCATCGTGTCTGATTTTTAAAATGTTTTACAGCTAAAAACACAACATATATATTTATGTTAGATCACCACCAAATCCCAAAAAACACACAGCCATTCTCCCCAGCCAAAGTTAGTCACAAAAGCAGAATTAGAGATACAATTAATCACTAACCTTTGATAATCTTCATCAGATGACACTCATATGACATCATATTACACAATACATTTATGTTTTGTTCGATAATATGCATATTTATATACACAAATCTCGGTTTACATTGGCGTCTTGTTCAGAAATGCAGCCAAAATATCTGAAGTAATTACAGAGTTACATCATAAAACAGAAATACTCATCATAAACTTTGACGAAAGATACATGTTTTACATATAATTAAAGATACACTGGTTCTTAACCTGCCCATAGTGATCTGCTTCCTACTCTGTCCCAGATGATAATATATGCATATTATTATTACTATTGTATATAAAAAACTCTGCCACCAATTGTGCAAGTTCTCCCACTTAAAAAGATGAGAGAAGCCTGTAATTGTCATCATAGGTACACTTCAACAATGACAGACAAAACGAGCAAAGAAATCCAGAAAATCACATTGTAGGATTTTTAATGAAAAATGTATTTGCTAATTATGGTGGAAAATAAGTATCTGGTCATCTACAAACAAGCAAGATTTCAGACACGATGGGTAGATTAACAAGATGTTTATCTTCCATTTGCTGTATTGGACTTGTGTTTCCCAAAAATATTTTTGAATTTCCCTGCCTTTTCAGCGGAATGTTGGGGGCGGGATACCTGTGTCCTAGACAGGTTGAGGGAACTTGTCACGACTCCTACCGAAGGTGGCTCCCCTTCCTGTTCGGGTGGCGCTCGGCGCTCGTCGTCACCAGCCTACTAGCTGCAACTTATCCTTTTCCCCCTTTCTGTTTATTGGTTTCACCTGTTTTGTGTGTAGGCTGATTAGTCAGGCTTCATTTACCAGTAGACCCGCCTGTGGGATTGTTTGTTTGACTAGTGTTAAAACCTGTTATGGCTGCAATCCCGATATCGAGATCGATATGATGCCAAATTCAAACCACAGAAATCTCATAATCACAATTCCTAAAACATACGTGTCTTGTATAATTTTAAACTATTCTCATTGTTAATCCCACCAAAGTGTCCGATTTCAAATAGGCTTTTCAGTGAAGCACTACAAACGATTATGTTAGGTCTCCACCAAACCACAATAAACACAGCCATTTTCCAGCAAAATATAGCATTCACAAAAAGCATAAATAAAGATACAATTAATCACTAACCTTGAATTATCTTCATGTTACACAATACATGCATGTTTGGTTTGATAAAGTTCATATAAAAAAAATCTGAGTTTATATTGGCTATTTAGATTCACTAGTTCCAAAAACATCAAGTGATTTTTCATAGCCATATTGTTTCAACAGAAATACTCATCATAAATGTAGATGATAATACAAGTTATAACGTGGAATTATAGATGTACCTCTCCTTAATGCAACCGCTGTGTCAGATTTAAAAAAAAGTTTACGGAAAAAGCAACCCATGCAATAATCTCAGACAGCACTCAGAACAGTAGCCAAATTAGCCTCCATGTTGGAGTCAACAGAAACCAGAAAATACACGATAAATGTTTCCTTATCTTTGATGGACTTCCTCAGAATGCAGTCCTAGAAATCCCAGGTCCACAATAAATGCTTGATTTGTTCGAAAATGTCCGTTATTTATGTCCAATTAGCTACTTTGGTTAGCGCGTTTGGTAAACAATTCCAAAGTCACAAAGCGCGTCCACTATAACGTGACGAAATGTCCCAAAGTTTCGTAACAGTCAGTAGAAACATGTTAAACGATGTACTGAATCAATCTTTTGTAACGGCATTCTTCGTTTGTCGAAAGAAAGTCGGACCGAAATGCAGCGTGTTGGTTACTCATGTTCTTTAATGGAACAAATGACGATACACGAAATAACTTATAAATACAAAAAACAACAAAACGGAACGTGAAACCTATTACAGCCTATCTGGTGAACACTACACAGAGACAGGAACAATCACCCACGAAATACAAAGTGAAACCCTGGCTACCTAAATACGGTTCCCAATCAGAGACAACGAGAATCACCTGACTCTGATTGAGAACCGCCTTAGGCAGCCAAGCCTATACAACACCCCTACTCAGCCGCAATCCCAAATACTACAAAAACCCCACTATGAAGTACAACAACATAAACCCATGTCACACCCTGGCCTGACCAACTAATTAACGAAAACACAAAATACTAAGACCAAGGCGTGACATCTTTAGAATGTTGTTTACATATATCTTGAATAACATTCCAACCGGAGAATTAGAATGACTTCAGATTAGCGATGGAACGCAGGTCCTTCATCTGTGAACGTGCCTGGTGAAAGCATGGTCAACTCAGTGGCAGTGGTGACTATTTCCTGTGTCAATCGACCCCCCTTCACATTAGTCATCAGACAAAGTTCTATTGACTGTTGACATCTAGTGGAAGGCGTAGGAAGTGAAAACTCATCTATATCTCGCTGTAATTTCAATGAGAGCTTGGTTGAAAATCTGCCACCTCCAGAAAAAAACAGGAAGTGGAATTTCTCCGGTTTTTGCCTGCTATATCAAATCAAATTTATTTATATATCCCTTCATACATCAGCTGATATCTCAAAGTGCTGTACAGAAACCCAGCCTAAAACCCCAAACAGCAAGCAATGCAGGTGTAGAAGCACGGTGTATATAAGTTCTGTTATACTCACAGACATAATTCAAACAGTTTTAGAAACTTCAGAGTGTTTTCTATTCAATGCTAATAATAAAATTCAAATATTAGCAACTATGACTATGAGGAGCAAGCCGTTTGATTTGGGCATCTTTCATCCATGCTACTCAATACTGCCCCTGCAGCCATAAAAAGTTAACGTGTTTCCTGTTCGTGGGTTTTTGCTGGACTGTTTTAGTCCCCGTGTTTTGGGGCATTTGTTTTTGTGCCCTGTGTTTCATGGGGTGGCTTATGTCCGCCGTTTGTGCATTAAATCGCACTACCCTGAACTCTCTGCTTCCTGCGCCAGACTTGGCACCCACTACACCCAGATTGTTACAGAACTATACAGTCACCTCTCATGGCAGACCTTGTGGATCTGCTGCCATATGTTTGGGTTTTCTGTTTAACAAAAATACTGAGTGGAGGGGAACCAGCCCATTTAGGATCTTGAATATAAGACATGCGTTGGTGTATTGCACAAGATTGTTCTATTGAATTCTCTGTCAGAACGAGGCTGTTCGTTTGAATTCTCTGTCAGAACGAGGATGTTCCATTGACATCCCTTTCAGGAGGATGTCCTATTGAATTCTCTGTCAGGAGGATGTCCTATTGAAGTCTCTGTCAGAAGGCATTTGCATCTGATTGTAGACTTTCTCATGTTTCTCCAGTTTAAATTGTGGGGGACTATCATTTGTTTTTCAACAGGACAATGACCCAACACACCTGCAGGCTATGTAAGGGCTATTTAAGGAGAGTGATGGAGTGCTGCATCAGATGACCTGGCCTCCACAATCTCCTGATCTCAACCAAATTGAGATCGTTTGGGATGAGTAGGACCGCAGAGTGAAGGAAAAGCAACCAGCAAGTGCTCAGCATATGTGGGAAGTCCTTCACGACCGTTGGAAAAGCCTTCCTGTTGAGAATGGATGAGAGAATGCCAAGAGTGTGCATAGCTGTCGAGGCAAATGCTGGCAATTTGTAGAATCTCAAATATTGAATATGTTTTGGTTTGTTTGGCACTTTTTTGGTTACTGCATGATTCCATGTATGTAATTTCATAGCTTTGATGTCTTCGCTATTACTCTACAATGTGGAGGGTAGTAAGAATGACAAAAGGACCTTGAATGAATCTAACACTTTTGACAGGTAGTGTTTCAACATGTACAGTTGAAATACGAAGTTTACATACACCTTACCCAAATACATTTAAAGTCAGTTTTTCACAATTCCTAACAATTAATCCTAATAAAAATCCCCGGTCTTAGGTCAGTTAGGATAACAACTTTATTTTAAGAATGTGAAATGTCAGAATAATAGTAGAGAGAATTATTTATTTCAGCTTTTATTTCGTTCATCACATTCTCCATGGGTCAGAAGTTTACACACACTCAATTAGTATTTGGTAGCATTGCCGCTAAATGGTTTAAAACATGTTATGGCTAGAACCCCTCGAATATATCCTGTGAAATGGCAGAGTGAAAAATTAAAAAAAAAAAATATTCAAAATATTCAACTTTCATACATTCACAAGTGCCATATGCCAAATTAATGCTTAACTTCTTGTTAATCTAGCCATCTTGTCAGATTTCAAAAAGGCTTTATGGTGAAAGCACACCATGCGATCATGTTAGGTCAGCGCCTAGTCACAAAAACATACAGCCATTTTCCAGCCAAAGAGAAGAGTTACAAAAAGCAGAAATAGAGATAAAATTAATCACTAACCTATGCTGATCTTCATCAGATGACACACATCGGACTTAATGTTACACAATACATGTATGTTTTGTTTGATAAACTTCATATTTCTATCCAAAAATCTCAGTTTACGTTGGAGCGTTACGTTCAGTGGTCTTAAACAGTAGAAGCATGAAACAAGTTTCTAAAGACTGTTGACATCTAGTGGAAGCCTTAGGAAGTGCAATCTGACCCCAGTTACACTGTATATTGGATAGGCAATCACTTGAAAAACTACAAACCTCAGATTTCCCATTTGCTGGTTGGATTTTTCTCAGGTTTTTACCTGTCATATAAGTTCTGTTATACTCACAGACGTCATTCAAAAAGTTTTAGAAACTTCAGAGTGTTTTCTATCCAAATCTACTATAACATGCATATCCTAGCTTCTGGGCCTGAGTAGCAGGCAGTTTACTCTGGGAATGCTTTTCATCCGACCCTGAAAATACTGCCCCCTAGCCCAAAGAGGTATTAACTTGGGTCAAATGTTTTGGGTAGCCTTTCACAAGCTTTCCACAATAAGTTGGGTGAATTTGGCCCATTCCTCCTGACAGAGCTGGTGTAAATGAGTCAGGTTTGTAGACTTCCTTGCTCACACACACTTTTTCGGTTCTGCCCACAAATGTTCTATAGGATTGAGGTCAGGGCTTTGTGATGGCAATTCCATTTCCTTAACTTTGTTGTCCTTAATGCATTTTGCCACAACTTTGGAAGTATACTTGGGGTCATTGTCCATTTGGAAGACCCATTTGAGACCAAGCTTTAACTAACTGACTGATGTCTTGAGATGTTGCTTCAATATATCCACATAATTTTCATACCTCATGACGCCATCTATTTTGCGAAGTGCACCAGTCCCTCTTGCAGCAAAGCACCCCCACAACATGATGCTGCCACCCCCATGCTTCACGGTTGGGATGGTGTTCTTCGGCTTGCAAGCCTCCCCCTTTTTCCTCCAAACATAACAATGGTCATTATAGCCAAACAGTTCTATTTTTGTTTCATCAGACGAGAGGACAGTTCTCAAAAATAACAATCTTTGTCCCCATGTGCAGTTGCAAACCATTGTCTGGCTTTTTTATGGCAGTTTTGGAGTAGTGGCTTCTTCCTTGCTGAGCGGCCTTTCAGGTTATGTCAATATAGGACTAGTTTTACTGTGGATATAGATACCTGTTTCCTTCAGCATCTTCACAAGGTCCTTTGCTGTTATTCTGAGATTGATTTGCACTTTTCGTACCAAAGTACATTCATCTCTAGGATACAGAGCGGGTCTACTTCCTCAGCAGTATGACGGCTGAGTGGTTCCATGGTGTTTATAGTTGCATACTATTGTTTGTACAGATGAACGTGGTTCCTTCAGCCATTTGGAAATTGCTCCCAAGGATGAACCAGACTTTTAGAGGTCTACAATTCTTTTTCTGAGGTATTGGATGATTTCTTTTAATTTTCCCATAATGTCAAGCAAAGAGACACTGAATTTGAAGGTAAAGCCTTGAAATACATCCACAGGTGCACCTCCAATTGACTCAAATTATTTCAATTCGCCTATCAGAAGCTTCTAAAGCCATGACATAATTTTCTGGAATTTTACAATCTGTTTAAAGGCACAGTCAACTTAGTGTATGTAAGCTTCAGACCCACTGGAATTGTGAAATAGTGAATTATAAGTGAAATAATCTGTCTGTAAACAATTGTTGGAAAAAATGCACAAAGTAGATGTCCTAACCAACTTGCCAAAACTATAGTTTGTTAACAAGAAATTTGTGGAGTGGTTGAAAACCGAGTTTTAATGACTCCAACCTAAGTGTATATAAACTTTCGACTTCAACTGTTCATAATTACCTCAATTACCTCGACACTGGTGTCCCTTTACATTGACACATTGAATATGTACAGGTACCCACTGTATATACCCCCACTATTGTTATTTACTGCTGCTCTTTAATTATTTGTTATTTACACATATTCTCATCTCGTACTTTTTGGGGATATTTTCTTAAAACTGCATTGTTGGTTAAGGTCTTGTAAGCAAGCATGTGACAAATAAAATGTGATTTTGATTTGATTTGAGTAGGTATATTTATTTTTCAATATGTGGGATAGGTCTGGAAAAATGTTACCACTCTCAAAGTAAAACAAATATTTGGGTTCTGATGGGGGACGACAGTTGAACAGTTGAACTTCTTCAAGAAGCAATGGTTTTATTTTTAAGAAGCAATGATTTTATCATTACCTTCAAATCTCCAAAGATTACGTAATTATTCCAACTCCCTTTGGTTGTTGTTGTCTGAAACGGATATTTTACCACTAAGGATTCCAGCTTTAACATCACATTAACAAACAAACAAACAGCCTCATATGTCCAGCAGACAGACATACTGAGGATAATGTTATGAGGCAGAATCACTCTGATGCAGCTGCATCCTGGTACCGAGGGGTGAGGAAGGGTGTGTGTGTGTGTGAGAGAGAGAGAACGATGAAAGCCTGGCCAGAGATGACACGTCCAGCCTTTAATGACTATGGTAACATTACATAAAGTGAATTTCCCAGCCCTTTTGCGGAGATCACATTCACGGAAAACGCTGTACATGTCAGCTGTAGTAAATTACATTTTAAAAGGTGACTAGCATGCTGCTCTACAACTGTGTGAGATCCTACAGTCGCCACCCAATTTACAAATCCACTAAAATCCTCTATCAGCATTGACTGTATATTGTGAGCCGACTGTTAACATACAATATTTACACAGTTCTACATGAACACCTCACTGTGCTCCTCAATGAAACGTGGCATTCTAGCAATGATCCAAAACTTTAGAGGGCTACACAGATGTCAGTACACACACACACGCACACACACACGCACGCACGCACGCACACAAACACACACACACACACCCGGCAGGGCAGAGAGAGCAGTGTGTTGCCAGGCAATGCCCGTTAAAGGTTCTAATGTGGCAGTGGTTTCATGGTGGTTGGCACAGAGTGAGAAATGAGAGAAGAGAGAGAGAGGAAGAGAGAGAGAGGGGAGGAGAAAGAGAGAGAGAGGGGAGGAGAAAGAGAGAGAGAGAGGGGAGAAGAAAGAGAGAGAGAGAGTGGAGGAGAAAGAGAGAGAGAGAGAGAGAGAGAGGGGGAGAAAGAGAGAGAGCGAGGGGAGGAGAAAGAGAGAGAGAGAGGGGAGGAGCAAGTGAGAGAGAGAGAGGGGAGGAGAAAGAGAGAGAGAGAGAGAGAGAGAGAGGGGGAGGTAAAGAGAGAGAGAGAGAGAGGGGGGAAGGTAAAGAGAGAGAGGGGAGGAGAAATAAGAGAGAGAGAGGGGAGGAGAAATGAAGAGAGGGAGAAATGAGAGAGAGAGAGAGAGAGAGAGAGAGAGAGAGGGAGGGGAGAAAGAGAGAGAGAGAGAGAGAGGGGGAGAAGGAGAGAAGAGAGAGAGAGAGAGAGAGAGAGAGGGAGGGGGGAGAGAGAGAGAGAGAGAGAGAGAGAGAGAGAGAGAGAGAAAGAGAGAGAGAGAGAGAGAGAGAGAGAGAGAGGGGGAGGGGAGGAGAGAGAGAGAAATGAGAGAGAGAGGGGGGGAAGAGAAAGAGAGAGGGGAGGAGAAAGAGAGAGAGAGAGGGGGATGGGAGGAGAAAGAGAGAGAGAGACGGATACAGAGAGGGGTAAAAAAGTGAGATTAAGAAAGAAAAGTTACAGTTACATATGCTGACCACAGGGATCAAACATTTAGATAAACCAGAATGTTTTCCTCTCCTCCATCTCCCTCCTCCATCTCCCTCCTTCATCTCCCTCCTCGCTCCTCCGTCTTCCTCCTATCTTTTCCATCTGCCACCTCCATCACCCTCCTCCATCTCTCACCTCTCTCGTCCACCTCTCTACTCCATCTCCCTCCTCCATCTCGCTCCTCCATCTCCCTCCTCACTCCTCCAACTCCCTCCCCATCTCCCTTCTCTCTCTCCTCTCTCCTACATCTTCCTCCTCCATCACCCTCCATCTTCCTCTTCCATCTTCCTCCTGTCCTCCATCTCCATCTCCCTCCTCTCTCCTCTCTCCTCCCTCATTCATCTCCCTCCTACATCTCCCTCCATCTCCCTCCTCCGTCTTCCTCCTCTTTCCTCCCTCCTCCATCTTCCTCTTCCATCTTCCTCCTCTTTCCTCCCTCCTCTTTCCTCCCTCCACCATCTTCTTCCTCCATCTTCCTCCTATTTCCTCCCTCCTCCATCTCCCTCCTCCGTCTCTTTCCTCCCTCCTCCATCTCCCTCCTTTCTCCTCCATCTCATTCCTCCATCTCTCTCTCCTTCCGCCTCTCCTCTCCTCCATCTCTCATCTCTCCTCCCTCCTCCATCTCTCTCCTACATCTCTCTCCTCCCTCCTCCATCTCCTACCTCTCACCTCCATCTCTCTTCCCATCTCCCTCATCCCTCCTCCATCTCCCTCATCCATCCTCTCTCCTCCCTCTCTCTTTATCTCCCTCCATCTCCCTCCTCCTTCTCTCATCTTCTTCATCTCCCACCTCCTCCCTCTGCCTTCTCCATCTCTCTCCTCCATCTCCCACCTCTGCCCTCCATCTCTCCCCTCCATCGCTCTCATCTCTCTCTTCCCTCCTCCATCTCTCTCCTCCATCTCTCTCCTTTCTACTCCATATCCCTCCTCCATCTCTCTCCTCCCTCCTCCATCTCCCAACTTCCTCTTCCATTTCCCTCCTCCTTTTCCCTTCTCCCTCCTCCATCTCCCTCCACCATCCTCTCTACTCCCTCGCTCTGTATCTCACTCCATCTCCCTTCCCATCTCCCTCCTCCCTCTCTCATCTTCTTCCTCTCTCCTCCATCTCCCTCCTCCATCTCTCTCCTCCATCTCTCATCTTCTTCCTCTCTGCTCCATCTCTCTCCTCCATTTCGCTCCTCCATCCGCCTTCTCCATCTCTTTCCTCCGTCTACCACCTCTCCACTCCATCTCTCTCCTCCATCTCTCCTATCTCCCTCCTCCATCTCTCCCATCTCCCTCCTCCAACTCTCTCCTCCATCTCTCCCATCTCCCTTCTCCATCTCTCTCCTCCATCTCCTCCATCTCCCTCCTCTTGCATCCATCTCCCTCCATCTCCCTCCTCCCTCCTCCCTCCTCTCACCTCCATCTCTCTTCCCGTCTCCCTCATCTCTCTCCTCCCTCCTCCATCTCCCATCTTCCTCCTCCATTTCCCTTCTCCCTCCTCCATTTCACTTCTCCCTCCTCCATCTACCTTCTCCATCTCTCCCATCTCCCTCCTCCAACTCTCTCCTCCATCTCCTCCATCTCCCTCCTCTCGCATCCATCTCCCTCCATCTCTCTTCCCATCTCCCTCATATCTCTCCTCCCTCCTCCATCTCCCATCTTCCTCTTCCATTTCCCTCCTCCATTTCCCTTCTCCCTCCTCCATCCTCTCTCCTCCCTCTCTCTTTATCTCCCTCCATCTCCCTCCTCCATCTCCCTCCTCCATCTCTCATCTTCTTCCTCTCTCCTCCATCTCCCTCCTCCATCTCTCTCCTCCATTTCGCTCCTCCCTCCGCCTTCTCCATCTCTTTCCTCCATCTCCCACCTCCCCCTCCATCTCTCTCCTCCATCTCTCTCATCTCCCTCCATCACTCTCCTCCCTCTCTCCTCGAACTCCCTCCATCTCGCTCCTCCATATCTCTACTCATCTCTCTCCTTTTTTCTCCATCTCCCTCCTCCATCTCCCTCCTCTCTCCTCCATCTCCCTCCTCTCTCCTCCACCTCCCCCTCCATCTATCTCCTCCATCTCTCTCATCTCTCTCCTCCATCTCCCTCCTCTCTCCTCCATCTCCCTCCTCAATCTCCTTCCTCTCTCCTCCTCCATCTTCTCTTCCATCTCCCTCCTTTCTCCTCCATGTCTCTCTCCCTTCTCCATCATCTCTCTCTTCCCTCCTCCATCTCCCTCCTCCATCTCCTCCATCTCTCTCCTTTCTACTCCATATCCCTCCTCCATCTCTCTCCTCCCTCCTCCATCTCCCTCCGCCATTTCTCTCCATTTCCCTCCTTCCACCTCCATCTCCCTACTCTGTTCTCCATCTTCTTTCTCTCTCCTCAGTCTTTCTCCACCATCTCCCTCCATATCCCCCCTCTCTCCTCCTTCATCTCCATCCTCCATCTCCCTCCTCTCTCCTCCATCTCCCATCTCTCTCCTCCATCTCTCTCCTCTCCCCTCAATCTCTCTCCTCCATCTCCCTCCATCTCCTTCCTCTCTCCTCCATCTCCGTCCTCCATCTCCCTCCTCCATCTCTCTCCTCTATCTCCCTCCTCCGTCTCTCTCCTCCATCTCTTTTCTCCCTCCTCCATACCACCTCTCCCTCCTCTCTCCATCTCCCTCATCTCTCTCACCCTCCCCCCCTCGCTCTCGCTCTCTCTCTCGCTCTCTCTCAGGGTGAATGGCCCATTCAGCTCCCGCCCTGTGGTGAGCGGTATGGACCCTGCCCTCTCTCTCTCTCTTTCTCTCTCTCTTCTCAATCTTTCATTCACTTTCATCCTCTCTTTTCTTTTCTGTCCTCTGCGGAGAGGGGGAATAAAAACACTTTCCCTTCCTCTCCACTCATCTTTTATTAATCAGACCACAGCAGTGTCACTGAGACTAACGCACAGATGACTGCTGTGTGTGTGTGTTTGTGTGTGTGTGTGTGTGTGTGGTGTGTGTGTGTGTCTGCGAGGTGTGTGTGTGTGTGTGTGTGTGTGTGTGGTGTGTGTGTGTCTGCGAGGTGTGTGTGTGTGTGGTGTGTGTGTGTCTGCGAGGTGTGTGTGTGTGTGTGTGTGTGTGTGTGTGTGTGTGTGTGTGTGTGTGTGTGTGTGCGAGGTGTGTGTGTGGACAAACTGGAACAGTTATGCACTATATGACCTGCTTTTCTCCTCCATTCATAAAGTGGTCACCCCCCCGGTCGGCCCTGAGTGTGTTATTCCAGGTGTGAGTCTGTTATGAGGAGAAGAGGAAGACACACATGATCAGAAACACATTTACCCCAGGGTGGTGTCACACACACACGCACCATGCACAAACACACACACCTCGTGCACACACACACACACACACACACACACACACACACACACACACACACACACACACACACACACACACACACACACACACACACACACACATTTATCCATCTATTGGTGTGTGTATGCATGTGCATGTTAAGGCCCCTGTGTGGAAGAAGGCAAACTTTAAGGCCCCTGTGTGGGATAAGGCCGAATTGTGGGATAAGGGCCCCTGTGTGGAATAAGGGCCCCTGTGTGGAATAAGGGCCCCTGTGTGGAATAAGGGCCCCTGTGTGGAATAAGGGCCCCTGTGTGGGATAAGGGCCCCAGTGTGTAATAAGGCCGAATTGTGGGATAAGGGCCCCTGTGTGGAATAAGGGCCCCTGTGTGGAATAAGGGCCCCTGTGTGGAATAAGGGCCCCTGTGTGGAATAAGGGCCCCTGTGTGGAATAAGGGCCCCTGTGTGGAATAAGGGCCCCTGTGTGGGATAAGGGCCCCTGTGTGGAATAAGGGTCCCTGTGTGGGATAAGGGCCCCTGTGTGGAATAAGGGCCTCTGTGTGGGATAAGGGCCCCTGTGTGGGATAAGGGCCCCTGTGTGGGATAAGGGCCCCTGTGTGGGATAAGGGCCCCTGTGTGGGATAAGGGCCCCTGTGTGGGATAAGGGCCCCTGTGTGGGATAAGGGCCCCTGTGTGGGATATGGGCCCCTGTGTGGGATAAGGGCCCCTGTGTGGGATAAGGGCCCCAGTGTGGGATATGGCAAACGTTTGGAAATGTTGGATTTCAGGTAAACGTCTCTTTTAACTTAACCACTCTGAATGAATTCCTAAACTTAACCATCAATAATGTAAGTTTACTTTCACTTAATACACGTTTATCCCCCCCATCTGAAACCAAAGTGAGACCGTGATACATTGTTGGAGAGAGTATGTATGAGAACATGGGTCAGTTGGTGGAGAACGGCACTTGCAACACCAGGGTTGTGGGTTCAATTCTCACGGGGCTCCTAGTATAGAAGAAGGAAAACGTTTACACTCACTAAATGGAAGTTGATCTGGAGAAGAGAATATGATAAATTATTCAAAAATATCATTCTTGTTGGTAGAGAGAGTATTTATGTGAAACATCTGAAATGAGACCGTGATACGTTGTTGGAGATAAAGAACATCTGATTGGAAAGTCCTCTGTGTTGTCGTACATGTGATGTGATCCAGCCTCAGACCCAGATATAGAAGATCAGTGTAATGTATCAGATGTTGAGCTCCGACCTGTTTAATGTTTAAAATAGTTTAATTGGCGATAAAACACACATTCTCTAACAACGGTAATAAAACAGCATTCCTTCAATCCACGCTAAACAGCATGGGGGGAGTGTGTGGGGGGGGGGCGACCAGACGCTCTCACCGCCATCACTCCGTTTTAACCGAACCGCCTTTTGATTAACACAGGACTAAACAGTTCCAGTCCCAAAACAGAGAAAATAAAAGTCCACATCAGAGAGATTTAAATAACCTGTTGTTGTGTGTTTTAAGAGGCACGTGTGCCAGGGTTAGTGTGTGTCTGGACTGGGCCCAGAAGGGTTAGTGTGTGTCTGGACTGGGCCCAGAAGGGTTAGTGTGTGTCTGGACCGGGCCCAGAAGGGTTAGTGTGTGTCTGGACTGGGCCCAGAAGGGTTAGTGTGTGTCTGGACTGGGCCCAGAAGGGTTCGTTTGTGTCTGGACCGGGCCCAGAAGGGTTAGTTTTAGTGTGTCTGGACCGGGCCCAGAAGGGTTAGTGTGTGACTGGACCGGGCCCAGAAGGGTTAGTGTGTGTCTGGACCGGGGCCCAGAAGGGTTAGTTTGTGTCTGGACTGGGCCCGGAAGGGTTAGTGTGTGTCTGGGCCGGGCCCAGAAGGGTTAATGTGTGTCTGGACCGGACCCAGAAGGGTTAGTGTGTGTCTGGAACGGGCCCAGAAGGGTTAGTGTGTGTCTGGACCGGACCCAGAAGGGTTAGTGTGTGTCTGGAACGGGCCCAGAAGGGTTAGTTTGTGTCTGGACCGGGCCCAGAAGGGTTAGTGTGTGTCTGGACCGGGCCCAGAAGGGTTAGTGTGTGTCTGGACTGGGCCCAGAAGGGTTAGTGTGTGTCTGGACCGGGCCCAGAAGGGTTAGTTTGTGTCTGGACTGGGCCCAGAAGGGTTAGTGTGTGTCTGGACCGGGCCCAGAAGGGTTAGTTTGTGTCTGGATCGGGCCCAGAAGTGTGTTACCAGCAACAACTGTTTAGCAGCTTTTAGGATTGTTGTTATTTTCACATAGACGTGTTTCTGTGATGAACTGTGCCTTCCCTGAGCTTGTTAGGCGGTGTGTGTGTGTGTGTGTGTGTGTGTGTGTGTGTGTGTGTGTGTGTGTGTGTGTGTGTGTGTGTGTGTGTGTGTGTGTGTGTGTGTGTGTGTGTGTGTGTGTGTGAGATGCGGGAACACTTTGAGCTTAATTAAAACAGTTGTAACCCACGGGCCTTTTAGCAGCTCATTACACCACTAATCACAGGAAACTATGGAACACACACACACATACTTGTACACACACACTGGTACACACTGGCACAAACACACACTGGTACACACTGGCACAAGCACACACTG
The DNA here is from genome assembly GCF_036934945.1 of Oncorhynchus masou masou. Taxonomy (NCBI): domain Eukaryota; kingdom Metazoa; phylum Chordata; class Actinopteri; order Salmoniformes; family Salmonidae; genus Oncorhynchus; species Oncorhynchus masou. The sequence continues at coordinate 41,684,734 of NC_088230.1, read as the reverse complement.
GTGCACACACTGGTACAAACACACACTGGTACACACTGGCACAAACACACACTGGTACACACTGGCACAAACACACACTGGTGCACACACTGGTACAAACACACACTGGTACAAACAAACACACTGGTAAACTGGCACAAACACACTGGTACACACACTGGTACAAACACACACTGGTAAACAAACACACTGGTACAAAAACACAGGTAAACACACACTGGTACACACACACACTGGTACAAACACACTGGTAAACACACACAGGGGTACACACACACACTGGCACACACACACACTGGTACACACACACACTGGTACAAACACACACTGGTAAACACACACAGTGGTACACACACACACTGGCACACACACACACTGGCACACACACACACTGGCACAAGCACACACTGGCACAAACACCCACTGGTACACACACACTGGTACAAACACACACTGGTAAACACACACTGGTAAACACACACAATGGTACACACACACACTGGCACACACACACACTGGTACAAACACACACTGGTAAACACACACAGTGGTACACACACACAGTGGTACACACACACACTGGCACACACACACACTGGCACAAACACACACTGGCACAAACACACACTGGCACAAACACACACAGTGGTACACACACACACTGGCACAAACACACACTGGTAAACACACACAGTGGTACACACACACACACTGGCACACACACACACTGGCACAAACACACACTGGCACAAACACACACTGGCACAAACACACACTGGTACACACACACTGGTACTAACACACACTGGTAAACACACACAGTGGTACACACACACACTGGCACACACACACACTGGTACACACACACACTGGCACAAACACACACTGGTACACACACTGGTACAAACACACACTGGTAAACACACACACTGGTACAAAAACACAGGTAAACACACACTGGCACACACACACACTGGTACACACACACACTGGTACAAACACACACTGGTAAACACACACAGTGGTACACACACACACTGGCACACACACACACTGGCACACACACACACTGGCACAAACACACACTGGCACAAACACACACTGGTAAACACACACAGTGGTACACACACACACTGGCACACACACACACTGGCACACACACACACTGGTAAACACACACAGTGGTACACACACACACTGGCACACACACACACTGGCACAAACACACACTGGCACAAACACACACTGGTACAAACACACACTGGTACACACACACTGGTACTAACACATACTGGTAAACACACACAGTGGTACACACACACACTGGCACACACACACACTGGCACAAACACACACTGGTAAACACACACTGGTAAACACACACAGTGGTACACACACTCCCTGGCACACACAAACACTGGCACACACACACACTGGTAAACACACACAGTGGTACACACACACACACTGGCACACACACACACTGGCACAAACACACACTGGCACAAACACACACACACACTGGTAAACACACACTGGTACACACACACACTGGTACACACACATTCTGGCACACACACACACACACACACACACACACACACACACACACACACACACTGGCAAACACACACACAAACAGGTACACACACACACTGGTATACACACACACACAAACTGGTATACAATGGTGCACACACACACACTGGTACACACACACGCACACAGATACACACACACGCACACTGGTAGACACACACACTGGTACACACACACACACACACACACACACACACACACACACACACACACACACACTGGTACACACACACAATGGTACACACACACACAAACTGGTACACACACACACAAACTGGTACACACACACACTGGTACACACTAACACTGGTACACACACACACGTATACACACTGGTATAAAACACATTGGTACACACACACACTGGTACACACACACACAAACTGTTACACACACATACTGGCACACACACACACACACACACACACACTGGCAAACACACACACAAACAGGTACACACACACACTGGTATACACACACACACAAACTGGTACACACTGGTACACACACACACTAGTACACACACACGCACACTGGTACACACACACACACACACACACACACACACACACACACACACTGGTACACACACACACACACACACACACACACACACACACACACACACACACACACACACACACACACACACACACACACACACACACACACACACACACACACACACACACACACACACACACACACACACACACACACACACACACACAAACCTGAGGCTGACCTGTTTAAGACTTCCCACCCAGTCACCAGCAAGGGGTAGTCAGTACCTCAACTCCCCCTCTCCCCCTCTCTCCCTCTCTGCAGGATAGGATCTCTGCTTTCCTTTAGAAAGAAAAACTAATAAAACCAGCACCTGTTTTCTCCCTCCGTCTCTCCCTACGTCTCTCCCTCCATTTCTCCCTCCGTCTCTCCCTCCGTCTCTCCCTCCGTCTCTCCCTCCGTCTCTCCCTCCGTCTCTCCCTCCGTCTCTCCCTCCTTCTCTCCCTCCTTCTCTCCCTACGTCTCTCCCTACGTCTCTCCCTACGTCTCTCCCTCCATTTCTCCCTCCGTCTCTCCCTCCGTCTCTCCCTCCTTCTCTCCTTCCGTCTCTCCCTCCGTCTCTCCCTCCGTCTCTCCCTCCGTCTCTCCCTCCTTCTCTCCTTCCGTCTCCCCTCCGTCTCTCCCTCCGTCTCTCCTTCCGTCTCTCCTCCGTCTCTCCCTCCGTCTCTCCCTCCTTCTCTCCTTCCGTCTCTCCCTCCGTCTCTCCCTCCGTCTCTCCTTCTGTCTCTCCCTCCGTCTCTCCCTACGTCTCTCCTTCCGTCTCTCCTTCCGTCTCTCCTTCCGTCTCTCCTTCCGTCTCTCCTTCCGTCTCTCCATCCATCTCTCCTTCCGTCTCTCCATCCATCTCTCCTTCCGTCTCTCCATCCATCTCTCCCTCCGTCTCTCCCTCCGTCTCTCCTTCCGTCTCTCCTTCCGTCTCTCCATCCGTCTCTCCTTCCGTCTCTCCATCCGTCTCTCCTTCCGTCTCTCCCTCCGTCTCTCCCTCCGTCTCTCCCTCCGTCTCTCCCTCCATCTCTCAATCCGTCTCTCCCTCCGTCTCTCCCTCCGTCTCTCCCTCCGTCTCTCCCTCCGTCTCTCCCTCTGTCTCTCCTTCTGTCTCTCAATCCATCTCTCCCTCCGTATCTCCCTCCGTATCTCCCTCCGTCTCTCCCTCCGTCTCTCCCTCCATTTCTCCCTCCATCTCTCACTCCGTCTCTCCTTCCGTCTCTCCCTCCATCTCTCCCTCCGTCTCTCCTTCCATCTCTCCCTCCCATCTCTCCCTCCGTCTCTCTTTTCATCTCTCCTTCCATCTCGTAGCAAAGTGTCATTTCTTCAGTGTTGTCACATGAAAAGATATACTCAAATATTTACAAAAATGTGAGGGGTGTAGTCACTTTTGTGATATACTGTATATATAGAGAGGTCTATTGTGGTCTATAACTCATAGAATCTAATTATAAAGAGGTACATAGTGGTGGTCTATAACACATATAATCTAAATATAAAGAGGTATATAGTGGTGGTCTATAACCCATAGAATCTATATATATAGAGGTCTATGTTGGTGATCTATAACCCATAGAATCTAAATATATAGAGGTCTATAGTGGTCTATAACCCATATAAACTATATACAGTGCCTTGCGAAAGTATTCGGCCCCCTTGAACTTTGCGACCTTTTGCCACATTTCAGGCTTCAAACATAAAGATATAAAACTGTATTTTTTTGTGAAGAATCAACAACAAGTGGGACACAATCATGAAGTGGAACGACATTTATTGGATATTTCAAACTTTTTTAACAAATCAAAAACTCAAAAATTGGGCCTGCAAAATTATTCAGCCCCCTTAAGTTAATACTTTGTAGTGACTGGTTATAGTTGAAAAAGTAGGTAGATGAAAAGTTAGAATAGCCTGAACATATGAAAAAGTATGTTTTCTGTATATAGCTTGAATGGTTTAATGTTGGTGGGTTATTTTATGCTACTTTTTATAGTGATAGATGATAAAAAATGTATAAGAATTTGAAGTTAGAATAGCTTGAACATGTGAAAGTTTGTTTGGTGTCTTTAGCTTGAATGGATCAAAGATTAATGTTGGTGAGTTATATTACGCAAATGTATATAGTTATAGTTGCATATAATTTTAAGTTAGTGTAGTCTGAACATGTGGAAGTTGGTTTGGAGTCTTGAGCTTGAATGGTTCAAGAGTTACATTTTTTGTTGGTAGAATTATATGCACATTTACGCAAATGTAACCCTTGTGTGGTGTTCGGGTCTGTGGGACACATTTTCAATGTTTACTAAAAGAAAAAAGATACAATTATTTCTTTTTTCAACCTGAGACTCATTGACCTTGGCTCATTGGCTGTGGAGATCATGTAAAAGAACACACAGCTTTTCTCCCACTCTTTACCCTTTGTAGTGTGTGAAACTACACAATATCTTGCGGGAATTATTTCGATACATCGCAAAAAAAATCTGTATTTTCAAACACACTCTACCCCATCCAGGTGCAAATCGGGGGAGGGACACACAAAAAATGCTTTGCACATGTGGTTCCTTACCACAATCAATCAGTATGGCAAAAATAATCTCTGCTCAGAGGGCCTGAGGAATCATTTTTTTGCTGAGAGAGAAGCTAGTGTGGAATGAGCATCTTCCACTTTGGAAGATGAAGAATGTCTCTGTCAATTCTGACAAGCTAGCTGCAATCAGGTCAGTGTAGAGAGACAAGCTAGCTGCAATCAGGTCAGTGTAGAGAGACAAGCTAGCTGCAATCAGGTCAGTGTAGAGAGACAAGCTAGCTGCAATCAGGTCAGTGCAGAGAGACAAGCTAGCTGCAATCAGGTCAGTGCAGAGAGACAAGCTAGCTGCAATCAGGTCAGTGCAGAGAGACAAGCTCAGGTCAGAGCAGAGAGACAAGCTAGCTGCAATCAGGTCAGTGCAGAGAGACAAGCTAGCTGCAATCAGGTCAGTGCAGAGAGACAAGCTAGCTGCAATCAGGTCAGTGCAGAGAGACAAGCTAGCTGCAATCAGGTCAAAACCAGAGGAGGCAACATATCCGAAGGACCCCAGCTTCTGCAGCCATCGTGAGGAGGATGCTGGTGCCCCATTCGCCCGACCCGCAGAGCCAACAACTCCAATACCTGAAGTAAGTGTGAGTGATGTTGTTGCATGTGTGTGTGTCTGACTCTCCTAACTTGCTGTAGCTATAACCTAGGCCTGCTGTAACTATATGTGAGTGAGTGAGTGAGATGTTAGTAAAATTCCTGAACTGTTTTCATCATTCTAGATTGCAGCCGATAGAAACATGAAGAAGTGCTCTGATCTGTGTGGATCCAAGAAGGACAGGAAGACACAGTACACATGCAAGAAATACATTTGCAACACACACAGTAAAATGCATATGAGGTTTTTTATTTATTTTACTAGGCAAGTCAGATAAGAACAAATTCTTATTTTCAATGGCGTCCTAGGAACAGTGGGTTCACTGCCTGTTCAGGGGCAGAACGACAGATTTGTACCTTGTCAGTTGGGGGATTTGAGCTTGCAACCTTCCGGTTACTAGTCCAGCGCTCTAACCACTACGCTAACCTCCCGCCCCAGTGAAGAGAGATTTATGCTCAATGGGGCTCATTTCCATAAAATACTGTATGTAAAATGTATCCTTCCGATTTGTTCAGTTCAAAGCAATAAACTTGATGAAAAACCTTGTTTCATTGATATTTGTTCAAGACAAAATGATTTACTCCATTCATGTCTTGATTATAATAGATTTGTTTTCTCCAGAAATCTATTTATTTTGTTTTTAAGGAATAGCACTTATATTGACAAATGTGATCTAGCAGAAATACATGGCAAATATTAACCATGTATGCTATCTATATTGCTTGTCATTGATATACAGTTGAAGTCGGAAGTTTACCAAAAACACTTAGGTTGGAGTGATTAAAACTCGTTTTTCAACCACTCCACAAATTACTTGTTAACAATCTATAGTTTTGGCAAGTCGGTTAGAACATCTACTTTGTGCAAGACAAGTTTTTACAACAATTGATTACAGACTGATTATTTCACTTATAATTCACTGTATCACAATTCCAGTGGGTCAGAAGTTTACATACACTAATTTGACTCTAGCTTTAGGCAGCTTGGAAAATTCCAGAAAATTATGACATGGCTTTAGAAACTTCTGATAGGCGAATTGAAATAATTTGATTCAATTGGAGGTGTACCTGTGGATGCATTTGAAAGCTTACCTTCAAACTCAGTGTTTCTTTGCTCGACATCATGGGAAAATCAAAAGAAATCAGCCAAGACCTCAGAAAAAAAATGGTGGACTACCACAAATCTGGTTTATCCTTGGGAGCAATTTCCAAACGCCTGAAGGTACCACTTTCATCTATTCAAACAATGGTACGCAAGTTTAAATACCAAGGGACCACGCAGCCTTCATACCGCTCAGGAAGGAGACGCGTTCTATCTCCTAGAGATGAACGTACTTTGGTGCAAAAAGTGCAAATCAATCCCAGAACAACAGCAAAGGACCTTGTGAAGATACTGAAGGAAACAGATATCTACATCCACAGTAAAATGAGTCCTATATTGACATAACCTGAAAGGCTGGAAGAAGCCACTGCTCCAAAATTGCCATAAAAAAGACAGACTACGGTTTGCAACTGCCAATGGGGACAAAGATTGTTATTTTTGGAGAAATGTCCTCTCGTCTGATGAAACAAAAATAGAACTGTTTGGCCATAATGACCATCGTTATGTTTGGAGGAAATAGGGGGAGGCTTGCAAGCCGAAGGACACCATCCCAACCGTGAAGCACGGGTTTGGCAGCATCATGTTGTGGGGGTGCTTTGCTGCAGGAGGGACTGGTGCACTTCACAAACTAGATGGCTTCATGAGGTATGAAAATTATGTGGATATATTGAAGAAACATCTCAAGACATCAGTCAGGAAGATAAAGCTTGGTCGCAAGTGGGTCTTCCAAATGGACAATGACCCCAAGCATACTTCCAAAGTTGTGGCAAAATGGCTTAAGGACAACAAAGTCAAGGTAATGGAGTGGCCATCACACAGCCCTGACCTCAATCCCATAGAAAATTCAACTGAGAATTCCCAACTCAGGAATGGGCCAAAATTCACCCAACTTATTGTGGATAGCTTGTGGAAGGCTACCCAAAACGTTTGACCCAAGTTAAATAATTGAAAGGCAATGCTACCAAATACTAATTGAATATATGTAAACTTCTGACCAACTGGGAATGTGATGAAAGAAAGTAAGCGGAAATAAATCATTATCTCTACTATTATTCTGAAATTTCACATTCTTAAAATAAAGTTGGAATCCTAACCTCAACTAAGTCAGGGAATTTTTACTAGATGTGTTTTGCAGTTGTGTGGTTGTTGAAAAAAGTTGTGTGGTTGTGGTAACTAGATGTGGTCAGTAGTTGAGTCATATGTTTTGTCTTTTGTGTCTGTGAGTATCCATAGCAACATCTCTATTTTGGGCTGCTCATTGACACAGAGAGTTGTTAGCAGTCAGCTAGACACTTTTAGCAACTCTAAACTTCAACAAACAGCTGTAACTTTATTGGTAGAAGCTATTCCTATCCAATCAGAGGGGTACAGCCTGCCCTCTTTTTAGAGACAGGCAAACTAACCAGTTTAGTTATTTAGAGCGCAGAGCATGATCCTGAAAAGGAGGACGAAGCCAGTAAACATTAGAAATCTTCTCTTTATGATTCCAGGTCGTCCAGATCGGGGAAGCATTCAAAATCTTATCGCTAGCAGTTCGATCTGAAACACATTGACATAACATGGGAATTTGAAGAGCTATGAAGAGATTCTCTCTTGCAAGTCAAGCGTTGCTAGGCAACCGTAGCCTTGGCAACACAGCAAGTTTGAGAATCATGCTGACTTACAGTATATTTGTGCTCGATACTAAATACTGCACTCTGACCCACAAAACTCTTTGCTAGATTTCACGATAGTGTTGTTGGACGAAGCCAGGAAGGTGAACTTCAAAACGTGATGTAGTTTTATTGAAATTTGCAGCTGTTGTTGGCTTAATGTGCTTCTGACATGATTTACTGCAGCTTGAAAGAGACCTGTTGATGGGTTACAAAAATAGCTCTGTCTACAGATTTGTAGATGCTAATCTGTTTTTTGGATTTTTATGGCAGAGAAGTAAGAGAAGATTTCATATCATCTATGTTTTTGTCTAACTTGATGGGGTAATGGTCAAACCGGTAGTTGTTTGCAAAAGAAGTTACAGCACATTTTCTTGATGTGGTAACTAAAACAGATGTAACTTTTTTATCAGAATAGGATATTTTGTTCAAACGCCTTGAGGAGCAGAGAAGTAGATGAATACGTAAACGCTCTAACTTTTTGTCTAAGTTGTTGAAAAGTGGAATAAGTAGCTGATTTGTGTCAAAAGTTGCATTGCTGTATTTACAGTGAATGGAAGTTGGAAGTGAAGATGTCACAATGGGGCCGTTTGGAATCTTGAGGAAATCCCGTGTAAGCGGATGGAGGACATAGAAGAACTTCAAAAGTATAAAAAGTTGTATACAAGCACACTATTCTGGACCAATCTGCACGTTTTAAAGTTTAAACGGCTTTTCTATATTAAACGGTGTAGGAGTAGCGTTCCAAATAGAAATTGTAATAATAATTATAGTAATAATAATAAGTAGACTTTATAAGTCAAGTTGTGGGGCTAAAGCTCTTTAAAAGCATTTTTTTGTGGAAGTGGTAGATATTACAAAATATGTACTTTACTATTTAAAGCAACACAGTTTTAAAGTATTTATGGTTTTGAAGAACTTTAAAGTAGTGAAAGTTTCTGCATTAGTAATTGTAGTGACCGGTTATAATTGAAAAAGTAGGCAGAAGAAAGTTAGAATAGCCTGAACGTGAAAATTGGTTTGGTTTCTCTAGCTTGAACGGTTCAATAATTATTGTTGCTGGGTTATATTATGCTAATTTTTTATAGTTGTTAGTTCATACAAGTTTTAATTAAAACATGTGAAGTTATGATAGCCTGACCATGGACCACCCGAGTGGCACAGTGGTCTAAGACACTGCATCGCAGTGCTAGCTCTGCCACTAGAGATCCTGGTTTGAGTCCAGGCTCTGTCACGGCTGAATCTGTCACAGCGACAGGGAGACCCACTGGGCAGCGCACAATTAGCCCAGCGTCATCCGGGTTAGGGGATGTGTTTCATCTGACACGTTGGTTTGGCCGGCTTTGTTCCATCACCCTCTAGCGACTCCTGTGGCGGGCTGGGCACACTGACGCGGTCGCCAGGTGTATGGTGTTTCATCTGACACGTGGGTTTGGCCGGCTTTGTTCCATCACCCTCTAGCGACTCCTGTGGCGGGCTGGGCACACTGACGCGGTCACCAGGTGTATGGTGTTTCATCTGACACGTTGGTTTGGCCGGCTTTGTTCCATCACCCTCTAGCGACTCCTGTGGCGGGCTGGGCACACTGACGCGGTCGCCAGGTGTATGGTGTTTCATCTGACACGTGGGTTTGGCCGGCTTTGTTCCATCACCCTCTAGCGACTCCTGTGGCGGGCTGGGCACACTGATGCGGTCGCCAGGTGTATGGTGTTTCATCTGACACGTGGGTTTGGCCGGCTTTGTTCCATCACCCTCTAGCGACTCCTGTGGCGGGCTGGGCACACTGTCGCCAGGTGTATGGTGTTTCATCTGACACGTGGGTTTGGCCGGCTTTGTTCCATCACCCTCTAGCGACTCCTGTGGCGGGCTGGGCACACTGACGCGGTCGCCAGGTGTATGGTGTTTCATCTGACACGTTGGTTAAGCTGACATTGTGTCAAGAAGCAGTGCGGCTCGGTTGGGTTTTGGAGGACGCATAGCTCTCGACCTTTGCCTCTCCCAAGTCCATACGTGAGTTGCAGCAAAACAACACTGTAACCAATTGGGGAGACAAAGGGTTAAAAAATTATATAACCACCATTCAAAAGTTTGGGGTGGCCTAGTGGTTCGAGCGTTGGACTAGTAACCGGAACTATTGTTGAAGATTTTAAATGGCGACTCTTGTTTCACAATCCACATCAAATGTACATTTAAAAAAAATACATTAACAGCACAACTATTAATAGGCCTACAACTAATAAACCTTAGTACCTAAAATATATACATATTTCCAAATATTTTCACAATGTGATGTTTTATTAGTTAAAAACACAAACAGACAGCTTGTTGTTAACATTTGAAAATGGGATTTCTTGACTGTGATAGTAATGGCCTGATTTCTACAGGTGAATTATTCCAGTCATTTGGATTTCTGTATGTGTAAGATCTTACTCCAACCTCATGATTTACCATTGGAATTTGTAATTGCTGCTGTTGTCAAAAGGACTAGTGTGAGTCTTGTAAAGTTAGGTGTTCCTTAATATATGCAGGGAAAATGTAAGTGAATAGACTTAAATCAATGACAACCACAATTTAGTGATTCAGACATTGTGCAATGATGTGTCTTATAATGCCATCCAACAACGAATCTGAAATGATTATTATGAATTGCATTCATTCGTAAAGTAAGGTCCTGGTTGTGTTTTGATAGATGATAGATAGGAAGCAGCAGTTGGGTTACTAAGGTCTTTCTAATGGGTACAGGAAAACAATTCTTAGATCTGTACAATAGCACTATAATAACTTATAGTTAAAGGGATACTTCGGGATTTTGGCAACAACTATCTACTTTGCTTTTGATAAATCAATATAGACTGCACAAGTTAGATTGCCTTGATCAGATGAACGATTTCTATCATTAGTAAGTTTCCATAATGCTGTAGTGGTAGAATGTCTGGGTCTAAACCCATGATGAAATTAAGTAAATGTATCTAGGTATTGATACATTTTGGAATTTCTTAGAGATTTTTGCTATTGAACAGAAACATTACTGACATGTCTATAATTATTGGGATCTAAGGAGTTTCCATCACTATGAAGAGGGGTCACTCGGGGTCACTTCCAAACAGAAGGTATTTCAGCAGTCCTTAAAGACATGTAGATCAATAGGATACATAATAACATTAGCAGACCACTTATACATTTTGGTTCCGGTCCTTCTAGGCCTGCTCCTTTGTCTATATTTATTATAAATAAGGAGAGGCAGTATGGTATATTTTAATTTTATTTAACTAGGCAAGTCAGTTAAGAACAAATTCTTATTTTCAATGACAGCCTAGGAACAGTGGGTTAACTGCCTGTTCAGGAGCAGAATGACAGATTTGTACCTTGTCAGCTTGGGGATTTGAACTTGCAACTTTTCGGTTACTAGTCCAACGCTCTAACCACTAGGCTACCCTGCCGCCCCAAAGTTGGCATCATATACAGTAATACCTGCCTATTGTATATACACATTTATATACATGTAAAGTATATATTTAGACTCATATATAGGACCAGTCTGCAGTTTAAACATCGCTATGCGGATAGCTTTTAACAGCAAGTGATCAAAAAACTGTTTGGGGTATCAACTACAAGAACAGAAAGAGTGAAATTAAGGCCACATGTAAAAATGAGTGAACTTCCCCTTTAACAAACAGTTTAAAACCTGCTTGAAAGAGACTCTAATCTTGACTCGCTAGCTAAACTGCTAGCTAAGCTGCTAGCCATCAAGCTAACAAAGATAGCTGTTTAGATTTTCCAGATTTGGGACTACCTCTTCTCATGGAGGCCTCTCCATTCAGAGGAAGGGATGAGTGCATCCTGCATTGTAGGACTCTCTTTTCTGGGACCGAGCTTATTTTCAATGCAGTATCTACCATAGCAAAATACCTTCTCCTTCTCTGGATGTCATTCCGATATGGTAAGAGTATTGATAAGAGTAAAGCTGTCATCATAGCAAAGGGTGGCTACATTGAATCATCTTTTTTTGTTGTTTAAAACTTGTTTAAAACTTTTTTGGTTACTACATGATTCCATATGAGTTATTTCATAGCTTTGATGTCTTTACTATTATTCTACAATGTAACCCTGGAATGAGTACGTGGGTCCAACCTTTTGACTGGTACTGTATATCTAACCAAATTATGAATGACAAGTATTGTAATTTTGAATTCCGTAAAGTGAGTTTTTTTTAAATTTCACCTTTATTTAACCAGGAAGTCAAGTTGAGAACAAGTTCTCATTTACAATTCCGACCTGGCCAAGATAAAGCAAAGCAGTTCGACACATACAACAACACAGAGTTACGCATGGAGTAAAACAAACATACAGTCAATAATACAGTAGAAAAATAAGTCTATATACAATGTGAGCAAGTGAGGTGAGATAAGGGAGGTAAAGGCAAAAAAAGGCCATGGTAGCGAAGTAAATACAATATAGCAAGTAAAACACTGGATTGATTGATTTGCAGAGGAAGAATGTGCAAAGTAGAGATAGAAATAATGGGGTGCAAAGGAGCAAAATAAATAAATAAATACAGTAGGGAGAGAGGTAGTTTGGGCTAAATAATAGATGGGCTATGTACAGGTGCAGTAATCTGTGAGCTGCTTTGACAGCTGGTGCTTAAAGCTAGTGAGGGAGATAAGTGTTTCCAGTTTCAGAGATTTTTGCAGTTCGTTCCAGTCATTGGCAGCAGAGAACTGGAAGGAGAGGCGGCCAAAGGAGGAATTGGTTTTGGGGGTGACCAGAGAGATATACCTGCCGGAGCGCGTGCTACAGGACGGTACTGCTAAGGTGACTAGCGAGCTGAGATAAGGGGGGACTTTACCTAGCAGGGTCTTGTAGATGACCTGGAGCCAGTGGGTTTGGCGATGAGTATGAAGCGAGGGCCAGCCAACGAGAGTGTACAGGTCGCAGTGGTGGATAGTATATGGGGCTTTGGTGACAAAACGGCTGGCACTGTGATAGAATGCATCCAATTTATTGAGTAGGGTATTGGAGGCTATTTTGTAAATGACATCGCCAAAGTCGAGGATTGGTAGTATGGTCAGTTTTACAAGAGTATGTTTGGCAGCATGAGTGAAGGATGCTTTGTTGCGAAATAGGAAGCCAATTCTAAATTTAACTTTGTATTGGAGATGTTTGATGAGGGTCTGGAAGGAGAGTTTACAGTCTTACCAGACACCTAGGTATTTGTTGTTGTTAAAATCAAATCAAATCTTTGTATCAAAGATAATTGCGTAATTATCGTATTTCGTCGTCCTAACGTAGTCTACACTGCTATCTGCCCAGCAGCTAGCTAACGTCCACCGTCTACTAGCACTGTAGTAACTATTACACTCAACTGAACGACTCGATTAGTGTAGTGTTAGCTAGCTACATAGTTGTCTTTGCTGTCTTCGTATCCAAGATAATTGTGTAGTTTAGAGTGTGTAGACTTAGAGTGATTATCTTAATTTACCGAGGTTAGCTAGCCAGCTATTTGTCGTCCTTAACGTAGGAGATACTGCTAGCCAACAGCTAGCCAACAGCTAGCCAACGTCTACCGAATTGAACTTCAACAACCCGGTCAACATTCCGCTCGCTCCACAGGTAGTATCACATTTTCATTTCACTTCATTACAGTACAACGGTTTGATTTGTTTGATCGTAGCTAGCTAGCTACATAGCCGTCTTTGTATCTAAGATAATTGTGTAGTCTAGAGCGATTTTCTAGGTTAGCTAGCCAGCTATTGTCGTTCTTTTAACGTAACGTAACGTAATCAACACTGCTAGCTAGCCAGCTAGCCCCGAATAGCAGCACTGTAGAAACTATTACACTCGACGGAACGACTTGATTAGTGTAGTGTCAACAACGCAGCCACTGCCAGCTAGCCTACAAAGTCAACAACGCAGCCACTGCCAGCTAGCCTACTCCAGCAGTACTGTATCATTTCAATCATTTTAGTCAATAAGATTCTTGCTACGTAAGCTTAACTTTCTGAACATTCGAGACGTGTAGTCCACTTGTCATTCCAATCTCCTTTGCATTAGCGTAGCCTCTTCTGTAGCCTGTCAACTATGTGTCTATCTATCCCTGTTCTCTCCTCTCTGCACAGACCATACAAACGCTCCACACCGCGTGGCCGCACCACCCTAATCTGGTGGTCCCAGCGCGCACGACCCACGTGGAGTTCCAGGTCTCCGGTAGCCTCTGGAACTGCCGATCTGCGGCCAACAAGGCAGAGTTCATCTCAGCCTATGCCTCCCTCCAGTCCCTCGACTTCTTGGCACTGACGGAAACATGGATCACCACAGATAACACTGCTACTCCTACTGCTCTCTCTTCATCCGCCCACGTGTTCTCGCACACCCCGAGAGCTTCTGGTCAGCGGGGTGGTGGCACCGGGATCCTCATCTCTCCCAAGTGGTCATTCTCTCTTTCTCCCCTTACCCATCTGTCTATCGCCTCCTTTGAATTCCATGCTGTCACAGTTACCAGCCCTTTCAAGCTTAACATCCTTATCATTTATCGCCCTCCAGGTTCCCTCGGAGAGTTCATCAATGAGCTTGATGCCTTGATAAGCTCCTTTCCTGAGGACGGCTCACCTCTCACAGTCCTGGGCGACTTTAACCTCCCCACGTCTACCTCTGACTCATTCCTCTCTGCCTCCTTCTTTCCACTCCTCTCCTCTTTTGACCTCACCCTCTCACCTTCCCCCCCCTACTCACAAGGCAGGCAATACGCTCGACCTCATCTTTACTAGATGCTGTTCTTCCACTAACCTCATTGCAACTCCCCTCCAAGTCTCCGACCACTACCTTGTATCCTTTTCCCTCTCGCTCTCATCCAACACTTCCCACACTGCCCATACTCGGATGGTATCGTGCCGTCCCAACCTTCGCTCTCTCTCCCCCGCTACTCTCTCCTCTTCCATCCTATCATCTCTTCCCTCTGCTCATACCTTCTCCAACCTATCTCCTGATTCTGCCTCCTCAACCCTCCTCTCTTCCCTTTCTGCATCCTTTGACTCTCTATGTCCCCTATCCTCCAGGCCGGCTCGGTCCTCCCTCCCGCTCCGTGGCTCGACGACTCATTGCGAGCTCACAGAACAGTGCTCCGGGCAGCCGAGCGGAAATGGAGGAAAACTCACCTCCCTGCGGACCTGGCATCCTTTCACTCCCTCCTCTCTACATTTTCCTCCTCTGTCTCTGCTGCTAAAGCCACTTTCTACCACTCTAAATTCCAAGCATCTGCCTCTAACCCTAGGAAGCTCTTTGCCACCTTCTCCTCCCTCCTGAATCCTCCTCCCCCTCCCCCCTCCCTCTCTGCAGATGACTTCGTCAACCATTTTGAAAAGAAGGTCGACGACATCCGATCCTCGTTTGCTAAGTCAAACGACACCGCTGGTTCTGCTCACACTGCCCTACCCTGTGCTCTGACCGCTTTCTCCCCTCTCTCCAGATGAAATTTCGCTTCTTGTGACGACCGGCCGCCCAACAACCTGCCCGCTTGACCCTATCCCCTCCTCTCTTCTCCAGACCATTTCCGGAGACCTTCTCCCTTACCTCACCTCGCTCATCAACTCATCCCTGACCGCTGGCTACGTCCCTTCCGTCTTCAAGAGAGCGAGAGTTGCACCCCTTCTGAAAAACCTACACTCGATCCCTCCGATGTCAACAACTACAGACCAGTATCCCTTCTTTCTTTTCTCTCCAAAACTCTTGAACGTGCCGTCCTTGGCCAGCTCTCCCGCTATCTCTCTCAGAATGACCTTCTTGATCCAAATCAGTCAGGTTTCAAGACTAGTCATTCAACTGAGACTGCTCTTCTCTGTATCACGGAGGCGCTCCGCACTGCTAAAGCTAACTCTCTCTCCTCTGCTCTCATCCTCCTAGACCTATCGGCTGCCTTCGATACTGTGAACCATCAGATCCTCCTCTCCACCCTCTCCGAGTTGGGCATCTCCCGGCGCGGCCCACGCTTGGATTGCGTCCTACCTGACAGGTCTCTCCTACCAGGTGGCGTGGCGAGAATCTGTCTCCGCCACGCGCTCTCACAACTGGTGTCCCCCAGGGCTCTGTTCTAGGCCCTCTCCTATTCTCGCTATACACCAAGTCACTTGGCTCTGTCATAACCTCACATGGTCTCTCCTATCATTGCTATGCAGACGACACACAATTAATCTTCTCCTTTCCCCCTTCTGATGACCAGGTGGCGAATTGCATCTCTGCATGTCTGGCAGACATATCAGTGTGGATGACGGATCACCACCTCAAGCTGAACCTCGGCAAGACGGAGCTGCTCTTCCTCCCGGGGAAGGACTGCCCGTTCCATGATCTTGCCATCACGGTTGACAACTCCATTGTGTCCTCCTCCCAGAGCGCTAAGAACCTTGGCGTGATCCTGGACAACACCCTGTCGTTCTCAACTAACATCAAGGCGGTGGCCCGTTCCTGTAGGTGCATGCTCTACAACATCCACAGAGTACGACCCTGCCTCACACAGGAAGCGGCGCAGGTCCTAATCCAGGCACTTGTCATCTCCCGTCTGGATTACTGCAACTCGCTGTTGGCTGGGCTCCCTGCCTGTGCCATTAAACCCCTACAACTCATCCAGAACGCCGCAGCCCGTCTGGTGTTCAACCTTCCCAAGTTCTCTCACGTCACCCCGCTCCTCCGCTCTCTCCACTGGCTTCCAGTTGAAGCTCGCATCCGCTACAAGACCATGGTGCTTGCCTACGGAGCTGTGAGGGGAACGGCACCGCAGTACCTCCAGGCTCTGATCAGGCCCTACACCCAAACAAGGGCACTGCGTTCATCCACCTCTGGCCTGCTCGCCTCCCTACCACTGAGGAAGTACAGTTCCCGCTCAGCCCAGTCAAAACTGTTCGCTGCTCTGGCTCCCCAATGGTGGAACAAACTCCCTCACGACGCCAGGACAGCGGAGTCAATCACCACCTTCCGGAGACACCTGAAACCCCACCTCTTCAAGGAATACCTAGGATAGGATAAAGTAATCCTTCTCACCCCCCTTAAATGATTTAGATGCACTATTGTAAAGTGGCTGTTCCACTGGATGTCAGAAGGTGAATTCACCAATTTGTAAGTCGCTCTGGATAAGAGCGTCTGCTAAATGACTTAAATGTAATGTAATGTAATGATTTGTCACATACACATGGTTAGCAGATGTTAATGCGAGTGTAGCGAAATGCTTGTGCTTCCAGTTCCGACAATGCAGTAATAACCAACAAGTAATCTAACTAACAATTCCAAAACTAATATCTTATACACAGTGTAAGGGGATAAAGAATATGTACATAAAGATATGAATGAGTGATGGTGCAGAGCAGCATAGGCAAGATACAGTAGATGGCATCGAGTACAGTATATACATATCAGATGAGTATGTAAACAAAGTGGCATAGTTAAAGTGGCTAGTGATACATGTATTACATAAGGATGCAGTAGATGATAGAGTACAGTATATACGTATACATATGAGATGAATAATGTAGGGAATGTAAACATTATGTTAGTTAGCATTGTTTAAGTGGCTAGTGGTATATTTTACATCCTTTCCTATCAATTCCCATTATTGAAGTGGCTGGAGTTGAGTCAGTGTGTTGGCAGCAGCCACTCAATGTTAGTGGTTGCTGTTTAACAGTCTGATGGCCTTGAGATAGAAGCTGTTTTTCAGTCTCTCGGTCCCAGCTTTGATGCACCTGTACTGACCTCGCCTTCTGGATGATAGCGGGGTGAACAGGCAGTGGCTCGGGTGGGTGTTGTCCTTAATGATCTTTATGGCCTTCCTGTAACATCGGGTGGTGTAGGTGTCCTGGAGGGCAGGTAGTTTGCCCCCGGTGATACGTTGTGCAGACCTCACTACCCTCTGGAGAGCCTTACGGTTGTGGGCGGAGCAGTTGCCGTACCAGGCGGTGATACAGCCCGCCAGGATGCTCTCGATTGTGCATCTGTAGAAGTTTGTCAGTGTTTTTGGTGACAAGCCGAATTTCTTCAGCCTCCTGAGGTTGAAGAGGCGCTGCTGCGCCTTCTTCACGATGCTGTCTGTGTGAGTGGACCAATTCAGTTTGTCTGTGATGTGTATGCCGAGGAACTTAAAACTTACTACCCTCTCCACTACTGTTCCATCGATGTGGATAGGGGGATGTTCCCTCTGCTGTTTCCTGAAGTCCACAATCATCTCCTTAGTTTTGTTGACGTTGAGTGTGAGGCTATTTTCCTGACACCACACTCCGAGGGCCCTCACCTCCTCCCTGTGGCCGTCTCGTCGTTGTTGGTAATCAAGCCTACCACTGTGTCGTCCGCAAACTTGATGATTGAGTTGGAGGCGTGCGTGGCCACGCAGTCGTGGGTGAACAGGGAGTACAGGAGAGGGCTCAGAATGCACCCTTGTGGGGCCTCAGTGTTGAGGATCAGCGGGGTGGAGATGTTGTTGCCTACCCTCAACACCTGGGGGCGGCCCGTCAGGAAGTCCAGTACCCAGTTGCACAGGGCGGGGTCGAGACCCAGGGTCTCGAGCTTGATGACGAGCTTGGAGGGTACTATGTTGTTAAATGCCGAGCTGTAGTCGATGAACAGCATTCTCACATAGGTATTCCTCTTGTCCAGATGGGTTAGGGCAGTGTGCAGTGTGGTTGAGATTGCATCGTCTGTGGACCTATTTGGGCGGTAAGCAAATTGGAGTGGGTCTAGGGTGTCAGGTAGGGTGGAGGTGATATGGTCCTTGACTAGTCTCTCAAAGCACTTCATGATGACGGAAGTGAGTGCTACGGGGCGGTAGTCGTTTAGCTCAGTTACCTTAGCTTTCTTGGGAACAGGAACAATGGTGGCCCTCTTGAAGCATGTGGGAACAGCAGACTGGTATAGGGATTGATTGAATATGTCCGTAAACACACCAGCCAGCTGGTCAGCTCATGCTCTGAGGGCGCGGCTGGGGATGCCGTCTGGGCCTGCAGCCTTGCGAGGGTTAACACGTTTAAATGTTTTACTCACCTCGGCTGCAGTGAAGGAGAGACCGCATGTTTCCGTTGCAGGCCGTGTCAGTGGCACTGTATCATCCTCAAAGCGGGCAAAAAAGTTATTTAGTCTGCCTGGGAGCAAGACATCCTGGTCCATGACTGGGCTGGATTTCTTCTTGTAGTCCGTGATTGACTTTAGACCCTGCCACATACCTCTTGTGTCTGAGCCGTTGAATTGAGATTCTACTTTGTCTCTATACTGACGCTTAGCTTGTTTGATAGCCTTACGGAGTGAATAGCTGCACTGTTTGTATTCAGTCATGTTACCAGTCACCTTGCTCTGATTAAAAGCAGTGGTTCGCGCTTTCAGTTTCACGCGAATGCTGCCATCAATCCATGGTTTCTGGTTAGGGGATGTTTTAAGCGTTGCTATGGGAACGACATCTTCAACGCACGTTCTAATGAACTCGCACACCGAATCAGCGTATTCGTCAATGTTGTTGCCTGACGCAATACGAAACATGTCCCAGTCCACGTGATGGAAGAAGTCTTGCAAAATGGAGTCGTGGTCAGCTTTTCCGAAAGGGGGCGGGGCAGGGCCTTATATGCGTCGCGGAAGTTAGAATAACAGTGATACAAGGTTTTGCCAGCCCTGGTGGCGCAATCGATATGCTGATACATTTTAGAGAGTCTTGTTTTCAGATTAGCCTTGTTAAAATCCCCAGCAACAATGAATGCAGCCTCAGGATGTGTGGATTGCACTTTGCAAAGAGTCAAATAAAGTTCGTTCAGAGCCATCGATGTGTCTGCTTGGGGGGATATATACGGCTGTGATTATAATCGAAGAGAATTCTCTTTGGTAGATAATGCGGTCGATATTTGATTGTGAGGAATTCTAAATCAGGTGAACAGAAGGATTTGAGTTCCTGTATGTTTCTGTGATCACACCACGTCTCGTTAGCCATAAGGCATACGCCCCACCACTCTTCTTACCAGAAAGGTGTTTGTTTCTGTCGGCGCGATGTATGGAGAAACCCGCTGGCTGCACCGCATCCGAGAGCGTCTCTCCAGTGAGCCATGTTTCCGTGAAGCAAAGAACGTTACAGTCTCTGCATAGTATCCTAGGAACGCGAAGCGAGACGGCCATCTCTGTCGGCGCCGGAAGTAGAAGACATATTCTAAGTCAGAGCAATCTAGAGTAGTGATGTTGGACAGGCGGAGAGGTGCAGGCAGCGATCGGTTGAAGAGCATGCATTTTGTTTTACTTGTATTTAAGAGCAATTGAAAGCCACGGAAGGAGAGTTGTATGGCATTGAACCATGAAGGGTTGTTAACACAGTGTCCAAAGAAGGGCCAGAAGTATACAGAATGGTGTCATCTGTGTAGAGGTGGATCAGAGACTCACCAGCAGCAAGAGCGACATCATTGACTGTGAAGGACCTCGGCGTTACTCTGGACCCTGATCTCTCTTTTGAAGAACATATCAAGACCATTTCAAGGACAGCTTTTTTCCATCTACGTAACATTGCAAAAATCAGAAACTTTCTGTCCAAAAATGATGCAGAAAAATTAATCCATGCTTTTGTCACTTCTAGGTTAGATTACTGCAATACTCTACTTTCCGGCTACCCGGATAAAGGACTAAATAAAATAAAGTTAGTGCTAAATACGGCTGCTAGAATCCTGACTAGAACCAAAAAATTTGATCATATTACTCCAGTGCTAGCCTCCCTACACTGGCTTCCTGTCAAAGCAAGGGCTGATTTCAAGGTTTTACTGCTAACCTACAAAGCATTACATGGGCTTGCTCCTACCTATCTCTCTGATTTGGTCCTGCCGTACATACCTACACGTACGCTACGGTCACAAGACGCAGGCCTCCTAATTGTCCCTAGAATTTCTAAGCAAACAGCTGGAGGCAGGGCTTTCTCCTATAGAGCTCCATTTTTATGGAACGGTCTGCCTAACCATTTCAGAGACGCAAACTCGGTCTCAACCTTTAAGTCTTTACTGAAGACTCATCTCTTCAGTGGGTCATATGATTGAGTGTAGTCTGGCCCAGGAGCAGCAAAGTTTAATTTGTGTGTTATTAGTTTAAACACACGGTGTGTGTCTATTGTTGTGACTTAGATGAAGATCAGATCAAATGTTATGACATTTATGCAGATATCCAGGTAATTCCAAAGGGTTGACATACTTTTTCATGCCACTGTATGTAAATCTAATATTTTAGTTTTCATTATTTAAAATACATTTCCAAAAATGTTGAAACTTATTTTTTCTTTTCATTATGGGGTATTGTGATGTCATTATGGGGTATTGTGTGTAGATTGATGAGGAGGAAAAAAACGATTTAATCAATTTTAGGTTAAGGCTGTAATGTAACAAAATGTGGAAAAAGTGTCTGAATACATTCCAAATTCACTGTAGATTACAGATCCTTTAGAAATGATTCATACACTTAGATTTTTTCCACATTTTGTTGTATTACAGACTGAATTCAAAATTGATGAAATATTTAAAACATTCTCACCCATCTACACACAATATCCCAAAATGCCAAAGTGAAAACAAGTTTTTAGAAATGTTTGCAAAGATTTGACAGAATAAATACTTTGTAAAATCCCCTTTGGCAGCGATTACAGCTGTGAGTCTTTCCGGGTAAGTCTCAAAGAACTTTGCACACTTGGAATGTACAATATGTGGCCATTACTATTTTTAAAATTCTTCAACCTCTGTCAAGTCTAGTATTAATCATTGCTAGTGGTGAACCTATAGGTCTTCAGTGGTGAACCTACAGACCTTCAGTGGTGAACCTATAGACCCTTCAGTGGTGAACATTTACATTTACATTTAAGTCATTTAGCAGACGCTCTTATCCAGAGCGACTTACAAATTGGTGAATTCACCTTCTGACATCAGTGGAACAGCCACTTTACAATAGTGCATCTAAATCATTTAAGGGGGGTGAGAAGGATTGCTTTATCCTATCCTAGGTATTCCTTGAAGAGGTGGGGTTTCAGGTGTCTCCGGAAGGTGGTGATTGACTCCGCTGTCCTGGCGTCGTGAGGGAGTTTGTTCCACCATTGGGGAGCCAGAGCAGCGAACAGTTTTGACTGGGCTGAGCGGGAACTGTACTTCCTCAGTGGTAGGGAGGCGAGCAGGCCAGAGGTGGATGAACGCAGTGCCCTTGTTTGGGTGTAGGGCCTGATCAGAGCCTGGAGGTACTGCGGTGCCGTTCCCCTCACAGCTCCGTAGGCAAGCATCATGGTCTTGTAGCGGATGCGAGCTTCAACTGGAAGCCAGTGGAGAGAGCGGAGGAGCGGGGTGACGTGAGAGAACTTGGGAAGGTTGAACACCAGACGGGCTGCGGCGTTCTGGATGAGTTGTAGGGTTTAATGGCACAGGCAGGGAGCCCAGCCAACAGCGAGTTGCAGTAATCCAGACGGGAGATGACAAGTGCCTGGATTAGGACCTGCGCCGCTTCCTGTGTGAGGCAGGGGCGTACTCTGCGGATGTTGTAGAGCATGAACCTACAGGAACGGGCCACCGCCTTGATGTTAGTTGAGAACGACAGGGTGTTGTCCAGGATCACGCCAAGGTTCTTAGCACTCTGGGAGGAGGAAACAATGGAGTTGTCAACCGTGATGGCGAGATCATGGAACGGGCAGTCCTTCCCCGGGAGGAAGAGCAGCTCCGTCTTGCCGAGGTTCAGCTTGAGGTGGTGATCCGTCATCCACACTGATATGTCTGCCAGGCATGCAGAGATGCGATTCGCCACCTGGTCATCAGAAGGGGGAAAGGAGAAGATTAATTGTGTGTCGTCTGCATAGCAATGATAGGAGAGACCATGTGAGGTTATGACAGAGCCAAGTGACTTGGTGTATAGCGAGAATAGGAGAGGGCCTAGAACAGAGCCCTGGGGGACACCAGTGGTGAGAGCGCGTGGCGAGGAGACAGATTCTCGCCACGCCACCTGGTAGGAGCGACCTGTCAGGTAGGACGCAATCCAAGCGTGGGCCGCACCGGAGATGCCCAACTCGGAGAGGGTGGAGAGGAGGATCTGGTGGTTCACAGTGTCGAAGGCAGCCGATAGGTCTAGAAGGATGAGAGCAGAGGAGAGAGAGTTAGCTTTAGCAGTGCGGAGCGCCTCCGTGATACAGAGAAGAGCAGTCTCAGTTGAATGACTAGTCTTGAAACCTGACTGATTTGGATCAAGAAGGTCATACTGAGAGAGATAGCGGGAGAGCTGGCCAAGGACGGCACGTTCAAGAGTTTTGGAGAGAAAAGAAAGAAGGGATACTGGTCTGTAGTTGTTGACATCGGAGGGATCGAGTGTAGGTTTTTTCAGAAGGGGTGCAACTCTCGCTCTCTTGAAGACGGAAGGGACGTAGCCAGCGGTCAGGGATGAGTTGATGAGCGAGGTGAGGTAAGGGAGAAGGTCTCCGGAAATGGTCTGGAGAAGAGAGGAGGGGATAGGGTCAAGCGGGCAGGTTGTTGGGCGGCCGGCCGTCACAAGAAGCGAGATTTCATCTGGAGAGAGGGGAGAAAGAGGTCAGAGCACAGGGTAGGGCAGTGTGAGCAGAACCAGCGGTGTCGTTTGACTTAGCAAACGAGGATCGGATGTCGTCGACCTTCTTTTCAAAATGGTTGACGAAGTCATCTGCAGAGAGGGAGGAGGGGGGGAGGAGGATTCAGGAGGGAGGAGAAGGTGGCAAAGAGCTTCCTAGGGTTAGAGGCAGATGCTTGGAATTTAGAGTGGAAGAAAGTGGCTTTAGCAGCAGAGACAGAGGAGGAAAATGTAGAGAGGAGGGAGTGAAAGGATGCCAGGTCCGCAGGGAGGCGAGTTTTCCTCCATTTCCGCTCGGCTGCCCGGAGCACTGTTCTGTGAGCTCGCAATGAGTCGTCGAGCCACGGAGCGGGAGGGGAGGACCGAGCCGGCCTGGAGGATAGGGGACATAGAGAGTCAAAGGATGCAGAAAGGGAAGAGAGGAGGGTTGAGGAGGCAGAATCAGGAGATAGGTTGGAGAAGGTATGAGCAGAGGGAAGAGATGATAGGATGGAAGAGGAGAGAGTAGCGGGGGAGAGAGAGCGAAGGTTGGGACGGCGCGATACCATCCGAGTAGGGGCAGTGTGGGAAGTGTTGGATGAGAGCGAGAGGGAAAAGGATACAAGGTAGTGGTCGGAGACTTGGAGGGGAGTTGCAATGAGGTTAGTGGAAGAACAGCATCTAGTAAAGATGAGGTTGAGCGTATTGCCTGCCTTGTGAGTAGGGGGGAAGGTGAGAGGGTGAGGTCAAAAGGGGAGAGGAGTGGAAAGAAGGAGGCAGAGAGGAATGAGTCAAAGGTAGACGTGGGGAGGTTAAAGTCGCCCAGGACTGTGAGAGGTGAGCCGTCCTCAGGAAAGGAGCTTATCAAGGCATCAAGCTCATTGATGAACTCTCCGAGGGAACCTGGAGGGCGATAAATGATAAGGATGTTAAGCTTGAAAGGGCTGGTAACTGTGACAGCATGGAATTCAAAGGAGGCGATAGACAGATGGGTAAGGGGAGAAAGAGAGAATGACCACTTGGGAGAGATGAGGATCCCGGTGCCACCACCCCGCTGACCAGAAGCTCTCGGGGTGTGCGAGAACACGTGGGCGGACGAAGAGAGAGCAGTAGGAGTAGCAGTGTTGTCTGTGGTGATCCATGTTTCCGTCAGTGCCAAGAAGTCGAGAGACTGGAGGGAACCTATAGACCTTCAGTGGTGAACCTACAGACCTTCAGTGGTGAACCTATAGACCTTCAGTGGTGAACCTATAGACCTTCAGTGGTGAACCTATAGACCTTCAGTGGTGAACCTATAGACCTTCAGTGGTGAACCTATAGACGTTCAGTGGTGAAACTATAGACCCTTCAGTGGTGAACCTATAGACCCTTCAGTGGTGAACCTATAGACCCTTCAGTGGTGAACCTATAGACCCTTCAGTGGTGAACCTATAGACCCTTCAGTGGTGAACCTATAGACCCTTCAGTGGTGAACCTATAGACCCTTCAGTGGTGAACCTACAGGCCTTCAGTGGTGAACCTACAGGCCTTCAGTGGTGAACCTATAGGCCTTCAGTGGTGAACCTATAGACCTTCAGTGGTGAACCTATAGACCTTCAGTGGTGACCCGAGGGGCCAGTGGTGTAGTGGAGTAGTGGAGGGTAAACACTAAGGGCCAGTGGTTTAGTGGAGGGTAAACACTAAGGGCCAGTGGTGAAGTGGAGGGTAAACACTAAGGGTCAGTAGTGTAGTGGAGGGTAAACACTAAGGGCCAGTGGTTTAGTGGAGGGTAAACACTAAGGGCCAGTGGTGTAGTGGAGGGTAAACACTAAGGGCCAGTGGTGTAGTGATGTAGTGGAGGGTAAATACAAAGGGCCAGTGTGTAGTGGAGGGTAAACACTAAGGGTCAGTGTGTAGTGGAGGGTAAACAATAAGGGCCAGTGTGTAGTGGAGGGTAAACAATAAGGGACAGTGGTGTAGTGGAGGGTTAACACTAAGGGCCAGTGGTGTAGTGGAGGGTAAACACTAAAGGCCAGTGGTGTAGTGGTGTAGTGGTATAGTGGAGGGTAAACACTAAGGGCCAGTGGTGTAGTGGAGGGTAAACACTAAGGGCCAGTGGTGTAGTGGAGGGTAAACACTAAGGGCCAGTGGTATAGTCGTGTAGTTGAGGGTAAACACTAAGGGCCAGTGGTGTAGTGGAGGGTAAACACTAAAGGCCAGTGGTGTAGTGGTGTAGTGGTATAGTGGAGGGTAAACACTAAGGGCCAGTGGTGTAGTGGAGGGTAAACACTAAGGGCCAGTGGTATAGTGGTGTAGTGGAGGGTAAACACTAAGGGCCAGTGGTGAAGTTGAGGGTAAACACTAAGGGCCAGTGGTGTAGTGGAGGGTAAATACTAAGGGTCAGTGGTGTAGTGGAGGGTCAACACTAAGGGTCAGTGGTGTATTGGAGGGTCAACACTAAGGGTCAGTGGTGTATTGGAGGGTAAACACTAATGGCCAGTGGTGTAGTGGAGGGTAAATACTAAGGGTCAGTGGTGTAGTGGAGGGTCAACACTAAGGGTCAGTGGTGTAGTGGAGGGTAAACATTAAGGGCCAGTGGTGTAGTGGAGGGTAAACACTAAGGGCCAGTGGTGTAGTGGAGGGTAAACACTAAGGGTCAGTGGTGTAGTGGAGGGTAAACACTAAGGGTCAGTGGTGTAGTGGTGTGGTGGAGGGTAAACACTAAGGGTTAGTGGTGTAGTGGAGGGTCAACACTAAGGGCCAGTGGTGTAGTGGAGGGTAAACACTAAGGGTTAGTGGTGTAGTGGAGGGTAAACACTAAGGGCCAGTGGTGTAGTGGAGGGTAAACACTAAGGGCCAGTGGTGTAGTGGAGGGTAAATACTAAGGGTCAGTGGTGTAGTGGTGTAGTGGAGGGTAAACACTAAGGGCCAGTGGTGTAGTGGAGGGTAAACACTAAGGGCCAGTGGTGTAGTGGATAGTAAACAATAATGGCCAGTAGTGTAGTGGAGGGTAAACACTAAGGGCCAGTTGTGTAGTGGTGTAGTGGAGGGTAAACACTAATGGCCAGTGGTGTAGTGGAGGGTAAACACTAAGGGCCAGTGGTGTAGTGGAGGGTAAACACTAAGGGCCAGTGGTGTAGTGGATAGTAAACAATAAGGGCCAGTAGTGTAGTGGAGGGTAAACACTAAGGGCCAGTTGTGTAGTGGTGTAGTGGAGGGTAAACACTAATGGCCAGTGGTGTAGTGGAGGGTAAACACTAAGGGCCAGTGGTTTAGTGGAGGGTAAACACTAAGGGCCAGTGGTGTAGTGGTGTAGTGGAGGGTAAACACTAAGGGTCAGTGTGTAGTGGAGGGTAAACACTAAAGGTCAGTGTGTAGTGGAGAGTAAACAATAAGGGCCAGTGTGTATTGGAGGGTTAACACAAAGTGTCAGTGGTGTAGTGGAGGGTAAACACTAAGGGCCAGTAGTGTAGTGGAGGGTAAACACTAAGGGCCAGTCGTGTAGTGGTGTAGTGGAGGGTAAACACTAATGGCCAGTGGTGTAGTGGAGGGTAAATACTAAGGGCCAGTGGTTTAGTGGAAGGTAAACACTAAGGGCCAGTGGTGTAGTGGTGTAGTTGAGGGTAAACACTAAGGGCCAGTGGTGTAGTGGATAGTACACAATAAGGGCCAGTGTGTAGTGGAGGGTAAACACTAAGGGTCAGTGTATAGTGGAGGGTAAACACTAAGGGTCAGTGTGTAGTGGAGGGTAAACAATAAGGGCCAGTGTGTATTGGAGGGTTAACACAAAGTGTCAGTGGTGTAGTGGAGGGTAAACACTAAGGGCCAGTAGTGTAGTGGAGGGTAAACACTAAGGGCCAGTAGTGTAGTGGAGGGTAAACACTAAGGGCCAGTAGTGTAGTGGAGGGTAAACACTAAGGGCCAGTAGTGTAGTGGAGGGTAAACACTAAGGACCCGTGTGTAGTGGAGGGTAATCCCTAAGGGCCAGTAGTGTAGTGGAGGGTAAACAGTAAGGACCCGTGTGTAGTGGAGGGTAAACACTAAGAGTCAGTGTGTAGTGGAGGGTAAACAATAAGGGTCAGTGTGTAGTGGAGGGTAAACAATAAGGGTCAGTGTGTAGTGGAGGGTAAACACTAAGTGTCATTAGTGTAGTGGAGGGTAAACACTAAGGGCCAGTAGTGTAGTGGAGGGTAAACACTAAGGGCCAGTAGTGTAGTGGAGGGTAAACACTAAGGGCCAGTGGTGTAGTGGAGGGTAAACACTAAGGGCCAGTGGTGTAGTGGAGGGTAAACACTAAGGGCCAGTAGTGTAGTGGAGGGTAAACACTAAGGGCCAGTGGTGTAGTGGAGGGTAAACACTAAGGGCCAGTAGTGTAGTGGAGGGTAAACACTAAGGGCCAGTAGTGTAGTGGAGGGTAAACACTAAGGGCCAGTGGTGTAGTGGAGGGTAAACACTAAGGGCCAGTAGTGTAGTGGAGGGTAAACACTAAGGACCCGTGTGTAGTGGAGGGTAATCCCTAAGGGCCAGTAGTGTAGTGGAGGGTAAACAGTAAGGACCCGTGTGTAGTGGAGGGTATATGCAGGTATAAGCCGTATACCCACTTAAAAAAAGGCAATATATTCACTTCTTAATCCCTACTGATGTGTACAAAGTAGTGTATTGTAGGTATATGACTTATCAATTATGTAGTACAATGGAGAAATAATGCTTAAGGTAGCCTACACAATGGCAAAGCACGTGCAATAAACTCAGCAAAAAAAGAAACGTCCTCTCACTGTCAACTGCATTTATTTTCAGCAAACTTAACATGCGTAAAAATGTGTATGAACATCACAAGATTCAACATCTGAGACATAAACTGAACACGTTCCTCAGAAAGTTACTAACAGAAATGGAATCATGTGTCCCTGAACAAAGGGGGAGGGGGGGGTCAAAATCAAAAGTAACAGTCAGTATCTGGTGTGGCCACCAGCTGCATTAAGTACTCCAGTACATCTCTTCCTCATGGACTGCACCAGATTTGCGGGTTCTTGCTGTGAGATGTTACCCCACTCTTCCACCAAGGCACCAGCAAGTTCCCAGACATTTCTGGGGGGAATGGCCCTTGCCCTCACCCTCCGATCCAACAGGTCCCAGACGTGCTCAAAGGGATGGAGATCCGGGCTCTTCGCTGGCCATGACAGAACAGACATTCCTGTCTTGCAGGAAATCATGCACGGAACGAGCAATATGGCTGGTGGAATTGTCATGCTGGAGGGTCATGCCAGGATGAGCCTGCCGGAAGGGTACCACATGAGGGAGGAGGATGTCTTCCCTGTAACGCACAGCGTTGAGATTGCTTGCAAGCTCAGTCCAATGATGCTGTGACACACCGCCCCAAACCATGACAGACCCTCCACCTCCAAATGGATCCTGCTCCAGAGTACAGGCCCCGGTGTATGGCTCATTCCTTCGACGATAAACTCCAATCCGACCATCATCCCTGGCGAGACAAAACCGTGACTCGTCAGTGAAGAGCACTTTTTGCCAGTGCTGTCTGGTCCAGCAACGGTGGGTTTGTGCCCATAGGCGACATTGTTGCCAGTGATGTCTGGTGAGGACCTGCCTTACAACAGGCCCACAAGTCCTCAGTCCAGCCTCTCTCAGCCTATTGTGGACAGTCTGAGCACTGATGGAGGGATTGTGCGTTCCTGGTGTAACTCGGGCAGTGGTTGTTGCCATCTTGTACCTGTCCCGCATGTGTGATGTTTGGATGTATTAATCCTGTGCAGGTGTTGTTACATGTGGTCTACCACTGCGAGGACGATCAGCTGTCTGTCCTGTCTCCCTGTAGCGCTGTCTTAGGAGTCTCACAGTACGGACATTGCAATTTATTGCCTTGGCCACATCTGCAGTCCTCATGCCTCCTTGCAGTATGCCTAAGGCACGTTAACGCAGATGAGCAGGGACCCTGGTCATCATTCTTTTGCTGTTTTCAGAGTCAGTAGACAGGCCTCTTTAGTGTCCTAAGTTTTCATAACTTCATAACTGTTACCTTAATTGCCTAACGTCTGTAAGCTGTTAGTGTCATAACGACCGTTCCACAGGTGCATGTTCATTTATTGTTTAATGATTGTTTATGGTTCATTGAACAAGCATGGGAAACAGTGTTTAAACCCTTTACGGTGAAGATCTGTGAAATTATTTGGATTTTTACTAATTATCTTTGAAAAACAGGGTCCTGAAAAATTTACTTTTTTGCTGAGTTTATATTCACATGCGCACCGTACAGATAGCGTTTGTTTTAGCAGGCGTCAGTGTGCATTTTTGGCATGGAGCAGCTCACAGAAGAAGAACATCGGTAGCCGGTAGGGTAGGAAAGAAGTTAAAATGCTAATTTAGGCAAGAATGGGTATACAAAGCAAGTACTGCATCTCTTGGGTAGGAGGCAGTATTTTCACATCCGGATGAAAAGTGTGCCCAAAGTAAACTGCCTGCTACTCAGGCCCAGAAGCTAGGATATGCATATAATTGGTAGATTTGGATAGAAAACACTAGTTTCTTTTAAAATTATGTATGTGGGTATAACAGAACTGATATGGCAGGGAAAACCCAGAGGACAAACCATCCCCCCCAAAAGAATTCAGCCTACCACTGTTTTCAATGGCTGTCACTTTTATTATAAGGTGAAATCCTCCCAGATTGTAGTTCCTAGGGCTTCCACTAGATGTCATCAGTCAATGGTTTTTGGAAAAATGGGCCAGAAATGTTAGTTTTTCTAGGTGGCTCCCATTTTGGCTGTAGAGTTTCCAGGTTAACTGCGTGTCCAGGGGCAGAACAAAAGATTAGTACCTTGTCAGCTCAGGGGTTTGAACTTGCAACCTTCCGGTTACTAGTCCAATGCTCGCCGCCCCAGTGTGCCTGGATGTTTAGCCTAGGCATATTTTTGGGTGGCAGGGTAGCCTAGTGGTTAGAGCGTTGGACTAGTAACCGGAAGGTTTCAAGTTCAAACCCCCGAGCTGACAAGGTACAAATCTGTCGTTCTGCCCCTGAACAGGCAGATAAACCACTGTTCCTAGACCTTCATTGAAAATAAGAATTTGTTCTTAACTGACTTGCCTGGTTAAATAAAGGTAAAAATAAATAAATATCCAATGTACTGGTACCACATACTGTTTCATTAGTTGATGTCTTCACTATTATTCTACAATGTAGAAAATAGTAAACAAAGAAAAACCCTTGAATGAGTAGGTGTGTCCAAACTTTTGACTGGTACTGTACATTTATATATATCATTAAAAAAGGTGCAAAAAAAGAAATAAGCTAAACTATTTAGAAATGGCATTTGTGTTTGTTTTAAATCCCAGGTGTAGATGATTAGACTTCCCTTTCACCATAGCTTGTGCATGTTGTGATATTCTTTGAAGCAGCCCCTCTCTGACCAGGAAACAAAAAGCTAACTGGCATTTCGGGACAAAAGATCCAGCATTTCACCCCTTTTCCTCCCTCTGTGTTTTGTGCTGTGCTTGCAGTTCTTTCATTTGTCTTTTGGCATGTGTTGGACAGTGGTGCTCACCATGAGTGGGGGGATCTTGTGATGGTTGATTGGACCCCTAATTCAGCCAGAGAAAGGGGTTTGATCATTTGTTTTGGTCATAAGCTTTTGCTTGTGGAGAATTAAAGCATTTTTTTGTAGCAATGTCCACAAAGTGGTAAAGGAAACATCTTATACCACTTCCTGGTCTTGTGGAGGACCTGGTAGTAGCCTATCAGAGCATCAGATAGATCAAAACCCCCATGCTGGCATTGTAGTCCTTCACAGAAAGGGGATGTTCTTCCTCACCCGTGCCCCATTGGCATTTTTCACCCTCCTTGAGACATGGTCTATATTGAATTCCTTATGCTGTGTGGTGAGCATGGTTACTTCCCTCGTGTCCTTCTATTTCACAAGAAGCAGCTTGTTAGTCCTGATCCAACGTATGGTCCCCCTCTACGCTGACTTTGTCAGGTCGTTTACCTTGGTCTTGGGGAAACCTATTCTGTTAGGACAAATGGTGCCACGAGTCCCTATTTTATTTTTCAAGAGGTCTATGAAAAGTGGATGTAGAACCATCAAACGGGGTGATTGAAACTGGGTGGGGGTGGTTGAAGAGGAGTGTGTCAGGGCCTACAGGGGGGTGGTTGAAGGGGAGTGTGTCAGGGCCTACAGTGGGGGTGGTTGAAGAGGAGTGGGTCAGGGCCTACAGTGGGGGTGGTTGAAGAGGAGTGTGTCAGGGCCTACAGTGGGGGTGGTTGAAGAGCAGTGTGTCAGGGCCTACAGTGGGGGTGGTTGAAGAGGAGTGGTGTCAGGGCCTACAGTGGGGGTGGTTGAAGAGGAGTGTGTCAGGGCCTACAGTGGGGGTGGTTGAAGAGGAGTGTGTCAGGGCCTACAGTGGGGGTGGTTGAAGAGCAGTGTGTCAGGGTCTACAGTGGGGGTGGTTGAAGAGCAGTGTGTCAGGGTCTACAGGGGGGTGGTTGAAGAGGAGTGTGTCAGGGTTGCTGGGGAGGGGTGAAGAAAGTAACCGGCGGGGGCGCTTGCTGGGGAGGGGTGAAGACAGTAACCGGGCGGGGGCGCTAGCTGGGGAGGGGTGAAGACAGTAACCGGCGGGGGCGCTTGCTGGGGAGGGGTGAATTCAGTAACCGGCGGGGGCGCTTTGCTGGGGAGGGGTGAAGACAGTAACCGGGCGGGGTCGCTTGCTGGGGAGGGGTGAAGACAGTAACCGGCGGGGGCGCTTGCTGGGGAGGGGTGAAGACAGTAACCGGCGGGGGCGCTTGCTGGGGAGGGGTGAAGACAGTAACCGGCGGGGGCGCTTGCTGGGGAGGGGTGAAGACACACAGAATTTCAGATGACTAAATTTACAAAATGACATTACTGAAAGTAAAAACATCAATAAACAGTGGCCATGAGAGTTCAGTGTCCTCTCCAACTGCCCTGAGAGTTTAGTTGCCTCTCCAACGGCCCTGAGAGTTTAGTGTCGTCTCCAATGGAGAGGACACTAAATGAGGGAGAATGAGCAGTTTCAATGAGAGGCCAGTGGAAAGTCCCCAACCTGTTTGGTGCACAATCACGAGAGTTCTTTTATATTGACGACGCTATTGTCCGGATGAAATATTATAGATTATTTAGGTTAAAAACAACCTGAGGATTGATTATAAACAGCATTTGACATGTTTCTACGACCGCATTTGAGCCATTGGATTACTGAACAAAACACGCCAAAATATAAAGAGTGACTTTATTGAACAAAATTTACATTTATTGTGTAACTGGGAGTCTTGCGAAACCATACGAAGATCATCAAAGGTAAGTGATTCATTTTATTGCTATTTCTGACTTTCATGACTAATCTACTTGGATGCTAACTCCTTTTTGAAATCTGACACGGTGGCTGGATTAACAACAAGTTAAACTTTATTTGGATGTATTGCACTTGTGATTTCATGAAAGTTAAATATTTATAGTAATTTATTTTGAATTTGACGCTCTGCAATTTCACCGGAATTGTTGAGGTGGGACGCTAGCGTCCACTGATCCTTAAGATTTATAACACAGTGTCCAAAGGGCTAGATGTATACAGTATGGTGTCATCTGCGTAGAGATGAATCAAGGAATCACCCGCAGCAAGAGCGTCTTGATATACACAAAGAAAAGAGTTGGCCCAAGAATTGAACACTGTGGTACCCCCATAGAGACTGCCAGAGGTCCGGACAACAGGCCCTCCGATTTGACACACTGAACTCTATCTGAGAAGTAGTTGGTGAACCAGGCGAGGCAGTCATTTGAGAAACCAAGGCTGTTGAGTGTGCCGATAAGAATACGGTGGTTGACAGATTCGAAAGCCTTGGCCAGGTCGATGAAGACGGCTGCACAGTACTGTCTTTTATCGATGGCAGTTATGATATCGTTTAGTACCTTGAGCGTGGCTGTGGTGCACCCGTGACCAGCTCGGAAACCAGATTGCACAGCAGAGAAGGTACGGTAGGATTCGAAATGGTCAGTGATCTGTTTGTTCACCTCTCTAGGGTATGTGGGTCCCACCTGGCCAACATCCAGTGAGATTGCAGAGCGCCAAATTCAAATACAGAAATAGTCATTATAAAAATTCAGAAAACAAAACATATCTTACATAGGTTAAAATATTAACTTCTTGTGAATCCAACCACGGTGTCAGATTTAAAAAATGCTTTACTTGAAAGCATACCTTACGATTATTTGAGAACATAGCCCAGTAGACAAATTATTACAAACAGTAACCAGCCAAGCAGAAGAGTTACAAAGCTCAGAAATAGAGATAAATGATAAATGTTACACACGTGATCTATAAGTGTCTTTTTTTGGTATTCGTGCTCTGGACCTGGTACCCTGTTGTGTTGGGTTGGTCCACATTTTCCGCGCCCAGTTTTGTTGGGCATTATTTTTCTGTGCGATATTATAAGTGCACGTCTTCCTGTGGAACTATATGCTCTCTGCGCCTGATTCTTCCCTCACGCACCAAGTTACCCGTGACAGAATCCCGCACCAGGCTGTCTCTCTGTCTCCTCCCTACAGGTGCTCCCGGCTGTCCAGCGCTGCCAGAGCCTTCCTCCTCTCCAGAGCTGCCAGAGCCGTCAGTCAGCCAGGAGCCGCCAGAGCCGTCAGTCAGCCAGGAGCTGCCAGAGCCGTCAGTCAGCCAGAGTCTCCCGTCTGTCCTGAGCCGCCAGAGTCTCCCGTCTGTCCTGAGCCGCCAGAGTCTCCCGTCTGTCCTGAGCCGCCAGAGTCTCCCGTCTGTCCTGAGCCGCCAGAGTCTCCCGTCTGTCCTGAGCCGCCAGAGTCTCCCGTCTGTCCTGAGCCGCCGGAGTCTCCCGTCTGTCCTGAGCCGCCGGAGTCTCCCGTCTGTCCTGAGCCGCCGGAGTCTCCCGTCTGTCCTGAGCCGCCGGAGTTTCCCGTCTGTCCTGAGCCGCCAGAGCCTCCCGTCTGTCCTGAGCCGCCAGAGCCTCCCGTCTGTCCTGAGCCGCCAGAGCCTCCCGTCTGTCCTGAGCCGCCAGAGCCTCCCGTCTGTCCTGAGCCGCCAGAGCCTCCCGTCTGTCCTGAGCCGCCAGAGCCTCCCGTCTGTCCTGAGCCGCCAGAGCCTCCCGTCTGTCCTGAGCCGCCAGAGCCTCCCGTCTGTCCTGAGCCGCCAGAGCCGTCAGTCATCCAGGAGCCGTCAGTCATCCAGGAGCCGCCAGAGCCGTCAGTCAGCCAGAGCCGCCCTTCACTCCGACGCTGCCGGAGTCGTCCTCCTTCAATCCGGCGCTGCCGGAGTCGTCCTTCAATCCGGCGCTGCCGGAGTCGTCCTTCAATCCGGCGCTGCCACGTTAAAGAGACCACGTAGGCGGGTAGAGAGGCGGAGAAGGACTATGGTGGAGTGGGGTCCACGTCCCGCTCCAGAGCCGCCACTGCGGACAGACACCCACCAAGACCCTCCCCTACAGGTTTAGGTTTTGCGGCCGGAGTCCGCACCTTTGGGGGGGGGTACTGTCACGTTCTGACCTTAGTTCCTTTGTTTTGTCTTTTGTTTTAGTATGGTCAGGGCGTGAGTGGGTTGTCTATGTTAGTTTTTCTATGATTTTCTATATCTGTGTTTTGCCTGATATGGTTCTCAATCGGAGGCAGCTGTCATTCGTTGTCCCTGATTGAGAACCATATTTAGGTAGCCTGTTTTCTATTGTGTTTTGTGGGTGGTTATTTTCAGTCTTTGTGTGTCTGCACCAACTGTTTCGGGTTTTCACTTTGCTGTTTTGTTTTTAAAAGTGTTCAGTTTCATGAAAATAAGATGAACACTTACCACGCTGCGCTTTGGTCCTTTCCTTCTTCCCAAGACAACCGTTACAATAAAATGAATCCCTTACTTTTGATGATCTTCATATGGTTGCACTCATAAGACATTCATTTACTCAATAAATGTTCCTTTTTTCCGATAAAGTCTCTTTATATCCAAAAACCTCAGTTTTGTTCGCGCGTTTTCTTCAGTAATCCACAGGCTCAAACGCAGTCAAAACAGGCAGACAAAAAATCCAAAATGTATACAATGTTTATATTCAATCCTCAGGTTGTTTTTAGCCTAAATGATCTATAATATTTAAACCGGACAATAACGTTGTCAATATAAAAGGTAAACAAGAAATGCACTCTCTCGCGATTGCGCATGAAAAATCTATGTGACACGTCAGGGTCCACTCATTCAGACTGGTCTTACTCCCTCATTTATCAGAATACAAGCCTGAAACAATTCATAAAGACTGTTGACATGTTGTGGAAGGTATAGGAACTGCAATTTGAGTCCTAAGTCAATCGATACTGTAATGGCATTGAATAGAAAACTACAAAACAAAAACAAAAAACGACTTCATGAATAGATTCTCAGGGTTTCGCCTGCCAAATCAGTTCTGTTATACTCACAGACACTATTTTAACAGTTTTGGAAACTAGAGTGTTTTCTATCCAAATCTACCAGTTATATGCATATTATATCTTCTGGGCTCGAGTAGCAGGCCATTTAATTTGGGCTTGCTTTTCATCCAAAATTCCGAAAGCTGCCCCCCACCCTAGAGAAGTTAACTTGGCTTTCGAAGACTTTAGAAAGGCAGGGCAGGATGGATATAAGTCTGTAACAGTTTGGGTCTAGAGTGTCATCCCCTTTGGAGAGGGGGATGACCGTGGCAGCTTTCCAATCTTTAGGAATCTTGAACGACATGAAAGAGAGGTTGAACAGACTAGTAATAGGGGTTGCAACAATGACAGGAGATAATTTAGAAAGAGGTGGTCCAGATTGTCTAGTCCAGATGATTTGTACGGGTCCAGGTTTTGCTGCTCTTTCAGAATATCTGCTATCTGGGTGAAGGAGAAGCTGGGTAGGCTTGGGCAAGTAGCTGCGGGAGGGGTGGAGCGGTTGGCCGGGGTTGGGGTGCCAGGTGGAAAGCATGGCCAGCCGTGGAGAAATTCTTGATTATCGTGGATTAATCTGTGGATTTATCAGTGCAGCTGGGAGGAGGTGCTCTTATTCTCCATGGACTTTACAGTGTCCTAAAGCTAGCCTTTGTTTTCCTAACTGACTGTGTGTATTGGTTCCTGACTTCCCTGAAAAGTTGCAAATTGCGGGGACTATTCGATGCTAGTGCAGTCCACCACAGGATGTTTTTGTGCTGGTCGAGGGCAGTCAGGTCTGGAGTAACCAATGGCTATATCTGTTCTTAGTTCTACATTTTGTGAAAAGGTAGTGCTTATTTAAGATGGTGAGGAAATTACTTTTAAATAATGACCAGGCATCCTCTACTGACGGGATGAGGTCAATATCCTTCCAGGATACCTGGGCCAGGTCGATTAGAATGGCCTGCTCGCAGAAGTGTTTTAGGGAGCGTTTAACAGTGATGAGCGGTGGTCGTTTGACCGCGGACCCATAGTGGATGCAGGCAATCAGGCAGTGATCACTGAGATTTTGATTGAAAACAGCAGAGGTGTATTTGGAGGGCAAGTTGGTCAGGATGATATCTATGAGGGTGCACATGTTTACGGAATTAGTGTTGTACCTGTTGCGTAGTTTGATGTTTTGTGTGAGATTGAGGGCATCTAGATTAGATTGTAGGACTGCCGGGGTGTTAAGCATATCCCAGTTTAGGTCACCTAACAGAACAAACTCTGAATATAGATGAGGGGCAATCAATTCCCATATGGTGTCCAGGGCACAGCTGGGAGCTGAGGGTGGTCTATAACAGGCGGCAACAGTTTGGGCATAGAACAGAACTTTGCAGGCTAACTCCTCCCCTTTAGCAGTTTTATCTTGACGGAAAATGTTGTAGTTGGGGATGGAAATCTCAGAATGTTTGGTGGACTTCCTATTGCAGGATTCAGACACGGCACGGACATCAGGGTTGGCGGAGTGTACTAAAGCAGTGAGTAAAACAAACTTAGGGTGGAGGCTTCTGATTTTAGTTTAGGTCACCTAACAGAACAAACTCTGAAGCTAGATGGGGGCGATCAATTCACAAATGGTGTCCAGGGCACAGCTGGGAGCTGAGGGGGGTTGGTAGCAGGTGGCAACAGTGAGAGACTTATTTCTGGAGAGAGTAATTTTTAAAAATAGTAGTTCGAACTGTTTGGGTATGGACCTGGAAAGTGTGACATGACTTTGCAGGCTATCTCTGCAGTACACTGCAACTCCTCCCCCTTTGGCAGTTCTATCTTGACGGAAAATGTTATAGTTGGGTATGGAAATCTCAGAATTGTTGGTGGCCTTCCTGAGCCAGGATTCAGACACGGCAAGGACATCAGGGTTAGCAGAGTGTGCTAAAGCAGTGAGTAAAACAAACTTAGGGAGGAGGCTTCTGATGTTGACATGCATGAAACCAAGGCTTTTCTTCGATCACAGAAGTCAACAAATGAGGGTGCCTGGGGACATGCAGGGCCTGGGTTTACCTACACATCACCCGCGGAACAGAGGAGGATTAGTATGAGGGTGCGGCTAAAGGCTATCAAAACTGGTCGCCTAGAGCGTTGGGGACAAAGAATAAAAGGTGCAGATTTCTGGGCATGGTAGCATATATTCAGGGCATAATGCGCAGACAGGGGTATGGTGGAGTGCGGGCACAGCGGAGGCAAGCCCAGGCACTGGGTGATGATAAGAGAGGTTGTATCTCTGGACATGCTGGTTGTAATGGGTGAGGTCATCGCATGTGTGGGAGGTGGGACAAAGGAGGTATCAGGGGTATGAAGAGTGGAACTAGGGGCTCCATTGTAAACTAAAACAATGATAACTAACCTGAACAACAGTATACAAGGCATATTGACATTTGAGTGAGACATAAAGCGAGGCATACAGTAATCGCAGGTGTTGATTGGGAGAGCTAGCTAAAACAGTAGATGAGACAACAACAGCTAATCAGCTAGCACAACAACAGCAGGTAAAATGGCGTTGACTAGGCAGAGAGGGTCGGATTAACTACACACAGAGCCTGAGTGCAGCTGGGGCCGACAGATAAAACATAAACAAACAGAATGGAGTACCGTGATTAATGGACAGTCCAGCAGGCATCAGCTATGTAGCCAAGTGATCAGTGTCCAGGGGGCAGCGGTGGATGGGGCAGGGAAGCTAGACTGGCGAGTATTATCCAGGCAAAAAAAAAAAGGCTCTAGGCCTTGCTTTGTCCCACTCAGTTCAACTGCATATGCCTGGAAAGCTTTTCCGATTGGTTACAATACTGCCAAGATGCCATAGTAGCCAATCCCCTGTGTAATGGATGCCGACAGCGCGTAAGCAGGCAACATCAAATTTTTGATGAACAAAGATATAGTCACTCGGTGGACATTCGTTAAGTCATACATCATCAGATAACATCATGCGATACCCCCCATGTGGCTATAGCTCAACGCAGACCAAACCGAGGCTTACCTTGTAAGTTGTCTGCTGTTTGGTGAAAACATTTTGACTCTCGGGGCTGGGTAGGTAGGTCACAGGCAGACAAATAAGACATCCTCATGATCTGTGGAGTCCCGGCTTTTGGTGCATATCGAAATATACCGCCTTTATTTTGTTTATGCTTCACAATGCTAACCGGAATGGAGGCAGCAGCCATCTTGAAATTAGGTCATCGGCTCGACCTTCCGTTATATATTTGTAAAATCGTATGCCCATATATGGTAGTAAGTCACACCAAAGCTTTTGAAGGCACCGATCAATACATACCCAGCTTTCCGCAGACACCTTGCTTTTGCAGATAGGGGATACTGTTCTTATACCAGGCTGAATTGAATCGACTGAATTGAATAGACTGAATTGAATACAAACATAATAATTGATTCCCCAGATATGTGGACAAGGCTGTTTTAAACATTATTATTGCACACAGGGTGAGTCCATGCAACTTATTATGCGACTTCTTAAAGCACATTTTTACTCATTAACTTATTTAGGCTTGACATAACAAAGTGGTTGAATACTTATTGACTCAAGACATTTCAGATGTAAATGATTTATTAATTTCTAAAAATTTCTGCAAACAGAGTTCCACTTTTACATTATGGGGTATTGTGTGTAGATCAGTGACACAAATGATCAAATGAATCCATTTTACATTCAGTCTGTAACACAACAAAATATGGGAAAAGTAGAGTTGTGAACGCTTTCTGAAGGCTGTAGATGTTTCTAGTACCACCAGCCTATAGTTTGATTTCAACATTTACCTTTTTAGAAGTTAAACATTGCCTATATTTAATGCTAAGTAAGAAACTATGTTGATAGCATCAAAAAAAACCTTTCAATCACATCAAGCTTTAACCTGGATAGCTCATCCTTGGGATGTCCCTACCCTTGAACCTTTTTAATACATTTATTAGGCAAATCAGTTAAGAACAAATTCTTATTTTCAATGATAGCCTATGAACAGTGGGTTAACTGCCTTGTTCAGGGGCAGAACAACAGATTTGTACCTTGTCAGCTCAGGGATTCAAACTCACAACCTTTCAGTTACTAGCCCAACGCTCTAACCACTAGGCTACCCTTCCACCCCCAACTTAATGTTAACCCTAGCCCTAACCCTTAACCCTAACTTTAAACTCAACTTAACCTTAACCCTAAGCATAACCTTAACCCTAACCTTAACCTTAACCTTAACTTAACCTTAACCTTAACCCTAACCCTAACCTTAACCTTAACCTTAACTCTAACTTAAACTTAACCTTAACCTTAACCCTAACCCTAACCTTAACCTTAACCCTAAGCATAACCTTAACCCTAACCTTAACCTTAACCTTAACTTAACCTCAACCTTAACCTTAACCCTAACCCTAACCTTAACCTTAACCTTAACCCTAACTTAAACTTAAACTTAACCTTAACCCTAACCCTAACCTTAACCTTAACTCTAAACTTAACTTAACCTTAACCCTAACCCTAACCCTAACCCTAACCTTAACCTTAACCATAACACTTACCTAACCTTAACGATTGTACATTTCAACTTCAATGGGGTAGGGATAGATACTGAATAGCATGAACCTCTAGTGGATGTTTTTGCGGTGTTGTAGGTGGAATGGCGTTGGAGCCATCAAATTGGTGAGCAGCTTCACTTGATCATTGTCACAAAGCCCCAACCACCCCACTTGTGATACAAGCTCAGAATGACAGGCTGTAAACAAGGCTGCATGGGATTTCTCTCAATGACTCTGCAGCCAATAGCAATGTTTGCTTTAAGTATATTGCCAGGAGCCATTGAGGATTTGCCTGTTTTAAGGCAGTTACACCTCTAACATGGCAAAACATCAGATTTGGGATCCTGATAGTATCAGATCATAAGACTTAGAAGAAATTAGAAATTAGTTTTTATAATAGTTTGTAATTTATAGATTTTGGATAATGATACTTATTTCCAGTAAAGTAAAAATACTTTAAAGTACTTTAAAGTAGTATTGGGGGGTATCTGTACTTTAATTTACTATTTATATTTTTGCCAACTTTTACATTTACTCCACTACATTCCTAAATAAAATAATATAATTTTTACACCATACATTTTCACTGTCACCCAAAACACTTATCTAGAGAACATCCCTGGTCATCTCAACTACCTCTGATATGGTGGACTCACTAAACTCAAATGCTTTGTTTGTAAATTATGTCTGAGTGTTGCCAGGTGCCCCTGGCTATCTGTCAACAAAAACACAACAAGAAAATTGTGCCCTCTGGTTTGCTTAATTTAAGGAATTTTAAATGGTTTATACTTTTACTTTTGATACTTAAGTATATTTTAGCAATTCCATTTACTTTTGATACTTAAGTATATTTAAATCCAAATACTAGTAATATTTTACTGGGTCACTTTTTCTTGAGTAATTTTCTATTTAGGTATCTGTACTTGACAATTGAGTACTTTTCCCACCGCTATGTATTTCTATACTTTGATTAAAATTAGCAATAATTATTGAAATGACTGAATTGTATTGTACTGTATTGTACTGTATTGTACTTAAGCCCTTTTCTGTATTAGAACAATAGCAGTAATTCTAGGCTTGTGTCGGAGGACTCTCAATTGCTTTTTAATATTGAATGGAACTAAAAATACATATTTTTATTTTATTTCATCAAAATTAACTTTAATATCCTTTTATCACAGTGAATTAGGTTACATTAAAATAATGAACTTAAATGTTTTCTATTTTGTAAATGTAGGAACTATATGTTAGGGTTTATTGTATATATTTCTTGTTTATTTCATTATGCAGTAGATGGATTTAGAGGGTAACACTCTGACGCTTATAGTTTCCGGTTTGAATAAAAGACAACCAGAATCCCTCACCGTTAATCGTTACCGTGTTCTCCATCTGTCAGAGCAGCACTTGCGGCGCCTTGCTCTGTCCCCATGACAACCCGATACAGCCAGACCGGAAATCCAACTCAAATAATATTCCCGGCGTAGCCACCAGAACGGGCCCATAAAAACTCCAGTACATTTCATAAATGCATCAGATTATATCAAGCACGTCTGTTAAAAAAGCATCTCAATGGAAGGTTAGATATATGCAGGAGGGCAGGGGTCTGGAAGGTGTCACGTGTCATTTCAGCTGGGTGAGTGGAAAACCGGGCCTTCACGAGGAGAGGAGGGGAGGAGAGATGAAAGGGGAGGGGAGAGGAGAGGAGAGGAGATGAGAGGAGAGATGAAAGAGGAGATGGGAGGGGAGGAGAGATGAAAGAGGAGAGGAGAGGAGAGGAGAGGAGAGGAGAGGAGAGGAGAGGAGAGGAGAGGAGAGGAGAGGAGAGGAGAGGAGAGGAGAGGAGAGGAGAGGAGAGGAGAGGAGAGGAGAGGAGAGGAGAGGAGAGGAGAGGACATTCCATTTTCTTCAGACTTCAGGCTTTAGAATGCA
This sequence comes from Oncorhynchus masou masou, assembly GCF_036934945.1. Lineage (NCBI taxonomy): Eukaryota > Metazoa > Chordata > Actinopteri > Salmoniformes > Salmonidae > Oncorhynchus > Oncorhynchus masou. The sequence continues at coordinate 41,642,273 of NC_088230.1, read as the reverse complement.
GCATGGGCATGGTGACTTGGGAGAGAGCACCTGGCCATTTCTCTCCATTATGCACTTCTCTCTGTCTCTCAATTCAATTCAATTAAAATCAAATGGCTTCATTGGCATGGGAAACATATGTTAATAATGCCAAAGCAAGTGAAATAAACAAAAAAAATAAGAGTAAACATTACACTTACAAAAGTTCCAAAAGAATAAAGACAGTATCTCTCTCTCTCCCTCTCCCTCTCTCCCCCCCTCTCTCTCTTCCCCTCTCTCCCCCTCTCTCCCCCCCTCTCTCTCCCCCTCTCCCCCTCTCTCCCCCACTCTCTCAGCCTCTTTCTCTCTCTCCCTCTCTCTCTCTCTCTCTCTCCCCCTCCTCTCTCTCTCTTTCTCCCTCTCCCCCTCTCTCTCAGCCTCTCTCTCCGTCTCTCTCTCCCCCTCTCCCCCTCTCTCTCTCTCTCTTTCTCCCTCTCCCCCTCTCTCTCTCTCTTTCTCCCTCTCCCCCTCTCTCTCTCTCTCTCCCCCCCCCGCTCTCACTCTCTCTCCTCTCTCTCTCTCTCTCTCTCTCTCTCTCTCTCTCTCTCTCTCTCTCTCTCTGAGGACTGTGTAGGCTTAGTGATAAATGTATTATAGAAGTGGTAGACAAACTTCAAGACTGAAGTGCTATTGTGTGCCTCTGTCTCTCTCTACCTTTCCCTCCCTTCCGCCCTCTCTCTCACCACCTTCCTCTCCCGCTGGTTCCAGAGGTGTGTGCCCGGGTTTGGAGCTCCTAGGGCAGGCAGTGGGGTATTGGGGGAGTTAGGGGAACCTCTGCTCCTTTACCCAGCTCTCTCCCTCTCTCTCCTCTCTCACCTCGTCAGCTCGCGCTCCGCTCCCCGCGCTGCCACTTCCGCTATAAAAGCCCTGGCGCAGCTCCCCATGCCCATTAGCAGGCGCTAAATAACTGTTAACAGTATGTTACCCAGACTGCCCTGCTTCAGCTGGGAGACCCAACCAGCCTTCAAAGCTTTGCACGCAATTATGCAACATTGCTGAACATCCTACAGCTGTTTAATAAACAGCCCCGTTTAACACACACTCTACCTAAGAAACACACGACCCAACATATTTCCCTCAAACACAGACGCACCATATAACCATTTAACACTTTACACTTGAAGTCCTCCTACCACTTCTAAAACCTGGTTAGCACTAAACCTACGCTGCCCTCAGCTCTCACCCCTCAGCCCTTGGCTCTCAGCCCTCAACTCTCAGCCTTCAGCCCTCAGCCCTTAGCCCTCAACTCTCAGCCCTCAGCCCTCAGCCCTTAGCCCTTAGCTCTTAGCCCTCAACTCTCAGCCCTTAGCCCTCAGCCCTCAACTCTCAGCCCTTAGCCCTTAGCTCTTAGCCCTCAACTCTCAGCCCTTAGCCCTCAGCCCTCAACTCTCAGCCCTAGCCCTCAGCTCTCAGCCCTTAGCCCTCAGCCCTCAGCTCTCAGCCCTCAACTCTCAGCCCTTAGCCCTCAGCACTCAACTTTCAACTTTCCTGTAGTCTGGCCTTCAGGCAGGTCTGGTTGAACAGACAGTGAGTGAGTGAGTGAGTGAGTGAGTGAGTGAGTGAGTGAGTGAGTGAGTGAGTGAGTGAGTGAGTGAGTGAAACTAACTGTTTCCTTCCTTATCCGAGTCAGAGGAGGCCTACAGGCCAGACGGATCAGGTAGTCAGTAGAGGACTACAGGCCAGACGGTCAGGTAGTCAGTAGAGGACTACAGGCCAGACGGTCAGCCCTAACATCAGCAGAGGCCTCAGGCCAGATGGTCAGGTAGTCAGCTAGAGGCCTACAGGCCAGACGGTCAGGTAGTCCTCAACTAGAGGACTAGCAGGCCAGATGGTCAGGTAGTCAGAATTCAGCCCTTAGGGTCAGGTAGTCAGCCCTAAGATCTCAGGCCAGACGGGTCTGGTAGCCCTAGAGGTCTTCAGGCAAGCCCTCAGCCCTCAACTAGTCAGCCCTAGCCCTCAGGCCAGCCCTCAGGTAGTCATTAGCTCTCAGGCCAGACGGGTCAGGTAGTCAGTAGAGGTCTCAGCCCAGGCCAGCCGGTCAGGTAGTCAGCCCTAGAGGTCTAGCACCAGACTTTCAGGTTGTCCTGAAGAGGCCTACAGGCCAGGTCTGTCAACAGTCAGTAGAGGTCTAGGCCAGTGGGTCAGGTAGTCAGTAGAGGTCTACAGGCCAGACGGGTCTGGTAGTCAGTAGAGGTCTAACAGGCCAGACTTATCTGGTAGTCAGTAGAGGTCTACAGGCCAGACGGATCAGGTAGTCAGTAGAGGACTACAGGCCAGACGGTCAGGTAGTCAGTAGAGGACTACAGGCCAGACGGTCAGGTAGTCAGTAGAGGCCTACAGGCCAGATGGTCAGGTAGTCAGTAGAGGCCTACAGGCCAGACGGTCAGGTAGTCAGTAGAGGACTACAGGCCAGACGGGTCAGGTAGTCAGTAGAGGTCTACAGGCCAGACGGGTCAGGTAGTCAGTAGAGGTCTACAGGCCAGACGGGTCAGGTAGTCAGTAGAAGTCTACAGGCCAGACGGTCAGGTAGTCAGAAGAGGCCTACGGGTCAGGTAGTCAGAAGAGGCCTACAGGCCAGATGGGTCAGGTAGTCAGAAGAGGCCAACAGGCCAGACGGGTCAGGTAGTCAGTACAGGTCTACAGGCCAGACGGGTCAGGTAGTCAGAAGAGGCCTACAGGCCAGACGGGTCAGGTAGTCAGTAGAGGTCTACAGGCCAGACGGGTCAGGTAGTCAGTAGAGGTCTACAGGCCAGACGGGTCAGGTAGTCAGTAGAGGTCTACAGGCCAGACGGGTCAGGTAGTCAGAAGAGGCCTACGGGTCAGGTAGTCAGTTGAGGTCTACAGGCCAGACGGGTCAGGTAGTCAGTAGAGGTCTACAGGCCAGACGGGTCAGGTAGTCAGTAGAGGTCTACAGGCCAGACGGGTCAGGTAGTCAGTACAGGTCTACAGGCCAGACGGGTCAGGTAGTCAGTAGAGGTCTACAGGCCAGACGGGTCAGGTAGTCAGTAGAGGTCTACAGGCCAGACGGGTCAGGTAGTCAGTAGAGGTCTACAGGCCAGACGGGTCAGGTAGTCAGTAGAGGTCTACAGGCCAGACGGGTCAGGTAGTCAGTAGAGGTCTACAGTAGAGGTCTACAGGCCAGACGGGTCAGGTAGTCAGTAGAGGTCTACAGGCCAGACCGGTCAGGTAGTCAGTAGAGGTCTACAGGCCAGACCGGTCAGGTAGTCAGTAGAGGTCTACAGGCCAGACGGGTCAGGTAGTCAGTAGAGGTCTACACAGGCCAGACCAGTCAGGTAGTCAGTAGAGGTCTACAGGCCAGACCGGTCAGGTAGTCAGTAGAGGTCTACAGGCCAGACCGGTCAGGAAGTCAGTATCCGTGTTGAAAACGTGTCCTAACATAACGTTCTACCTACGGCTCATTTCTCTTCATCAAACTACAGAGAGGCTGCCTGCCTGGCGTCCGCCCTCCTCTACAACAGGAGCAGATAGACACTGTTAGGCCTAGCAACTATTCTCCAGATAGAGAAACAGAATAATTCAACTAAATATAATCAGAAAAGTATTTATTTTAGATTAGGCATCGAGGATAACTCTTTATCTACCGGAGAAATAACACCCGCCCAAGCCCCTGCCTGCTCGTGTCCGGAGGCGGGAGGGAGTGACGGCTCCGTGTTGGTCTCTCTCCGTTCCGGTGGAGGCTGTGCTCGTGGCTCTGGTCTGTGTCAGAAGTCTCGCCCACGCGGACTCGGAGCTCCCAGTTAGTCCCACCGCGAGAGATAATGACTGATGCTGACGGAAGGTGGCACAGTTACGCAGCACGAGGCGATAGAGCCGTAAACCCACAAAGTATCAGTCAAGAACACACCACTCGCCGTGGTGGAAACCAACGGTCTGACAGAAAAGTATATATTATTTAAACATATTTTCTTTCCTGTAAAATTAATTTAGAGCAACGAAAGATAATACATATGATCAGATAATGCAATATTTCAGATTACTGACAAACAGTTTTATAAAAGTTTAACAGACAAACAGTTGAGAAAATATAGGAAAACGCACCATGTAGAACGACGTATAAATATTAAATTAGTAGACCTGCTGACAAACGCTGATATTAAAATCAAATCAAGTTCAAAATAATACAAAAATAAATAAATAACAGGTTAACTCATAGGCTAGTTCCTGGTTAACTCATAGGCTAGTTCCTGGTTAACTCATAGGCTAGTTCCTGGCATATCAAATTAACTTCTGCTTTGATCTGACCTGTTAGATTTTTATGAAACCTAATTATATTTTATTGGTTATATAAATTATGTGCTTATTTTTGTTTTTGTAAATATAATGTGTAAATAGCTATAGGTAAAATAAATGTGAGTATAATCACATGTTTAAATATCCATTCTACAAAAACAAAAATAGTTATATGTCTATAATATATTCTGCAAATAATATGGAAGAATGCTCATTAATGCAAATATTCCTATATAGTTACATTTATATTGCCACATAATTAGGGTTTTCTATACCAGAAATACAGAAAATTAAACACACGTGGTCAACTTGGTTTGTGTTTGATATAAAGTAAATAGAGGCATATTCTGTCAAATATTAATTTTTGTTTTTGTGAAATATAACTTATGCATTTGTTTTTGTAAAATGTAGGCTATGAATTTGGTTTTGTGAAAATATATGCACTTGTTTTTGTGAAACTATCTGTCGAAATGTAAAAATATCGCCAAATTATTCGTAAATTAAAGTTCGTTTTAGTGGGAATATCCATTAATGTCGAATAATCTTTCCAAAACAGAGTAAATAAATGCTGAAGCAAATACAAATCCGAAAATACAATTCTGAATAAAATGTCTTTGCAATCAAAGAAAATATATTTAACCTAGGGAAATAACTAGGCCAAAATAGTGCAATTGGATATAATTACATTCAAATGGTCTGAATGTATATGTTAGCAGCATGTCAATTTAGGCCTCGGTTATTTATGTGTCTAGTCTGAATAATATAATCATGTTGTGCTGTCATATCGACGGATATGAGTGGAGTGGAGTGGCGCTGAGTGGAGTGGAGGTAAGTGGAGGGGGGTCATATTGCCATGATAGCCATGACTTAAAAACAAATAGAAAATAAAACAACGAGACCGGTGTCAAAAAGGGACGTGTTTTGATGTTGAACATTAACCATTAAAATAAGTTATTCTCCATTTTAAATAGAGATGTTTTAGTTCTCAACGCTGAAAGGCGAGATATCCAATCTAAACTGTAGCACAGTTCGCGTTTATTTAAGGCATACCTCCCCGCGAGCAGCGCACCATACCTTTTATTTAAGGCATACCTCCCCGCGAGCAGCGCACCATACCGTCATTTGATCTGATAACCGGCAGAATATGACAGCGGCATTTCCCGCTACCATCCTTCATTTACATTACATTTACACCAATAAACGATGATAACGTGCTGTTTATAATACCCCCCCGGGTTGTGTACATTGTGCCAGGAGTGAAAGAGAAGCCGCGGGACTGTCCTCGCGCTTGTTTATTTATAGGCTTTCTCCATATGTCTTCACATGCACCGGCCCTAACGGACATTCCCCGCATGACCACGCACTAATTTACACGCCTGAACAGCCCGAAGGAACAGACGGTAAACTGGACGCCTCCGGTAGGTATAATTTACGGTGCTCCAGTCATATAACACACATCCGAGCGCGATTCAACACTGAGCACCGTTAACGCACAGGTATGTGGTAAAATTACATTTATTTATATAAGCTATAGGCATATCATTGTTTTCTATAGGCTATATTATTAATATATTATGAATAATATGCATATCAATTACAGTAATCTATCCTAAACAATCCTTTAATTTATAAAAAAAAGAAGACGTTTTTGATATAATAGTGCACTATACACGGATGTAATGTAAATCAGTGTATAGTGCACTATAGTCTCCATACACCCATATCCAGACGGTTCCTTCCTAGAATAGGGATAGCCAATAGTCCCGAACAGGACCTTGTCGGGTTGTTGGGACAGTTCCTCAATAGTCCCGAACAGGACCTTGTCGGGTTGTTGGGACGGTTCATCAATAGTCCAATAAGTGTGCCGCCTTCAATCACAAGGCAGTACAGGTTGGTACATATGGCCCAGTACATCACTGGGGCTGAGCTCCCTGCCATCCAGGACCTCTATACCAGGTGGTGTCAGAGGAAGGCCTGGAAAATTGTCAAAGACACCCACCACCTAAGCCATAGAATGTTCTCGGCTAACGCACAGCAAGCGGTAATACAGCGCCAAGTCTGGGACCAAGGTTCCTGAACAGCTTCTACCCCCAAGTCATAAGACTGATGAACAATTAATCAAATGACTACCTGGACTATTTGCATTGAACACTCACAACACAATTACACACGCACACGCACACACACGCACACACACACACACACACACACACACACACACACACACACACACACACACACACACACACACACACACACACACACACACACACACACACACACACACACACACACACACACACACACACACACACACACACACACTCTTCACATATGCTGCTGCTGCTCTGTTTATTCTCTATCCTGATTGCCTAGTAACTTTTACACCTATCTACATGTACATTTTTACCAGAGGTGGAAAAAGTACTCAATTTTCACACTCTAGTAAAATTAAAATAAACTTAATAGAAAATGACTCAAGTAAAAGTGAAAGTCACCCAGTAAAATACTACTTGAGTAAATTCTAAAATAATTTGGTTTTAAATATACTTTGTGGAAAAAGTACAACATTGTCATACTTGAGTAAAAGTAAAAAGTAAATGTTATACATCAAATTCCTGATATTAAGCACACTCGACCATAATTTACAAACGCAGTATTTGTGTTTAGTGAGTCCGCAAGATCAGAGGCAGTAGGGATGGCAACGCATAATATTGATAGGTGTTTGAATTTGCAACTAGCTCTCACAGTCTCACATCAGAATGAGACGTTCAACCACATTTCAATGTGGTTAAGGTTTAGAACTTTATATCGCTGGATTTGAACTTGCAACCTTTGGAATCAGCTGCTTACGACCACCCGCCATCCCTGTCTACAAGGCCTAGCAAAACTGAAACCCAATTGTAGGTAACAGAGCTCACTGTTGCCTCTAGTGGCTTGTTTCCACGTCATCTCCCGACTTCCTCAGACATGGATGAATGTCAAATACTGACTTGTATAATGGGTGACCTGCCTGAGCATTCAAAATGTAACGGGTACTTTTTTTGTGTCAGGGAAAAGGTATGGGAGTAAAAAGTACATATTTTCTTTAGGAATGTGGTGAAGTAAAAGTAAACGTTGTCAAAAAATATAAATATCTCAAAAAATGACCCTAAGTATCATATTACTTCTTTACTTTATACCATATAACCACCGCGACCTTGTACCCCAGCACATTGACTCGGTACCACTACTGTACTTTACAGCCTCATAATTGTTATTTCATTGTGTTACATTTTTTTTTGTGGTAATTGTCTTACTTTTTAAAGGTAGACTCAGCGATATGATGTACACGCAGAAAGTAAACAGCGTACTGGTCCAGTTGACTACCATGCTGTAACACTGTGGCGGGAACCTGTGCACATGCGTGCTGCTAGTGGCAACATCATTTCGCTGAGTCTACCTTAACTCTGCATCGTTGAGAAAGGGCTCAGAAGTAAGCATTTCATGGTCAAGTCTACACCTGTTGTATGTGACAAATACATTTTAAGTCCATTTGATTTGGTTTCTCTATAAGAGGGATATTAAGGTGTAATAACACTGTCCTGTGGTTATTGTGTCTGTCTTCCTCACGGGGCTCCCTTGCGGGGGGGTTGTAACTCACAAAACATGCAGAGCATGTTGGGCGGTGGTGTGAGAATACGCGCTCTGCACCGGGGCCATGATTCATTCACGAGCCTCCTTCACCATTTACCACCGGACAGCTCGAGGAGGTGGGACTTCGTTGAGATCAGGGCTCAATTGGACGGGAGGCAGAATAATTGACAGCTGACAGCCCAGCCCTACAGCAGCCCTCAGATTATTTACACTTTCTAAAACTGGGGCCACTGCGGTCCGCATGCGCTCAGCTCACACACATCAGAAGGTCTATTTCACTTGCAGCTAACGTCTCATAGCTGCGTCCAGTTGGAGAGAGAGAGAGAGAGGGGGAGAGAGTGTGTGTATTTGGTCACTAGGACGGTATGTGCGGTGCCCCAAAGTCAGTCCTGAACGGGCCGTAGCTCAAGGAGAGAGAAGAGCGTCCGCTATTACGGTGGGGGCCCTTGGGGTGAACTTTTCACTTCATTTCACTTCTGTTTAGAGTGACTTTTTCCTTATTTCCTTTCCTGCGCCTCTCCCTGGTCGGGCGGTTGGTGGAATGGCAGAGAAGCGACGCTCCCCGTGCACTCTGAGCGTCAAGGCGCACGCGTTCTCGGTGGAAGCTCTGATCGGGTCGGAGAAGAGACGGAAGCTCGGGGAGGACGACACTAGGGTGTGCTTTCTCGAGGAGGTCACCGAGGTGTTGGAGCTGCCCAGTAACGGAGGGGAGAGAGAGGAGAGGGCGTGCAACCGCGCCAGCGACCGGGGCAGTGAGATAGAATGCGTTAGTGACGGCTCGCGTAAGTAAAGACTGTTACCATGGAGTGGTGACACCAAAGTCGACTTAAAATACATTCACCACCACTCCCTAGAAAAATGCACACTAAACGGAACATTTAATAATTACATATGAGGCTACAACTATTCTAACAGCGACTCATACGCAGGCGAAACTGATGTAGGCCTATCCTGTTACTTGCCGGATAAATCTAATCTAGTTTTTCTTGTTGACCTGTTTTTATTGCTCGTTGTTGTTGTTGTTGTGGGTGGTGGTTTTTTATTACTGCATAGCCTCAACAATAAGACAATGAGTGTATGAACCGAATGATTGACCTGAACTAAATTACCACTAAAATGAATAAAAAATAAAATCGAATACCTGCAATAACCAAGTAGGCTATACAAATATCCTAATAATAATAACAACAATAAATACAAATACTGTTATAAATATAGTCTAAACTTGAACATAATTACAGATTATTTACTGAACCAAATGCACAGAGTAAGGGCCTAATATATTTATCTGGGTTCAGAAACACAGAGCATTTTAAACATGCATTAAAATGTATCTGATTTAAACATTAATGAGGGGCTGATATGTTTGCCGCTCTATTGTAGAGATATTATATAATATCCGGTTATTGGTCAAGTAAATAGAACGGCTGTGCGCGTGACTAATCAGCCGCTTTACGAGTCTTGTTACAATCATAAACACGCCAATTAGCTATTACCGGCAGGAAGATGGCCTCGGATGAGAGCCGTTATATGAACGGGGTTTAGACTCGCGTTAAAAACACAGAAACACAACAAACTGTTCTATTGTAAATTAATAAAAAATATAATCCAAACTATTCCATATCAACCTAACTGTATCTGTCAGAGTGTTTTTTCTTCAGTGTGGTAAGCCTGGGTGTTGCACTGTGCTGACTGTGATTCTATAGTCCTTACATATTACTTCTTAGTATTATATATTACTGTATTCTACATGAATACAATATGTATTTCCATTTGACCGTTATTTATCAATGGAGTCCCATTGTCAGATCTCTTTTAACAGGCAGGGAGACCTTTCCATGACACAAACGTTATAATAGCCTATTCATAGAATTGACTCAAATAAAATATAAATATAATTTCATTGTCAATCAAAGGATGGTCATTTGTCTTTGGCCTCGCCGTGATAATATATGATAACTTAACAGGAGAGATAATATGGTCCTAAAATAATATTTAACCGTAGCGCTATAGTTTCTTACATTTACGCCTGTCTGGTTGTGGGCTGACCAATACAGAACATATATTGTTATATTGTCTGCGGCCTGAACACCCATTTTGACAGCAACACAAATGGTCCAGTCTAGTCAGGTCTGGTCCAGTCTAGTCAGGTCTGGCCTTGTGACTCTAGTGGAGCGGAACAGACACGGCCCGTTTGGCGACGAACAGAGAACCATGATTATTGTAACTGATGGGGCAAATGACACACACACACACACACACACACACACACACACACACACACACACACACACACACACACACACACACACACACACACACACACACACACACACACACACACACACACACACACACACACACACACACACACACACACACACACACACACACACGACTGTACTTTAAACCCACTGCAGTCACTACTAGCCCGTACTAGGATACTAGCCTTTACCAAACTACTACATTAAAACAAGACTGTGTTGCTCGTGACTGACCCGGACTGTCTTTCCGTAGTGGAGAGCTGTGACGTGCTGTTGGAAAGCTCCCACCCAGAGGCCCAAGCCCAGCGCGCGCCACCGGTAACAGTAACGGTTCCCGGAGAGGAGATGCGCGTGGACTTGCAGGGCTCCGACCTGTGGAAACGGTTTCACGAGATCGGTACAGAGATGATAATCACGAAGGCTGGCAGGTGAGAGAAACGACACGGTAACACAGAGGCTAAAGAAACAGTCAATGAAGAAGAGGACGACAAGCCTTTGTCTTGAACTTTAAACAATGTGCAGATATTTTACATGAGCTTTCTGCTGTGACGGAAAATGGTTATTATTTTTTATTTAAACATGTTTCAAATTAACCGGTCTTTCAATGTTGCAGTTATGACGCAATGATTATTAAGTGTCAGAAATGTAAAGAAGATTTACCGTCTAATCACAATTTGTTTCATTTAACCGGATTGATCAGAAACAAAACAAAATGGTTTAATTAAAAGGGAAATACTGTGAACAGAATTGTTTATGAAAAGTTTACGCAAAATTACACAAAACCACCTTTGACTAAATACAATAATAATAATAACAGTCATGTTTTATTATAATGTTTTAAGGTACTATTGTAATGTTGAAATAATATTTTCGCCAATTCTGTCGTAGCCTATAGGTCTACCAAGCATAATCATATATTAGGCTGAAGTGCTGATATTTATATCAATGTGTGAGAAATGAATATTTCATGGAACGAAAAAAAAATCTGAACAATTGTAAAAACGACCAAACTGACTATGTTGCGTCTCTTTACACAGGCAGTGTAGGGCAACTAATCTAAATATTTAGTAAGCTACATATTTTATGTATTTTAATGTGACTCTATTTCTTGTCTCTCTCTCCTCCCGGTGCAGACGGATGTTCCCCGCTATGCGCGTGAAGATCTCGGGTCTGGACCCCCACCAGCTGTACTACATTACCATGGACATTATCCCCGTGGACAACAAACGATACAGGTTAGGAATATAACACAACAATAACTATTATATAGGCCTAAACTATGCAACTAATATAGGCATAACAACCCCGTAGACAACACGTTATACTGCTGTTACAGGTCAGGAATTAGTCTATGCAAAATCCCTTTCTGATAACCTATACCATTGCAGGTATTTCTGCAAACGTTTACACATAGATTAACTATGCTAGGCTAGAAAGGCGTATTGGTTTCTTTGATATAATAGCATAAAAACCTTGAGAGGTTTATTAAAGTTGTAATCGTTTGTGTCTGGTGAACTGGGAACAAAGCGGAACAAATGGCGGTTGGGAACGGTCTGTCAGTCAGCGATGTGTCCTTGTGCGGTTTGGGAAGAAACGCCTTTTGGACAGCAAACCTCCCAGTCCTGACGGTCAAATAACAAATGCTCCAATAAAATGAACACAAAACACACAGTGTTGATGTTATTTCTCTTTTTCTCTGTGTATGTGTGTGTGCAGGTACGTGTACCACAGCTCCAAGTGGATGGTCGCGGGAAATGCGGACTCCCCAGTGCCGCCGCGTGTATACATCCACCCGGACTCTCCGGCTTCTGGTGAAACGTGGATGCGTCAGGTGATCAGCTTCGACAAACTCAAACTGACCAATAACGAACTGGATGACCAGGGACATGTAAGTTACCTATTTATTATAGATTTTTATATATGCAACACGCAACATTATGATGACTGTATTATTACTTGGACTAAATCTACTTCATTTGGTGGATGGAATGATGGATATATTGACTGATTGATGGATATGTTGACTGATTGATTGATTTATGAGCTACTGGTAAATCTTCATCAGAATGCTATTTGTATGAAGTGACTTTAAACTGGAAAAACTTGAGGAAAGGGGATTTCAAAAGAAGGAATCTGAAATTGTGCTTGAAGTTTAATATTCTATAACATGTTTACTTTTAGATATACAGAAGATGTTGTGTTTGATAAAAGGACAGAAATTGTAAATATTCTGAATGGAAGGATCGTGTTTATTGAGGTCATGTCTTGATTGTTATCAGAGGAAATAGATCACATTTTCCCCAGAAGTTTAGTTTAGTTCATTGGAGTATTTTAAAAATCATTGTCAACAGTGAGCTGTAAACAGACGGAAACCCTCAGGCTGGACTAAACTGTGATTGGCCGTTCAAGAGGAACTGTTTGTGTGTTTTTGTGTCTGTGTGTGTGTGTGTGTTTCTGTGTGTGTGTGTGTTTCTGTGTGTGTACGTGCATGCCTACGTGAGTGTGTATGTGCAAGTATGCGTCTGTGTTTTATGATGTGAGAGAATAGCAGGTAATTCCATTCATGTGTAATTGTGTAGTTCTTCTGCGGTATAATGATGCCCTAACCGTGCTGTGTGTGTGTGCCGTGTGTGTGCTGTGTGTGTACTGTGTGTGTGGGTTTGTGTGTGCCGTGTGTGTGTTGTGTGTGTGCTGGGTGTATGTTGTGTGTGTGCTGTGCGTGTGTTGTGTGTGTGCTGTGTGTGTGCTGTGTGTGTGTTGGGTGTGTGCTGTGTGTTGTGTGTGTGTGTGTTGTGTATGTGCTGTGTGTTGGGTGTGTGCTGTGTGTTGTGTGTGTGTTGTGTATGTGCTGTGTGTTGGGTGTGTGCTGTGTGTGTGTGCTGTGTGTGTGTTGTGTGTGTGCTGTGTGTGTGTTGGGTGTGTGTTGTGTGTGTGTTGGGTGTGTGCTGTGTGTTGTGTGTGTGTGTTGTGTATGTGCTGTGTGTTGGGTGTGTGCTGTGTGTGTGTGTTGTGTGTGTGCTGTGTGTGTGTTGTGTGTGTGCTGTGTGTGTGCCGGGTGTATGCTGTGTGTGTGTTGTGTGTGTGCTGTATGTGTGCTGTGTGTGTGCTGTGTGTGTGTTCAGATCATCCTCCACTCCATGCATAAGTACCAACCGCGAGTGCATGTGATTCATAAGGAGCGTGGCGAGGAGCTGTCTCATGTTAGAGCCGTTCCCCAGGGAGACGGAACCAGAACACTCAGCTTCCCAGAGACCACCTTCACCACTGTCACCGCATACCAGAACCAACAGGTAACCTTTACACAACATTCACACAGCCATACCAGAACCAACAGGTAACCTTTACACAACATTCACACAGCCATACCAGAACCAACAGGTAACCTTTACACAACATTCACACAGCCATACCAGAACCAACAGGTAACCTTTACACAACATTCACACAGCCATACCAGGACCAACAGGTAACCTTTACACAACATTCACACAACCTCTAAAGTCTAAACAACCATATCCGAGCCTTAAAGGTCCAATGCAGCCATTTTTATCTCAATATCAAATCCTTTCTGGATAACATGGTACCCTACTGTGATTGTTTTCAATTCAAATGGTAAAAATAAACAAAATAGAGACCTAGAAAAGAGCAATTTTCTGAAGCATGAATTTTGCTAGGACTGTCTGGGAGGGGTTTATGTGGGGAGGGGAAACGTAACATTTGCTGTTATTGTCAGAGAGGTTTGTAACTGTCTTTCTTATTGGTCTAATGTACTGCATGGAGATGTCACCATGGTTGGCAAAAACTCCATTCCACCTAAAACAGGAGGAGATTTCAGGCTGTCTTTTCAAGCAGCTCTTACACTAAAAGGCATTATCATCATTTTCACAACTTCGCAGTATTATTCCAACGTCATAGTGTGAAAATATAAATACAGACATAAATATAAACTCAACATGTAAAGTGTTGGTCCCATGATTCACGAGCTGTGAAAAAGAACAAATACATTTTCCATGTACACAAAAATATTATTTCTCTAAAATTTTGTGCAGAAATGTTATATCCCTGTTAGAGAGAATTTCTCCTTTGCCAAGATATTCTATCTACCTGACAGGTATGGCACATCAAGAAGCTCATTTAAACAGCATGATCATTACACAGGTGTGCCTTGTGCTGCCGGCAATAAAAGGCCACCTTTGTCTCAAGTTTTGATGGAGCATGCAATTGGCATGATGACTGCAGGATTATCCACCAGAGCTGTTGCCAGATAATTGAATGTTAATTGCTCTACCATAAGCCACCTCCAACTGTGTTTGAAAAAAATTCATAGTACGTCTAGCCGGCCTCACAACCTCGGAACACGTGTAACCATGCCAACCTAGGGCCTCCACGTCCAGTGTCTTCACCTCCAGGATGGTCTGAGACGAGCCACCCAGACAGCTGATGAAACTGTGGGTTTGCACAACTGAAGAATTTCTGCACAAACTGTCAGAAATTGTCTCAGGGAAGCTCATCTGCATGCTTGTCATCCTCACCAGGGTCTTGACTTGATTGCAATTCGGCGTTGTAACTGACTTCAGTGCGCAAATGCTCACTTTCGATGACCACTGGCACGCTGGGGAAGTGAGCCCTTCACGGATGAAACCCAGTTTCAACTGTACCAGGCAGATGGCAGACTGCACTGGGAAACATCATGTTTTCGACTGCACTGGGAAACATCATGTTTTCGACTGCACTGGGAAACATCATGTTTTCGACTGCACTGGGTCTTTAAGACAACCATACACTAACTTCTATATCACTTTCACCTCACTGTCTACCAGAACCAACAGGTAACCTCCATATAATGTTTAAACTATATTCACCTAACATTCACACAACATTTAGATAATATTCAGACAACCACTACCCTCTACACTGTTATCACCCACCAGAACCAGCAGGTAACATTCACACAACATTCAGACGACCATACTAGAATGAACAAACAACCCGAACCTAACTTTCGGTCGTCATACAGCTCAGAGAACACAGCAAAGGGAGTGGCATGGGATCAGGCTTTGACTGTAGAAAGTACAAGAGAAACATACTGTTAAAAATCCCCCTTGGTGGTCAGAGAGAGGGACAGAGGGAGAGACAGAGGGAGAGACAGAGAGGGAGAGACAGAGAGGGAGAGAGAGAGGGAGGGAGAGAGGGAGGGAGAGAGGGAGAGAGGGAGAGAGAGGGAGAGAGAGAGAAAGAGAGAGAGAAAGAGAGAGAGAAAGAGAGAGAGAAAGAGAGAGTGAGGGACAGAGAGAGAGACAGAGTGAGAGTGACAGAGAGGGAGAGAGAGAGAGACAGAGGGAGAGACAGAGGGAGAGAGAGAGGAAAGAGAGAGAAAGAGAGAGTGAGGGAGAGAGAGAGGAAAGAGAGAGAAAGAGAGAGAGAAAGAGAGAGAGGGAGGGAGAGAGGGAGAGAGGGAGAGAGTGAGGGAGAGAGTGAGGGAGAGAGAGAGAGAGAGAGAGGGCGAGAGAGATAGGGTGAGAGAAAGAAAATAGAGAGAGGGAAAGAGGGAGAAAGAAAGAAATAAAGAAAGAGAGAGAGAGAGGGAGAGAGAGAGAGGAAAGAAAGAGAGAGAAATGTAAAACACAGCACACACACACAGCACACAATGTAAACATATGTTTCCCATGCCAATAAAGCCCCTTTGAATTGAATTCAGAGAGAGAGGGAGAGGGCAAGAGAGTTGTAAGGTTCTAAGGGGCAGTGTGGAACGAGGCTGATGGAGCTCACACAGTGGACATTTTGGTCTCTACTGGTCTCTACTGGTCTCTTCTGATCTCTACTGGTCTCAACCGGTCTCTAATGGCCTCTACTGATCTCTAATGGTCTCTGCTGGTCACTTTTGTACTCTACTGAGATCAATTGACACCCTTTACCATGGCACTTTGAGATTTATTTTAAACTGCAAAACCCTTACTGGTCTATTTTGGTCTCTACTGGTCTCTTCTGGTTTCTGCTGGTCTCTTCTGGTCTTTACTGGTCTCTTTTTGTCTAATGGTCTCTACTGGACTTTCTGGTCTCTACTGGTCTCCTTTGGTCTCTACTGGTCTCTACACAGGTCTCTTCTGACCAATCCTTCTCTACTATAATGTTTACAAATAGGAGAAGGATGTACAGATCATTCCCAGACCAATCCTTTTTGTAACTGATGTTTGAGGGAATCTGACAATATGCTAATATGGTTGTGTTGCTTGTGTTGTTGTTGATGGTCTGATGTTGTTGTTGTTGTCTTCAGATCACCAGGTTGAAGATTGACAGGAACCCCTTTGCTAAAGGCTTCAGAGACTCAGGCAGAAACCGGTGAGTTCCTCTACACATTACTGGATAGTTACAAAGACACAGCATGGGTTGTGTGTATATACAGTACCAGTCAAAAGTTTGGACACACCTACTCATTCCAGGGATTTTCTTTCTTTCTTTCTGTCTTTCTTTCTTTCTTTCTTTCTTTCTTTCTCTTTCTTTCTTTCTTTCTTTTTACTGTTTTCTACATTGTAAACAAATCAGAATATATTTTATATTTGAGATTCTTCAAAGTAGCCACCCTTTGCCTTGAGGACAGCTTTGCACACTCTTTTCATTCTCTCAGCCAGCTTTATCAGGTAGTCACCTGGAATGTATTTCTATTAACAAGTGTGCCTTGTTGAAGGTTAATTTGTGGAATTTATTTCCTTCTTAATGTGTTTGAGCCAATCAGTTGTGTTGTGACAAGGTAGGGGTGGTATACACAAGATAGCCCTAATTGGTAAAATACCAAGTCCATATTATGGCAAGAAAAGCTCAAATAAGCAAAGAGAAACGACAGTCCATCACTACTTTAAGACATGAAGGTCAATCAATATAGAACATTTCAAGAACTTTGAAAGTTTCTTCAAATGCAGTCGCAAGAAACATCAAGAGCTATGATGAAACTGACTCTCATGAGACCCAGAGTTATCTCTGATGCAGAGGATAAGTTCATTTGAGTTACTGCTAATATGTAAATGCTTCCCAGAGTTCAAGTAACAGACACATCTCAACATCAACTGTTCAGAGGTGAATCAGGTCTTCATGATCGAATTGCTGCAAAGAAACCACTACTAAAGGACACCAATAAGAAGAGGAGACTTGCTTGGGGCAAGAAATACGAGCCATGGACATTAGACCAGAGGAAATCTTTCCTTTGGTCTGGTGAATCCAAATTTGAGATATTTGGTTCCAACCACTGTGTTTTTTTGACCACACATACGGATGAACTCCGCATGTGTGGTTCCCACTGTGAAGCATGGAGGTGGTGGTGTGATGGTGCTTTGCTGGTTACACTGTCAGTGATTTATTTAGAATTCAAGGCACACTTAAACAGCATGGCTACCACAGCGATACATCATCCCATCTGGTTTGCGCTTAGTGGGACTATGATTTGTTTTTCAACAGGACAATGACCCAACACACCTCCAGGCTGTGTAAGGACAATTTGACCAAGAAGGAGAGTGATGGAGTGCTGCATCAGATGACCTGGCCTCCACAATCACCCCACCTCAACCCAATTGAGATGGTTTGGGATGAGTTGGACCGCAGAGTGAAGAAAAAGCAGCCAACAAGTGCTCAGCATATGTGGGAACTCCTTCAAGAGGGTTGGAAAAGCATTCTAGGTGAAGCTGGTTGAGAGAATGCCAATAGTGTGCAAAGCTGTCATCAAGGAAAAGGGTGGCTACTGTGAAGAGTCTAAAATATGTTTAGGTTTGTTTAACACTTTTTTGGTTACTACATGATTCCAAATGTGTTATTTTACAGTTCTGATGTCTTCACTATTATTCTACAGAAAATAGTAAAAATAAAGAAAAACCCTTGAATGAGTATGATCCATACTTTTGACTGGTACTGTATAAATATAGCGAGGTCCATAATTATTGACGCCCTTGCTAAAGATGAGCAAAATAAGTGTATAAAATAAATAACACAAATACTGAGCTATGTTGAATGGCCAAAAAATTGTGAAGTTATATAATTTTATGCTAATACAAATGCTCAGAGAAAGAGACAAAGTAAAATAAAATACAAACTAAAAAAAATGTTAAAATGATTAACACCACTGGTTTCACCTTGAGGATAACGATGCTGAGCCTTTTTATAAAATGTTTTATGAGTTGGAGAACACATTGGGGGGGATCTTAGACCATTCCTCTATACAGACTCCTTCCAGATCCTTGATATCCTTTGTCTGTGCTTATGGACTGACCTTTTCAATTTAAACCATAGCTGTTTAATGGGTTTCAAGTCCGGAGACTGAGATGGCCTCTGCAAAATGTTGATTTTGTGGCCAATTAACAATTTCCTTATGGATTTTGATGTCTGCTTGGGGTTACTGCCTTGCAGGAAGATTCACTTGCGTCCAAGTTTCAGCCTCCTGGCAGAGGAAACCAGATCTTTGGTTAAAATCTCCTGTTACCGGGTAAAGTTCTTGAAGCCATTGACCTTAACAAGGGCCCCGGGACCAGTGGAATAGCCGCATTACATCACAGGTCCACATTTTACAGTAGGTATTGGGTTATTTTCTGCTCATGCCTTCTCTTTGCGATGCCAAACCCACCACTGGTGGGTGTGGCCAAAGAGCTCTATTTTCGTGTCATCTGACCAAAGCACCGGCTCCAATCCAAGCTCCAGTGCCGTTTAGCCAACTACAGGCGTTTACATTTGTTGGATGACATGAAAATAGAGTTCTTTTGCCACGCACACCAGTGGGTTTGGCATCGCAAAGTGAATGCACGAGCAGAAAAGGACCCCATACCCACTGGAGAATATAGTGGTAGATGGTTCATGTAATGCAGCCATTTTGCTTCCACTGGTCCAGGTGCCCTTCTTAATTTCAACGGCACCAAGAACTTGACCAAAACCTGGTTTCCTCTAACAGTAGGCTTTAATTGTATTTTCTATCAGGTTTTAGACATTCAGAGATGTTCAGAGAGAGAGACATTTTTTAATTTAATTTTAATTGCCCCCCTCCCAATAAAATCATATTTAAACCATTATATTTATAACACCATCATATAACATCACATTCTCATAAAGCTACGGGAATATTAATACAAACAACATTAGCAGCATTAAAACAACAAATATGTTACATAATAACACACATCTAACATATCCAAATATGGTTGAGTGTTTTAAACATTTTTAGATATATTTCATTTGAAATGAGTGTCAAAATAATATGAAAACTGCTTAGTTTGTGAAGATACTGTATATATGTTCTTATGCACAACGCAATACAGCTCTTAGCTGTGTTATATTGGGCATATATGACAAACCCCTAATGTGCCTTATTGCTATTATAAACTGGTTACTTACGTAATTAGAGTTGTAAAAATACATGTTTTGTCAGCCAATCAGTATTCGGGGCCTGAAACACCCAGTTTATAATATTAGATATACACTACATAGCCAAAAGTATGTGGATAACCCTTCAAATGAGTGGATTCGTCTATTTCATCCACACCCGTTCATCCACACACCTTTTCAACAAGTCAGTTCGTCAAATTTCTGCCCTGCTACAGCTGCCCCAGTCAACTGTACGCAGTGTTTTTGTGAAGTGGAAACGTCTAGGAGCAACAACGGCTCAGCCGTGAAGTGGTAGGCCACACAAGTTCACAGAATGGGACCACCTTGTGCTGAGGCACGTAGCACGTAAAAATCATCTGTCCTCGGTTGCAACACTCACTACTGAGTTCCAAACTGCCTCTGGAAGCAACGTCAGCACAATAACTGTTTGTTGGGAGCTTCATGAAATTGGGTTCCAAGCCTAAGATCACCATGCACAATGCCAAGCATCGGCTGGAGAGGTGTAAAGATCACCGCCATTGGACTCTGGAGCAGAGGAAATGCGTTCTCTAGTGTGAGGAATCACGCTTCACCATCTGGGAGTCCAACGGACGAATCTGGCCAGGACAACCCTACCTGCCTGAAATTTGGTGGAGGAAAAATAATTGTCTGGGGCTTCTTTTCATGGTCCTGGCTAGGCCCCTTAGTTCCAGTGAAGGGAAATCTTAATGCTACGGCATAGAATCGTCTAGAATGTCATTGTATGCTTCCAAATCTGTGGCAACAGTTAAGGGAAGACCCTTTCCTGTTTCATCATGACAATGCCCCTGTGTACAAATCCATCCACCTGACAGATAATCCATCCACTTGACAGATAATCCACCCACATAACAGATAATCCACCCACATAACAGATAATCCACCCACCTAACAGATAATTCACCCACTTGACAGATAATCCACCCACCTGACAGATAATCCATCCACCTAACCACCCACCTGACAGATAATCCATCCACACAGATAATCCACCCACATAACAGATAATCCACCCACTTGACCAACATACTGTATATTATACACACAGTTATACTGTTATATACACACAGTTATAGTGTATATTATACACACAGTTATACTGTTATATATATACACACCTAACAGATAATTCACCCACTTGACAGATAATCCACCCACCTGACAGATAATCCATCCACCTAACAGGTAATCCACCCACCTAACAGATAATCCACCCACTTGACCAACATACTGTATATTATACACACAGTTATACTGTATATTATACACACAGTTATACTGTATATTATACACACAGTTATAGTGTATATTATACACACAGTTACGCTGTATATTATACACACCAAACAGATAATCCACCCACTTGACAGATAATCCATCCACCTGACAGATAATGCATTCACCTGACAGGTGTAACATATTGTGTATAATATACAGTATGTAACTGTGTGTATAATATACAGTATGTAACTGTGTGTATAACTTATTGTATAATATACAGTATAACTGTGTGTGTATAATATTTTTTATCTATTTTATTTTTAACCTTTATTTTACTAGGCAAGTCAGTTAAGAACAAATTCTTATTTAGGAATAGGAGCAGTGGGTTAACTGCCTGTTCAGGGGCAGAACGACAGATTTGTACCTTGTCAGCTCTGGGATTTGAACTTGCAACCTTTCGGTTACTAGTCCAACGCTCTAACCACTAGGCTAACCGCCCCAATATACAGTATAACTGTGTGCACAATATACAGTATAACTGTGTTTACAATATACAGTATAACTGTGTTTACAATATACAGTATATAACTGTGTGCACAATATACAGTATAACTGTGTGTATAATATACAGCGTAACTGTGTGTATAATATACAGTATAACTGTGTGTATAATATACACTATAACTGTGTGTATAATATACAGTATAACTGTGTTTACAATATACAGTATAACTGTGTTTACAATATACAGTATATAACTGTGTGCACAATATACAGTATAACTGTGTGTATAATATACAGCGTAACTGTGTGTATAATATACAGAATGTAACTGTGTGTTTAATATACAGTATGTAACTGTGTGTTTAATATACAGTATAACTTATTGCATAATATACACTATATAACTGTGTATTACATACTGTATATAAGTATGTGTATAATATACAGCGTGACTGTGTATAATATACAGTATATAACTGTGTGTATAATGTACAGTATATTACTGTGTGTATAATATACAGCATAACTGTATGTATAATATACAGTATGTAACTGAAAACAAGACTCCCTAAATTTTCTCAGCATATCGATTGCGCAACCAGGGGTGGAAAAACCTTGGATCACTGTTACTCTAACTTCCGCGACGCATATAAAGCACTGCCCAGCCCCCATTTTTTAAAAACTGACGGCGTCCCCAGCCGCACCCTCAGAGCATGCGCAGACCAGCTGGCTGGTGTGTTTACGGACATATTCAATCAATCTCTATACCAGTCTGCTGTTCCCACATGCTTCAAGAGGGCCACCATTGTTCCTGTTCCCAAGAAAGCTAAGGTAACTGAGCTAAACGACTACCGCCCCGTAGCACTCACTTCCTTCATCATGAAGTGCTTTGAGAGACTAGTCAAGGACCATATCACCTCCACCCTACCTGACACCCTAGACCCACTCCAATTTGCTTACCGCCCAAATAGGTCCACAGACGATGCAATCTCAACCACACTGCACACTGCCCTAACCCATTTGCACAAGAGGAATACCTATGTGAGAATGCTGTTCATCGACTACAGCTCGGCATTCAACACCATAGTACCCTCCAAGCTCGTCATCAAGCTCGAGACCCTGGGTCTCGACCCCGCCCTGTGCAACTGGGTACTGGACTTCCTGACGGGCCGCCCCCAGGTGGTGAGGATAGGTAACAACATCTCCTCCCCGCTGATCCTCAACACTGGGGCCCAACAAGGGTGCGTTCTGAGCCCTCTCCTGTACTCCCTGTTCACCCACGACTGCGTGGCCACGCACGCCTCCAACTCAATCATCAAGTTTGCGGATGACACAACAGTGGTAGGCTTGATTACCAACAACGACGAGACGGCCTACAGGGAGGAGGTGAGGGCCCTCGGAGTGTGGTGTCAGGAAAATAACCTCACACTCAACGTCAACAAAACTAAGGAGATGATTGTGGACTTCAGGAAACAGCAGAGGGAACACCCCCCTATCCACATCGATGGAACAGTAGTGGAGAGAGTAGCAAGTTTTAAGTTCCTCGGCATACACATAACAGACAAACTGAATTGGTCCACTCACACAGACAGCATCGTGAAGAAGGCGCAGCAGCGCCTCTTCAACCTCAGGAGGCTGAAGAAATTCGGCTTGTCACCAAAAGCACTCACAAACTTCTACAGATGCACAATCGAGAGCATCCTGGCGGGCTGTATCACCGCCTGGTACGGCAACTGCTCCGCCCTCAACCGTAAGGCTCTACAGATGGGTAGTGAGGTCTGCACAACGCATCACCGGGGGCAAACTACCTGCCCTCCAGGACAACTACACCACCCGATGTTGCAGGAAGGCCATAAAGATCATCAAGGACATCAACCACCCGAGCCACTGCCTGTTCACCCCGCTATCATCCAGAAGGCGAGGTCAGTACAGGTGCATCAAAGCTGGGACCGAGAGACTGAAAAACAGCTTCTATCTCAAGGCCATCAGACTGTTAAACAGCCACCACTAACATTGAGTGGCTGCTGCCAACACACTGACACTGACTCAACTACAGCCACTTTAATAATGGGAATTGATGGGAAATGATGTAAATATATCACTAGCCACTTTAAACAATGCTACCTTATATAATGTTACTTACCCTACATTATTCATCTCATATGCATACGTATATACTGTACTCTATATCATCGACTGCATCCTTATGTAATACATGTATCACTAGCCACTTTAACTATGTCACTTTGTTTACATACTCATCTCATATGTATATACTGTACTCGATACCATCTACTGTATCTTGCCTATGCTGCTCTGTACCATCACTCATTCATATATCCTTATGTACATATTCTTTATCCCCTTACACTGTGTATAAGACAGTAGTTTAGGAATTGTTAGTTAGATTACTTGTTGGTTATTACTGCATTGTCGGAACTAGAAGCACAAGCATTTCGCTACACTCGCATTATTGTATAATATAGACCATTACTGTGTGCATAATATACAGTATGTAACTGTGTGTATAATATACAGTATGTAACTGTGTGTATAATATACAGTATATAACTGTGTGTGTAATATACAGTTTGTAACTGTGTGTATAATATACAGTATATAACTGTGTGTGTAATATACAGTTTGTAACTGTGTGTATAATATACAGTATATAACTGTGTGTGTAATATACAGTTTGTAACTGTGTGTATAATATACAGTATATAACTGAGTGTGTAATATACAGTTTGTAACTGTGTGTATAATATACAGTATATACAGTATATAACTGAGTGTGTAATATACAGTTTGTAACTGTGTGTATAATATACAGTATATAACTGTGTGTGTAATATACAGTATGTAACTGTGTGTATAATTTACAGTATGTTTAATATACAGTATAACTTATTGTATAATATACAGTATATAACTGTGTGCATAATATACAGTAGATATTACTGTGTATATAGTATACATTATGCAACTGTGTGTATAATTTACTGTATATTACTGTGTGTATAATATACAGTCTGTAACTGTGTGTTTAATAAACAGTATAACTTATTGTATAATATACAGTATTTAACTGTGTGTTCCAGGATGGGTCTGGAGGCTCTTGTTGAATCCTACGCTTTCTGGCGTCCGTCTCTAAGATCCCTGACATTTGAAGACATCTCTGGAATTAAGCAAGGTAAGACATAGTTTCTTAAAACCTCTATTGAAACAAGAATCCTCCAACCTAACTTTAAAAACAATATTAACAACTTCCTGTTGTTACTGGTCTTACTGTTGTATTTGTCTTACTGTTGTACTGGTCTTACTGTTGTATTTGTCTTACTGTTGTACTGGTCTGACTGTTGTATTTGTCTTACTGTTGTACTGGTCTTACTGTTGTATTTGTCTTACTGTTGTACTGGTCTGACTGTTGTACTGGTCTAACTGTTGTACTGGTCTGACTGTTGTACTGGTCTGGCTGTTGTACTGGTCTGACTGTTGTACTGGTCTGACTGTTGTACTGGTCTGATTGTTGTACTGGTCTGACTGTTGTACTGGTCTTACTGTTGTACTGGTCTGACTGTTGTACTGGTCTGACTGTTGTACTGGTCGTACTGTTGTAATGGTCGTACAGTTGTACTGGTCTTGCTGTTGTACTGGTCTTACTGTTGTCTGACTGTTGTACTGGTATTACTGTTGTACTGGTCTGAGTGTTGTAGTGGTCTTACTGTTGTCTGACTGTTGTACTGGTGTTACTGTTGTCTTCCTGTTGTACTGGTCTGACTGTTGTACTGGTCTTGCTGTTGTACTGGTCTTGCTGTTGTACTGGTCTGACTGTTGTACTGGTCTGACTGTTGTACTGGTCTGACTGTTGTACTGGTCTTGCTGTTGTACTGGTCTTGCTGTTGTCTGACTGTTGTACTGGTATTACTGTTGTACTGGTCTGAGTGTTGTACTGGTCTTACTGTTGTCTTACTGTTGTACTGGTCTGACTGTTGTACTGGTCTTACTGTTGTCTTACTGTTGTACTGGTCTTACTGTTGTACTTGTCTTACTGTTGTACTGGTCTTACTGTTGTCTGACTGTTGTACTGGTGTTACTGTTGTCTTACTGTTGTACTGGTATTTCTGTTGTACTGGTCTGAGTGTTGTACTGGTCTTAATGTTGTCTTACTGTTGTCTTACTGTTGTACTGGTGTTACTGTTGTACTGGTGTTACTGTTGTACTGGTTTTACTGTTGTACTGGTCTGACTGTTGTACTGGTCTTATTGTTGTACTGGTCTTTCTGTTGTACTGGTTTTACTGTTGTCTTGCTGTTGTACTTGTGTTAAACTTGTACTGGTCTTATTGTTGTACTGGTCTGACTGTTGTACTGGTCTTACTGTTGTACTGGTCTTACTGTTGTACTGGTCTGACTGTTGTACTGGTCTGTCTGCTGTACCGATCTTACTGTTGTACTGGTTTTACTGTTGTCTTACTGTTGTACTGGTCTTATTGTTGTCTTACTGTTGTACTGGTGTTAAAGTTGTACTGGTCTTATTCTTGTACTGGTCTGACTGTTGTACTGGTCTTACTGGTGTACTGGTCTGACTGTTGTACTGGTCTTATTGTTGTCTTGCTGGTGTACTGGTCTGACTGTTGTACTGGTTTTATTGTTGTCTTGCTGTTGTACTGGTCTGACTGTTGTACTGGTCTTATTGTTGTCTTGCTGTTGTACTGGTCTGACTGTTGTACTGGTCTTATTGTTGTCTTGCTGTTGTACTGGTCTGACTGTTGTACTTGTCTTACTGTTGTCTTACTGGTGTACTGGTCTGACTGTTGTACTGGTACTGGTTTTTTATTGTTGTCTTGCTGTTGTACTGGTCTGACTGTTGTACTGGTCTTATTGTTGTCTTGCTGTTGTACTGGTCTGACTGTTGTACTGGTCTTATTGTTGTCTTGCTGTTGTACTGGTCTGACTGTTGTACTTGTCTTATTGTTGTCTTACTGGTGTACTGGTCTGACTGTTGTACTGGTCTTATTGTTGTCTTGCTGTTGTACTGGTCTGACTGTTGTACTGGTCTTATTGTTGTCTTGCTGTTGTACTGGTCTGACTGTTGTACTGGTCTTATTGTTGTCTTGCTCTTGTACTGGTCTGACTGTTGTACTGGTCTTATTGTTGTCTTGCTGTTGTACTGGTCTGACTGTTGTACTGGTCTTATTGTTGTCTTGCTTTTGTACTGGTCTGACTGTTTTACTTGTCTTATTGTTGTCTTACTGGTGTACTGGTCTGACTGTTGTACTGGTCTTATTGTTGTCTTGCTGTTGTACTGGTCTGACTATTGTACTGGTCTTATTGTTGTCTTGCTGTTGTACTGGTCTGACTATTGTACTGGTCTTATTGTTGTCTTGCTGTTGTACTGTTTATTGTTGTCTTATTGTTGTCTTGCTGTTGTACTGGTCTTATTGTTGTCTTGCTGTTGTACTGGTCTGACTGTTGTACTTTTCTTATTGTTGTCTTGCTGTTGTACTGGTCTGACTGTTATACTGGTCTTATTGTTGTCTTAATGTTTTACTGGTCTTGCTGTTCTACTGGTCTTATTGTTGTCTTGCTGTTGTACTGGTCTGACTGTTTTACTTGTCTTATTGTTGTCTTACTGGTGTACTGGTCTTGCTGTTGTACTGGTCTTATTGTTGTCTTGCTGTTGTACTGGTCTGACTGTTGTACTGGTCTTATTTGTTGTCTTGCTGTTGTACTGGTCTGACTGTTGTACTGGTCTTATTGTTGTCTTGCTGTTGTACTGGTCTTATTGTTGTCTGGTCTTATTGTTGTACTGGTCTGACTGTTGTACTGGTCTTACTTGTTGTACTGGTCTGACTGTTGTACTGGTCTTATTGTTGTCTTGATGTTGTACTGGTCTTATTGTTGTCTTACTGTTGTACTGGTCTTATTGTTGTACTGTTGTCTTATTGTTGTACTGGTCTGACTGTTATACTGGTCTTATTGTTGTCTTAATGTTTTACTGGTCTTATTGTTGTACTGGTCTTATTGTTGTACTGGTCTTGCTGTTGTACTGGTCTTGCTGTTGTACTGGTCTTATTGTTGTCTTGCTGTTGTACTGGTCTTACTGTAGTACTGGTCTTTTTGTTGTACTGGTCTGACTGTTGTACTGGTCTTACTGTTATACTGGTCTGACTGTTGTACTGGTCTTATTGTTGTCTTACTGTTGTACTGGTCTGACTGTTGTACGGGTCTTATTGTTGTCTTGCTGTTGTACTGGTCTTATTGTTGTACTGGTCTTATTGTTGTACTGGTCTGACTGTTGTACTGGTCTGACTGTTGTACTGGTCTTACTGTTGTACTGGTCTGACTGTTGTACTGGTCTTATTGTTGTACTGGTCTGACTGTTGTACGGGTCTTATTGTTGTCTTGCTGTTGTACGGGTCTTACTTTTGTACTGAACCTAATGTTGAACTGGTTTTACTCTTGTCTTACAGTTCTACTCATCTTGATGTTGTACTGGACTTAATGTTGAACTGGTTTTGCAGTTGCACTGGTCTTACTGTTGTCTTACTGTATTTCTCATGTACTGGTCTTACTGACTATAACTGTGATATGTGGTCTTAGTTGTACTGACTATAACTGTGATATGTGGTCTTAGGTGTACTGACTGTGACTGTGATATGTGGCCTTAATTGTACTGACTGTGATATGTGGTCTTAGTTGTACTGACTATAACTGTGATATGTGGTCTTAGTTGTACTGACTGTGATATGTGGTCTTAGTTGTACTGACTATAACTGTGATATGTGGTCTTAGTTGTACTGACTATAACTGTGATATGTGGCCTTAATTGTACTGACTATGAGTGTGATATGTTGTCTTAGTTGTACTGACTGTGACTGTGAAATGTGGTCTTAGTTGTACTGACTGTGATATGTTGTCTTAGTTGTAATGACTATAACTGTGATATGTGGTCTTAGTTGTACTGACTGTGATATGTTGTCTTAGTTGTACTGACTATAACTGTGATATGTGGTCTTAGTTGTACTGACTGTGATATGTGGTCTTAGTTGTACTGACTGTGATATGTGGTCTTAGTTGTACTGACTATAACTGTGATATGTGGTCTTAGTTGTACTGACTATAACTGTGATATGTGGTCTTAGTTGTACTGACTGTGATATGTGGTCTTAGTTGTACTGACTGTGATATGTGGTCTTAGTTGTAATGACTGTGATATGTGGTCTTAGTTGTAATGACTCTGACTGTGATATGTGGTCTTAGTTGTACTGACTATAACTGTGATATGTTGTCTTAGTTGTACTGACTGTGATATGTGGTCTTAGTTGTACTGACTATAACTGTGATATGTGGTCTTAGTTGTACTGACTGTGATATGTTGTCTTAGTTGTAATGACTCTGACTGTGATATGTGTTCTTAGTTGTAATGACTCTGACTGTGATATGTTGTCTTAGTTGTACTGACTATAACTGTGATATGTGGTCTTAGTTGTACTGACTGTGATATGTGGTCTTAGTTGTACTGACTGTGATATGTGGTCTTAGTTGTACTGACTATAACTGTGATATGTGGTCTTAGTTGTACTGACTGTGATATGTGGTCTTAGTTGTACTGACTATAACTGTGATATGTGGTCTTAGTTGTACTGACTATAACTGTGATATGTGGTCTTAGTTGTACTGACTATAACTGTGATATGTGGTCTTAGTTGTACTGACTATAACTGTGATATGTGGTCTTTGTTGTACTGACTGTGATATGTGGTCTTAGTTGTACTGACTGTGATATGTTGTCTTAGTTGTACTGACTATAACTGTGATATGTTGTCTTAGTTGTACTGACTATAACTGTGATATGTGGTCTTAGTTGTACTGACTGTGATATGTGGTCTTAGTTGTACTGACTGTGATATGTTGTCTTAGTTGTACTGACTATAACTGTGATATGTGGTCTTAGTTGTACTGACTGTGATATGTGGTCTTAGTTGTACTGACTGTGATATGTGGTCTTAGTTGTACTGACTATAACTGTGATATGTGGTCTTAGTTGTACTGACTATAACTGTGATATGTTGTCTTAGTTGTACTGACTATAACTGTGATATGTGATCTTAGTTGTACTGACTGTGATATGTGGTCTTAGTTGTACTGACTGTGATATGTGGTCTTAGTTGTACTGACTGTGATATGTTGTCTTAGTTGTACTGACTATAACTGTGATACGTGGTCTTAGTTGTATCGACTGTGATATGTGGTCTTAGTTGTACTGACTGTGATATGTTGTCTTAGTTGTACTGACTATAACTGTGATATGTGGTCTTAGTTGTACTGACTGTGATATGTTGTCTTAGTTGTACTGACTATAACTGTGATATGTGGTCTTAGTTGTACTGACTATAACTGTGATATGTGGTCTTAGTTGTACTGACTGTGATATGTGATATGTGGTCTTAGTGGTACTGACTGTGATATGTGGTCTTAGTTGTACTGACTATAACTGTGATATGTGGTCTTAGTTGTACTGACTGTGATATGTTGTCTTAGTTGTACTGACTATAACTGTGATATGTGGTCTTAGTTGTACTGACTGTGATATGTGGTCTTAGTTGTACTGACTATAACTGTGATATGTGGTCTTAGTTGTACTGACTGTGATATGTGGTCTTAGTTGTACTGACTATAACTGTGATATGTTGTCTTAGTTGTACTGACTATAACTGTGATATGTGGTCTTAGTTGTACTGACTGTGATATGTGGTCTTAGTTGTACTGACTATAACTGTGATATGTTGTCTTAGTTGTAATGACTATAACTGTGATATGTGGTCTTAGTTGTACTGACTGTGATATGTTGTCTTAGTTGTACTGACTGTGATATGTGGTCTTAGTTGTACTGACTGTGATATGTGGTCTTAGTTGTACTGACTGTGATATGTGGTCTTAGTTGTACTGACTATAACTGTGATATTTTGGTCTTAGTTGTACCGACTGACTATCACCTTAGTTGACTGGAAGTTGGTCTGCATTAGAGTGTCTCTTAAATGAATAAAAGGTCAATGTAAAATGGAACTGATTAGTTTAGTTTTTTGATGTTACTCTGTGTCTGTCACTCTGCAGGAGCCCCGGGACCCCATGGAGGTGTTGGATCGCCTCACCTGCTCTCCTCCTCTCCTTGCTCCTCCCCCTTCCAGGTGTGGCCTCTCACTCCCCCGGACTACACCTGCAGCCGGCCGACACACACACCCATACATCGCTACAGTAACCTCCCCGAGCCTTTCCCCTCTCCTACGTCCCGAGGACCGTCAGCCTATGACAGCGAAGGATTCTGCTCTATGTCCCTCCCTCCCTCTCAGATTGGATATCTACAAAACCCTGCCCACCAGGGTTACGGAAGTCTCCGCCTCCACTCCCCCCCTTACGGTCTCTACGGTTACGCCTTCCCCACCTCCCCCCGCCTCATTGCCAGCCCAGACAAGATGGCGGCTGCTTCTGCCGCTGCAGCCAATCAGAACCCTTTTCTCGGCTCCTCACCCAGCGGAACCCTGGCGGACAGTCTGGGCATGCTCAGTGGAGGCCAGCAAGCCAACTTCCTGTT
Organism: Oncorhynchus masou masou; assembly: GCF_036934945.1. Lineage (NCBI taxonomy): Eukaryota > Metazoa > Chordata > Actinopteri > Salmoniformes > Salmonidae > Oncorhynchus > Oncorhynchus masou. The sequence goes on along the minus strand of NC_088230.1, from coordinate 41,611,408 downwards.
TGACTCTCGGACGCTGGGAATGGCTGGCAGCCAGTCAGGGGGAGGGGCTTCACAGGTCACTACCCACATGGGCTGAGAAATACTCCGACCCTGACCCCCAGGGTTGCTATCACAAATAGCTGCTTCTCCGGGTAGGACATGGGTTTGGAACTCTGGAATAAATCACCAGCCAATGAGGATTGATGAGACATCTCATAGACCTATGAGGAGACAGAGAGAGATGGAGAGATGGAGAGAGAGAGGAAACAGAGCGAGACAGCTTTAGTGATGTTTGTGTGAGCGCTAAGAAAGATAAAGAAAGAACGTCAAATTCCGCAGACTAATGGGATATTGTTGTTGTTGTTGTTTGTAAGTATGTTATTAAAGGACTAAATAAACAGAAGCTTCTGAGAGACTGAAACAGCTGCGTTGGAGGAGATCTGGGGGTCTGATACAAGTCTGGAGACCTGAGAGAATAAACACACCCACCAACAAGCCCCGGAGCTGGAGATTCAACATCTGGAAGAATCGGGAAATAAACACTACGAACACTTCAGCACCTGTGGTTTCCTATACGTCTCTGAACAGTTATAACCTCACACAGCTCCTAGGAACAGAGTTGACACAGTGAGAGGTCTCCTATACAGCGTCTCTGAACAGTTATAACCTCACACAGCTCCTAGGAATAGAGTTGACACAGTGAGAGGTCTCCTATACAGCATCTCTGAACAGTTATAACCTCACACAGCTCATAGGAACAGAGTTGAAACAGTGAGAGGCCTACTGAGATATATGAATGGTGTTATAAAGGACTGTATTCCCATGCCAAAGATACAGTGTCAGTCAATCTGCAATGTTTCCCTATTCCTTATGTAGTGCACTTCTCCTGGCTGGAAACCTATAAAGCAGCCCTATGAAGCTCTGGCCTAAAGTAGTGCACTACATAGGGAATAGGACTTTGGCCTAAAGTAGTGCACTATATAGGGAATAGGACTCTGGCCTAAAGTAGTGCACTGTATAGGGAATAGGACTTACATCACACGTTGTGTGTGTGGCATGTTTTAACAATTTGACATAAAGGTGTCATAACTGCTTATAACCTTTATACATAATGAACTGTGCTAATGGTGGGTCATGTGACCTAACGCACTTACTGCCAACACACACACACACACACACACACACACACACACACACACACACACATTTCCTGCCAACCCACAGCGTTCTGCCTGGCCTCTGTCTATGACGGACAAGCAGCTTCATGAGCCAAAAAAACAATAAAAAGTATAATATTATTACACACTAACCATCAGAGAACCTGTTTCACACAGATCCTTTTTGTAATATATCAAGCATCAAATATGATATGTGTGAGTGAGAGAGAGAGAAATATGTGTGTTTGTGTATGAATCTCAGAAACAGAAGTCCAAACACTTGTAAACAGAACATTTCAAAGGTTAAAGGTTAAGGTTTGGGAAAGCTTAAAACAAAAAGGCAACAAATGTAAAACAAGTGTCTATCTGCTGAACACGCGGAGCCATAAACCAAGCAGCCTGACCTATACTGAACTAAAATATAAACACAACATGCAACAATTTAAAAAATGTCATTCAGTTAATGTAAGGAAATCAATCAATTGAAATAAATTAACTAGGCCCTAATCTATGGATTTGAATACTGGGCAAGAGCGCAGCCATTGGTGTGCCTGGGAGGGCATATGAGCCAGGCCCACCCACTGGGGAGCCAGGCTCAGCCAATCAGATTATTTTTTCCCACAAAAGGGCTTCATTAAAGAGAGAAATTCTCCTCAGTTTCATCAGCTGTCCGGGTGGTTGGTCTCAGAAGAACCCACAGGTGAAGATGCCTGATGTGGAGATCCGGGGCTGGTGTGGTTACACGTGGTTTGTGGTTGTGAGGTCAGTTGGATGTACTGCCAAATTCTCTAAAAGGATGCTGGAGGCGGCTCATGGTAGAGAAATTAATATTAATTTCTCTGGCAACAGCTCTGGTGGACATTCCTGCAGTCAGCGTTTCAATTACACACACCCTAAAATCTTAAGACATCTGTGGCATTGTGTTGTGTGACAACATTGCACATTTGAGAGTGACCTTTTATTGTCCCAGCACAAGGTGCACCTGTGTAATGATCATGCTGTTTAATCAGCTTTTGGATATGCTGCAACTGACAGGTGGATGAATCATCTTGGCAAAGATAGGGATGTAAACAGGGATGTAAGCACATTTTTCACAACATTTTTTGAGAAATAGGCTTTCTGTACATGTGGAAACATTCTGGGATCTTTTTTTCAGCTCATGAAACATGGGACCAACACTTACCATGTTTCATTTATATTGTTGTTCAGTAGACATAGGAGGACAGTGAGGTCCGGACCTTCGTCAGTTTTTCAAATTTGAAAAAAATACAGATATATATAAAAATATATATTTTGTAAATAAACAATAAATAAAATAAATTATGGGTCATCTAAATATGGATCATTTTATCAAAACACTTTTCTTCTTCATATGACAGAGTTCTAATCGTGTCGCTTTGTGAAAACTTGCAGTCGGCTCACTAGAGAAATAGGCAAAACTAGAGACGCTGCTGACAGTGTGTTAGCGAGATGCAGGACAAATGCCACATTTAAAACCATACAGTAACTCCTGCCATGTCTACAGATATCCCCCAAATAACTAAAAACCCTCTCAGAGAATGGTAGGATTACTTAGCCAGCTAGAAGGATGAAGTAAGAAGCCAACATTACACAGAGCCAATCTCAGCAGGACAAAACAAAATAGGCATAAAAATGCATTCAGGAGGAAGCTGAGGAGACAGAGAGTGAGAGAGGAAGCAAGCAAAGAGAGAGGCTAGTACAGTGGTCACCAAACTTGGGGTCGGGGTCTGATGTGCTGTCCCATGAGAAAATATGTACTAATCTTATCAAACAGGTTAGGAACTTAAAAAGAGAAGATATGTTTCAATGTGAAAGTCTCCACAGGACCTATCTTCCCTATAGACCCACATTAAAATACAAACACTGTATGTTTCAATGTGAACATCTGAACAGGACCTATCTTCCCTATAGACCAACATTAAAATAAAACCACTGTATGTTTCAATGTGAACATCTGAACAGGACCTATCTTCCCTAAAGACCAACATTAAAATAAAACCACTGTATGTTTTAATGTGAACATCTGAACAGGACATATCTTCCCTATAGACCAACATTAAAATAAAACCACTGTATGTTTCAATGTGAACATCTGAACAGGACCTATCTTCCCTAAAGACCAACATTAAAATAAAACCACTGTATGTTTCAATGTGAACATCTGAACAGGACCTATCTTCCCTAAAGACCAACATTAAAATAAAACCACTGTATGTTTTAATGTGAACACCTGAACAGGACCTATCTTCCCTATAGACCCACATTAAAATACAAACACTGTATGTTTCAATGTGAACATCTCAACAGGACCTATCTTCCCTAAAGACCAACAATAAAATAAAACCACTGTATGTTTCAATGTGAACATCTCAACAGGACCTATCTTCCCTATAGACCAACATTAAAATAAAACCACTGTATGTTTTAATGTGAACACCTGAACAGGACCTATCTTCCCTATAGACCAACATTACAATACAATCGACATCCAAACAATACAGTTTACACACTTTTTTTTACCAGATATTAATACAGAATCGTAAGTAATATTCTAATAATTAATGTGAATGAGCTAATATGATAATCTGTGTGCTACGCTGATGTCTGATTGTGTGGAGCTTAATTAGTAATGCCTAGGAATACAAATGTGAATGTTATGTAATTTGAGAAAAGCAATATCTGTAGAGTTTATGATTTTATGCAAGTCCTGATTACAACTGACTGAACAGTCCTGATGCTGTGTCAGTGTGAATCATGTCTCATATCTCCCCTCTTTACAACATTAGAGCTGTATATCCAATAGGCTAGGTGTTTGTAGATGTACTGAGGTGAATGAACCTACAGCAGCCAAGGTGATAATGGCTGAAGTCCTTCTAGCTTGTTTTTGCTCTTCTCCAAATAGCATTTGAAAGTATTTTAATTGTATAGAAACACAGTATATGACCTTCAACTAAAAAAAAGTGTCCTGCCTGGTTTAAAAAACCCTGATAATAGATCCGGGCCTACTTGATGGTAATAACGGTCACTGTTTATAGCATGGCCGGTTTTGACGGCTTTGCCTGACTTACTGCTTACCTGGATGGACATCTAATTTCACAGTGGATCTTGAGCAACTTGGCTGTGCTGTCAGAGGGTAGGGACGAAGATAGGACTTGGTCCTGTGGTGTATGTGGTCAGTACATGTGGACGGACGTGACAGACCCTACTCTGTGTGTGTGTCATAGCTTATGACTGATCTTACAAACTTGGGATCCCTGAGAACACTACCAGACATGACTGACCAAGTGTGTTGTCATGCTGCTGTACTCTCAACCCAGACTGGTCACTACAGGTAGCACAGCGGAACTGTGTGTGCTGTGGCCAATCTGTGTGTGTGTTGAAGGGGAGGTACTGACTAGAGCAGAGCACATGGAGGAGGGAGGAAAAGGACGAGAGGGAGAGTAGGAGAGGAGAGGAGAGGAGGAGGAGGAGGAGAGGGAGAGGAGTGCGGGGAAGGGAGTAGAGGGAGGAGAGGGAGAGTCAGGGGGGGAGAGGGAGAGTAGGGGGAGGAAAGGGTGAGGAGAGGGGGAGGAGAGGCAAAGTAGGGGGAGGAGAGGTAGAGACATCAAAAGGAACATGACATTTGACATACCAATTAGGATCTGGCTAAAAATACTTGAATCAGTTATAGAACCCATTGCCCTTTATGGTTGTGAGGTCTGGGGTCCGCTCACCAACCAAGAATTCACAAAATGGGACAAACACCAAATTGAGATAGCGCATGCAGAATTCTGCAAAAAATATCCTCCATGTACAATGTAAAACACCAATTAATGTTTACATGCAGAGCAGAATTTGTCCGATACCAGCTAATTATCAAAATTCTACAACCACCTAAAAGGAAGTGATTTCCAAACCTTCCATAACAAAGCCATTACATACAGAGAGATGAACCTGGAGAAGAGTCCCCTAAGCAAGCTGGTCCTGGGGCTCTGTTCATGAACACACCCCACAGAGCCATCACCTACAGAGAGATGAACCTGGAGAAGAGTCCCCTAAGCAAGCTGGTCCTGGGGCTCTGTTCATGAACACACCCCACAGAGCCATCACCTACAGAGAGATGAACCTGGAGAAGAGTCCCCTAAGCAAGCTGGTTTTGGGGCTCTGTTTCCAAACACAAACAGACCCCACAGAGCCCCAGGACAGCAACACAATTAGACCCAACCAAATCATGATAAAACAAAAATATATAATTACTTGACACATTGGAAAGAATAAACTAAAAAACAGAACAAACTAGAATGTTATTTGGCCCTAAACAGAGAGTACACAGTGGCACAATACCTGGTGACTGAAACTAGAATGTTATTTGGCCCTAAACAGAGAGTACACAGTGACACAATACCTGGTGACTGACCCAAATTTAAGGAAAGCTTTGACTATGTACAGACTCAGTGAGCATAGCCTTGCTATTGAGAAAGGCCACCGTAGGCAGACCTGGCTCTCAAGAGAAGACAGGCTATGTGCACACTGCCCACAAAATGTGGAAACTGAGCTGCACTTCCTAACCTCCTACCCAATGTATGACCAATGTTGATAAACTCCCATATCTACTGGGTGAAATACCACAGTGTGCCATCACAACAACAAGATTTGTGACCTGTTGCCACAAGAAAGGCAACCAGTGAAGAACAAAGACCATTGTTAATTCAACCCATATTTATGTTTATTTATTTTCCCTTTTGTACTTTAACTATTTGCACATAATATGATATTTGACATTTGTCTTTATTCTTTTGGAATGTTTACGGTTCATTTTTATTGTTTATTTCACTTTTGTTTATTATCTAGATCACTTGCTTCAGCAATGTAAACATATGTTTCCCATGCCAATAAAGCCCCTTGAATTGAATTGAAATTGAATTGAGAGGAGAGGAGAAGGAGAGTAGGGGGAGGCGAGGAAGAGGAGAGGGGAGGCGAGGAAGAGGGGGTTATTTTAGAATGCAGGAATGATTGGTGTGCTTTTTCTGAGTGACAGGTGACACACAAACACCCTTTCGGGTCAGTAGATCAGCTGAGGTGGGGACATTAACACTTGCATGCGACCAGGTGCTGAGGTGACAGAACTGTCACGCTATCCGCCTCAGGTGGGAAAAAAAGCCTGAGAAAAAAGATTCTAGGTGATGTCCAATTGTACACAAGGTCAAAGAGGAATCTGACTTCCACTTTAAACCTCTGATAAACACACAGTGGTTGAACACATCACTTTATACCTATATTTCAATCATGGAAGCCTCTCCGACATAATCCAGGTAGAATCAGGAATTCCCCAGGGCAGCTTTCTAGGCCCCTTACTTTTTTTTGAGTAAAGCCAGTGTGTCTATGTATGCGAATGACTCAACACTATACACGTCAGCTACCACAGCAACTGAAATGACAGTGACTGTAATGACAGTTTAACAAAGAGCTGCAGTTAGTTTCAGAATGGGTGGCAAGGAATAAGTTAGAAAGTTATTATTTCATGGAACAAATCATTAATCAAATCATCAAAACCTAAAAGCGTTGCATTTGGGACAAATCTACGCTGGCTTCCTGTTATTAAGGCTAGGGCTGATTTCAAGGTTTTACTGCTAACCTACAAAGCATTACATGGGCTTGCTCCTATCTATCTCTCTGATTTGGTCCTGCCATACATACCTACTCGTATGCTACGGTCACAAGACGCAGGTCCCGGAGGACCTGAGCCCTAGGACCATGCCTCAGGACTACCTGGCCTGATGACTCCTTGCTGTCCCCAGTCCACCTGGCCGTGCTGCTGCGCCAGTTTCAACTGTTTAGACCGCGGGTATGGAACCCCGATCTGTTCACCGGACGTGCTAACTTGTCCCGGACCTGCTGTTTTCGACTCTCTCTACCTCACCTGCTCTCTCTAACTCTGAATGATCGGCTATGAAAAGCCAACTGACATTTACTCCTGTTGTACCCTCTACAATCACTGTGATTATTATTATTTGACCCTGCTGGTCATCTATGAACGTTTGAAAATCTTGGCCATGTACTGTTATAATCTCCACCCGGTACAGCCAGAAGAGGACTGGCCACCCCTCAGAGCCTGGTTCCTCTCTAGGTTTCTTCCAAGATTCCTGCCTTTCTAGGGAGTTTTTCCAAATGCTTCTACATCAGCATTTCTTGCTGTTAAGATATTTAGACTGGGTTTCTGTACAGCACTTTGTGTCATCGGCTGATGTAAAAAAGAGCTTTAGAAATACATTTGATTGATTGATTGTTTTGTAAGAAGTATTGACAAGCTGAATGTACCGATCTGTCTGTTTAAACTACTAGCATACAGCTCAGACATCCATGCATACCCCACATGCCAGCAGAAGTCTCTTCACAGTCCCCAAGTCCAGAACAGACTATGGGAGGAACATAGTACTACATAGACCCATGACTACATGGAACTCTATTCAACAATAGATAACTGATGCAAGCAGTAGAATCAGATAAAAAAACACAAACAAAAACACCTTATGGAACAGCGGGGACTATAAAGAAAAACACACACACAGGTACAGACACACACAGGTACACACACACACTAGCACACACAATCTACACACGCGTACATTATAATATTGTGGTATGGTGGTATTATACATGTTGTATTGTAGATATGTAGTGGGGTAATAATGTTACATGATGTACTGTTTTATCTTTGTTTTATATGTAATGTGTGTGCCTTAATGTCTTTGGACCCCAGGAAGAATAGCTGCTGCTTTGGCAGGAACTAATGGAAACACATAATAAACTCCAGGAAGAATAGCTGCTGCCTTGACAGGAACTAATGGAGATCCATAATAAACCCCAGGAAGAGTAGCTGCTGCCTTGGCAGGAACTAATGGAAACACATAATAAACTCCAGGAAGAATAGCTGCTGCCTTGACAGGAACTAATGGAGATCCATAATAAACCCCAGGAAGAGTAGCTGCTGCCTTGACAGGAACTAATGGAGATCCATAATAAACCCCAGGAAGAGTAGCTGCTGTCTTGGCAGGAACTAATGGGGATCCATAATAAACCCCAGGAAGAGTAGCTGCTGCCTTGGCAGGAACTAATGGGGATCCATAATAAACCCCAGGAAGAGTAGCTGCTGCCCTGACAGGAACTAATGGGGATCCATAATAAACCCCAGGAAGAGTAGCTACTGCCTTGGCAGGAACTAATGGAGATCCATAATAAACCACAGGAAGAGTAGCTGCTGTCTTGGCAGGAACTAATGGGGATCCATAATAAACCCCAGGAAGAGTAGCTGCTGCCTTGGCAGCAACTAATGGGGATCCATAATAAACCCCAGGAAGAGTAGCTGCTGCCTTGGCAGCAACTAATGGGGATCCATAATAAACCCCAGGAAGAGTAGCTGCTGCCTTGGCAGGAACCAATGGGGATCCACAATAAATACAAATAGAACGATAGACAGCTGTTGTACACATCACTTTATCGTTCTAATAGACACACATAGTACACATCTACTACATCTACAGTTCTCTATAACCACTAGGTTACTGTCTCCCCCGTCAGTCCTCTACAACCACTAGGTTACCTGTCTCCCCCGTCAGTCCTCTACAACCACTAGGTTACCTGTCTCCCCAGACAGTCCTATATAACCACTAGTATTCCTGTCTCCCCTGACAGTCCTCTACAACCACTAGGATTCCTGTCTCCCCAGACAGTGTTCAATACTGTGAGTCAGTTCCCTGGCTCTGTGTCCTATTGAATAATACATGGATGCTGTAATCTTATTATATATATTTATATTATGATATTATTGTGTGTTGTAATGCCAGACACAAACACAGAGCTCCAGTTCTGTTGAATAACAGCTGATTTACGTCATTTTAGCAGAGCCACATAGTAGCAATTGGAGTTAAGGGCCTTTCTCAAGGGCACATCGGCAGATTATTGACCTCGTCGGCTCGGGGATTGGAACCAGCAACTTTTCGTTTCCTGGTCCATTGGTCCTGGTTATTAACATCAGCTTTAAGCACACATATAAACCACAAAAATATCACACAGTCTGTCTCTCTGGGCCTGTCTACAGGACACACAGCCTGTCTCTCTGGGCCTGCCTGCAGGACACACAGCCTGTCTCTCTGGGCCTGCCTGCAGGACACACAGCCTGTCTCTCTGGGCCTGTCTGCAGGACACACAGCCTGTCTCTCTGGGCCTGTCTGCAGGACACACAGCCTGTCTCTCTGGGCCTGTCTGCAGGACACACAGCCTGTCTGCAGGACACACAGCCTGTCTCTCTGGGCCTGTCTGCAGGACACACAGCCTGTCTCTCTGGGCCTGTCTGCAGGACACACAGCCTGTCTCTCTGGGCCTGTCTGCAGGACACACAGCCCGTCTCTCTGGGCCTGTCTGCAGGACACACAGCCTGTCTCTCTGGGCCTGTCTGCAGGACACACAGCCCGTCTCTCTGGGCCTGTCTGCAGGACACACAGCCTGTCTCTCTGGGCCTGTCTGCAGGACACACAGCCCGTCTCTCTGGGCCTGTCTGCAGGACACACAGTCTGCTGCTCTGTAGAGACATGGTAGAAACGTAGAGCCGTAGCTCCGGCAAGAGAAACGTTACAACATCAGATGGTAGGTATAACTGTGTTCAACACTGTGAGTCAGTCCATATTGCTAGATGGTAGGTACAACTGTGTTCCACACTGTGAGTCAGTCCATATTGCTAGATGGTAGGTACAACTGTGTTCCACACTGTGAGTCAGTCCATATTGCTAGATGGTAGTTACAACAGTGTTGAGTTGTGGACCCGTAACCTTTCTGTAGTTGGCCTGCCAGTTGTGGACCTACAATACTTAGACCCATGACATCACAAATGGCCCCCATCTCTTTGTCAAAATATTTCCAGTGCAGTGCTGATGTGGTCCAGACGGTCCCAGAGCTGAGGCTCGACAAGCGTGACTGGGCATGAGAGAGCAGGGTGATTGAAACAGAAAGGTTCCCCAGGGTTGGAGTTTGGTTTGGCAGCTAACTAAAGTTTAGAGGGCCAGGTTTGATGATGATGGGTTTGTGCTCTACGTTCACCACTACGCACACTACAGAAGAACTTTCTAACTATGGCTGGCCTGTAACGGTTTTCGGTTTTCTTCTGAGGAGGAATAGGAAGGATCGGACCAATGTGCAGCGTGGCAAGTGTTCGTCATATTTTTAATCAAAATTGAACACTACACAAACTAAAAACGAAACAGTTCTGTGTGAAAGACACAGACACAGAAAACAACCACCCACAACCAAAATGGGGAAAACAGGCTTCCAAAGTATGATTCTCAATCAGAGACAACGATCGACAGCTGCCTCTGATTGAGAACCATACCAGGCCAAACACAGAAATACAACATAGAAAAAGAACATAGACTACCCACCCCAACTCACGCACTGACCAAACTAACACAAAGACATAATAAAGGAACTAAGGTCAGAATGTGACATGGCCTTCATTACGGCTGGTCTTAACCAGGGCTAGTCTTAAACAGGGCTGGCCTTTATTACGGCTGACCTTAACCAGGATGGTCTTAACCAAGGCTGGTCTTTATTACGGCTGACCTTAACCAGGGCTGTTCTTAACCAGGACTGGCATTTATTACGGCTGACCTTAACCAGGGCTGGCCCTTATTACGGCTAACCTTAACCAGGGCTGGTCTTTATTACGGCTGACCTTAAACAGGGCTGGTCTTTATTACGGCTGACCTTAAACAGGGCTGTTCTTAACCAGGGCTGGCCTTTATTACGGATGACCTTAACCAGGGCTGGCCTTTACCAGGGCTGACCTTAACCAGGGCTGTTCTTAACCAGGGCTGGCCTTTATTACGGATGACCTTAACCAGGGCTGGCCTTTACCAGGGCTGACCTTAACCAGGGCTGGTCTTAACCAGGGCTGACGTTAACCAGGGTTGGTCTTTATTACGGCTGACCTTAACCAGGGCTGGTCTTGACCAGGGCAGGCCTTTATTACGGCTGACCTTAACCAGGGCTGGTCTTAACCAGGGCAGGCCTTTATTACGGCTGACCTTAACCAGGGCTGTTCTTAACCAGGGCTGGCCTTTATTACGGATGACCTTAACCAGGGCTGGCCTTTACCAGGGCTGACCTTAACCAGGGCTGGTCTTTATGGCTAACCTTAACCAGGGCTGGTCTTAACCAGGGCTGACGTTAACCAGGGTTGGTCTTTATTACGGCTGACCTTAACAAGGGCTGGTCTTGACCAGGGCTGGCCTTTATTACGGCTGACCTTAACCAGGGCTGGTCTTAACCAGGGCTGGCCTTTATTACGGCTGACCTTAACCAGGGCTGTTCTTAACCAGGGCTGGCCTTTATTACGGATTACCTTAACCAGGGCTGGCCTTTACCAGGGCTGACCTTAACCAGGGCTGGTCTTTATGGCTGACCTTAACCAGGGCTGACGTTAACGAGGGTTGGTCTTTATTACGGCTGACCTTAACCAGGGCTGGTCTTAACCAGGGCTGGCCTTTATTACGGCTGACCTTAACCAGGGCTGGTCTTAACCAGGGCTGGTCTTTATTACGGCTGACCTTAACCAGGGCTGGCCTTTATGACGGCTGACCTTAACCAGGGTTGGCCTTTATTACAGCTGACCTTAAGCAGGGCTGGTCTTTATTACGGCTGATCTTAACCAGGCCTAACCTTTTTTACGGCTGATCTTAACCAGGGCTGGTTTTTATTATGGCTGACCTTAACCAGGGCTGGTCTTTATTATGGCTGACCTTAACCAGGGCTGGTCTTTATTATGGCTGACCTTAACCAGGGCTGGTCTTTATTATGGCTGACCTTAACCAGGGCTGGTCTTTATTATGGCTGACCTTAACCAGGGCTGGTCTTTATTATGGCTGACCTTAACCAGGGCTGGTCTTAACCAGGGCTGGTCTTTATTATGGCTGACCTTAACCAGGGCTGGTCTTTATTACGGCTGACCTTAACCAGGGCTGGTCTTTATTATGGCTGACCTTAACCAGGGCTGGTCTTTATTATGGCTGACCTTAACCAGGGCTGACCTTAACCAGGGCTTGTCTTAAGCAGGGCTGACCTTAACCAGGGCTGGTCTTTATTACGGCTGAGCTTAACCAGGGCTGGCCTTAACCAGGACTGGCCTTTATTACGGCTGACCTTAACCAGGGCTGGTCTTAACCAGGGCTGACCTTAACCAGGGCTGGTCTTTATTATGGCTGACCTTAACCAGGGCTGGTCTTAACCAGGGCTAGTCTTTATTACGGCTGACCTTAACCAGGGCTGGTCTTAACCAGGGCTGACCTTAACCAGGGCTAGTCTTTATTACGGCTGACCTTAACCAGTGCTGGTCTTTATTATGGCTGACCTTAACCAGGGCTGGCCTTAACCAGGGCTGGCCTTAACCAGGGCTGGCCTTAACCAGGGCTGGCCTTAACCAGGGCTGGCCTTAACCAGGGCTGGCCTTAACCAGGACTGGCCTTTATTACGGCTGACCTTAACCAGGGCTGGTCTTAACCAGGGCTGACCTTAACCAGGGCTGGTCTTTATTATGGCTGACCTTAACCAGGGCTGGTCTTAACCAGGGCTAGTCTTTATTACGGCTGACCTTAACCAGGGCTGGTCTTAACCAGGGCTGACCTTAACCAGGGCTAGTCTTTATTACGGCTGACCTTAACCAGGGCTGGTCTTTATTATGGCTGACCTTAACCAGGGCTGGTCTTAACCAGGGCTGGTCTTTATTACGGCTGACCTTAACCAGGATTATTCTTAACCAGGGCTGGTCTTTATTATGGCTGACCTTAACCAGGGCTGGCCTTTACTATGGCTGACCTTAACCAGGGCTGGCCTTTACCAGGTACATACGGGTAACTGTTGAGCATGAAAACCCAGCAGCATTGCAGATAATGACACAAATAGGTGCGCCTGGCGCCTACTATTGAGAAGACTGCTCCCGTTTCCCCCCCTGGCGCTTGAGGGTGCCAGGCTACCTTGCATCAGGCACTCCTTTCATCCATTACACACACCTGCCTTCCCTCGTCACGCACATCATCGATATAGGACTCACCTGGACTCACTATTCACCTGTTAGTACCTCCCCTATATTTGTCAGTTTCTCAGCTCTGTTCCCCAGCTCTGTTCCCTCCCAGCTCTGTTCCCTCCCAGCTCTGTTCCCTCCCAGCTCTGTTCCCTCCCAGCTCTGTTCCCTCCCAGCTCTGTTCCCTCCCAGCTCTGTTCCCTCCCAGCTCTGTTCCCTCCCAGCTCTGTTCCCTCCCAGGTCTGTTCCCTCCCAGCTCTGTTCCCTCCCAGCTCTGTTCCCTCCCAGCTCTGTTCCCTCCCAGCTCAGTTCCCCAGCTCTGTTCCCTCCCAGCTCAGTTCCCTCCCAGCTCTGTTCCCTCCCAGCTCTGTTCCCTCCCAGCTCTGTTCCCTCCCAGCTCTGTTCCCTCCCCAGCTCAGTTCCCCAGCTCTGTTCCCTCCCAGCTCTGTTCCCTCCCAGCTCAGTTCCCCAGCTCTGTTCCCTCCCAGCTCTGTTCCCTCCCAGCTCTGTTCCCTCCCAGCTCTGTTCCCTCCCAGCTCTGTTCCCTCCCAGCTCAGTTCCCTCCCAGCTCTGTTCCCTCCCAGCTCTGTTCCCTCCCAGCTCAGTTCCCCAGCTCTGTTCCCTCCCAGCTCTGTTCCCTCCCAGCTCTGTTCCCCAGCTCTGTTCCCTCCCAGCTCTGTTCCCTCCCCAGCTCTGTTCCCTCCCAGCTCTGTTCCCTCCCAGCTCTGTTCCCTCCCAGCTCTGTTCCCTCCCAGCTCTGTTCCCTCCCAGCTCTGTTCCCTCCCAGCTCTGTTCCCTCCCAGCTCTGTTCCCTCCCAGCTCTGTTCCCTCCCAGCTCTGTTCCCCAGCTCAGTTCCCCCCAGCTCTGTTCCCTCCCAGCTCTGTTCCCTCCCAGCTCAGTTCCCCAGCTCTGTTCCCTCCCAGCTCTGTTCCCTCCCAGCTCAGTTCCCCAGCTCTGTTCCCTCCCAGCTCTGTTCCCTCCCAGCTCTGTTCCCTCCCAGCTCAGTTCCCTCCCAGCTCTGTTCCCTCCCAGCTCTGTTCCTCCCAGCTCTGTTCCCTCCCAGCTCTGTTCCCTCCCAGCTCTGTTCCCTCCCAGCTCAGTTCCCCAGCCCTGTTCCCTCCCAGCTCTGTTCCCTCCCAGCTCTGTTCCCTCCCAGCTCTGTTCCCTCCCAGCTCTGTTCCCTCCCAGCTCTGTTCCTCCCAGCTCTGTTCCCTCCCAGCTCTGTTCCCTCCCAGCTCTGTTCCCCAGCTCAGTTCCCCCCCCGGCTCTGTTCCCTCCCGGCTCTGTTCCCTCCCAGCTCAGTTCCCCAGCTCTGTTCCCTCCCAGCTCTGTTCCCTCCCAGCTCTGTTCCCCAGCTCTGTTCCCTCCCAGCTCTGTTCCCTCCCAGCTCTGTTCCCTCCCCAGCTCTGTTCCCTCCCAGCTCTGTTCCCTCCCAGCTCTGTTCCCCAGCTCTGTTCCCTCCCAGCTCTGTTCCCTCCCAGCTCTGTTCCCTCCCAGCTCTGTTCCCTCCCAGCTCTGTTCCCTCCCAGCTCAGTTCCCTCCCAGCTCTGTTCCCTCCCAGCTCTGTTCCCTCCCAGCTCTGTTCCCTCCCAGCTCAGTTCCCTCCCAGCTCTGTTCCCTCCCAGCTCTGTTCCCTCCCAGCTCTGTTCCCCAGCTCTGTTCCCTCCCAGCTCTGTTCCTCCCAGCTCTGTTCCCTCCCAGCTCTGTTCCCTCCCAGCTCTGTTCCCTCCCAGCTCAGTTCCCCAGCTCTGTTCCCCAGCTCAGTTCCCCAGCTCTGTTCCCTCCCAGCTCTGTTCCCTCCCAGCTCTGTTCCCTCCCAGCTCTGTTCCCTCCCAGCTCTGTTCCCTCCCAGCTCTGTTCCCTCCCAGCTCTGTTCCCTCCCAGCTCTGTTCCCTCCCAGCTCTGTTCCCTCCCAGCTCTGTTCCCTCCCAGCTCTGTTCCCTCCCAGCTCTGTTCCCTCCCAGCTCAGTTCCCCAGCTCTGTTCCCTCCCAGCTCTGTTCCCTCCCAGCTCTGTTCCCTCCCAGCTCTGTTCCCTCCCAGCTCTGTTCCCTCCCAGCTCTGTTCCCCAGCTCAGTTCCCTCCCAGCTCTGTTCCCTCCCAGCTCTGTTCCCCAGCTCTGTTCCCTCCCAGCTCTGTTCCCTCCCAGCTCTGTTCCCTCCCAGCTCTGTTCCCTCCCAGCTCTGTTCCCTCCCAGCTCTGTTCCCTCCCAGCTCTGTTCCCTCCCAGCTCTGTTCCCTCCCAGCTCAGTTCCCTCCCAGCTCTCTTCCCTCCCAGCTCTGTTCCCTCCCAGCTCTGTTCCCTCCCAGCTCTGTTCCCTCCCAGCTCTGTTCCTCCCAGCTCAGTTCCCTCCCAGCTCTGTTCCCTCCCAGCTCTGTTCCTCCCAGCTCTGTTCCCTCCCAGCTCTGTTCCCTCCCAGCTCTGTTCCCTCCCAGCTCAGTTCCCTCCCAGCTCTGTTCCCCAGCTCTGTTCCCTCCCAGCTCTGTTCCCTCCCAGCTCTGTTCCCTCCCAGCTCTGTTCCCTCCCAGCTCTGTTCCCTCCCAGGTCTGTTCCCTCCCAGCTCAGTTCCCTCCCAGCTCTGTTCCCTCCCAGCTCTGTTCCCCAGCTCTGTTCCCTCCCAGCTCTGTTCCCTCCCAGCTCTGTTCACCAGCTCTGTTCCCTCCCAGCTCAGTTCCCTCCCAGGTCTGTTCCCTCCCAGCTCTGTTCCCTCCCAGCTCTGTTCCCTCCCAGCTCTGTTCCCTCCCAGCTCTGTTCACCAGCTCTGTTCCCTCCCAGCTCTGTTCACTCCCAGCTCTGTTCCCTCCCAGCTCTGTTCCCTCCCAGCTCTGTTCCCTCCCAGCTCTGTTCCCTCCCAGCTCTGTTCCTTCCCAGCTCTGTTCCCTCCCAGCTCTGTTCCCTCCCAGGTCTGTTCCCTCCCAGCTCAGTTCCCTCCCAGCTCTGTTCCCTCCCAGCTCTGTTCCCCCCAGCTCTGTTCCCTCCCAGCTCTGTTCCCTCCCAGCTCTGTTCCCTCCCAGCTCTGTTCCCCAGCTCTGTTCCCTCCCAGCTCTGTTCCCTCCCAGCTCTGTTCCCTCCCAGCTCTGTTCCCTCCCAGCTCTGTTCCCCAGCTCTGTTCCCTCCCAGCTCTGTTCCCCAGCTCTGTTCCCTCCCCTCCCAGCTCTGTTCCCTCCCAGCTCTGTTCCCTCCCAGCTCTGTTCCCTCCCAGCTCTGTTCCCTCCCAGCTCTGTTCCCTCCCAGCTCTGTTCCCTCCCAGCTCTGTTCCCTCCCAGCTCTGTTCCCTCCCAGCTCTTCCCCAGTTCCCTCCCAGCTCTGTTCCCTCCCAGCTCTGTTCCCTCCCAGCTCTGTTCCCTCCCAGCTCTGTTCCCTCCCAGCTCTGTTCCCCCCAGCTCCCCTCCCAGCTCTGTTCCCTCCCAGCTCTGTTCCCCAGCTCTGTTCCCTCCCAGCTCTGTTCCCTCCCAGCTCTGTTCCCTCCCAGCTCTGTTCCCTCCCAGCTCTGTTCCCTCCCCTCCCAGCTCTGTTCCCTCCCAGCTCTGTTCCCTCCCAGCTCTGTTCCCTCCCAGCTCTGTTCCCTCCCAGCTCTGTTCCCTCCCAGCTCTGTTCCCTCCCAGCTCTGTTCCCTCCCAGCTCTGTTCCCTCCCAGCTCCCAGCTCTGTTCCCTCCCAGCTCTGTTCCCTCCCAGCTCTGTTCCCTCCCAGCTCTGTTCCCTCCCAGCTCTGTTCCCTCCCAGCTCTGTTCCCTCCCAGCTCTGTTCCCTCCCAGCTCTGTTCCCTCCCAGCTCTGTTCCCTCCCAGCTCTGTTCCCTCCCAGCTCTGTTCCCTCCCAGCTCTGTTCCCTCCCAGCTCTGTTCCCTCCCAGCTCTGTTCCCTCCCAGCTCTGTTCCCTCCCAGCTCTGTTCCCTCCCAGCTCTGTTCCCTCCCAGCTCTGTTCCCTCCCAGCTCTGTTCCCTCCCAGCTCTGTTCCCTCCCAGCTCTGTTCCCTCCCAGCTCAGTTCCCTCCCAGCTCTGTTCCCTCCCAGCTCTGTTCCCCAGCTCTGTTCCCTCCCAGCTCTGTTCCCTCCCCAGCTCTGTTCCCTCCCAGCTCTGTTCCCTCCCAGCTCTGTTCCCTCCCAGGTCTGTTCCCTCCCAGCTCTGTTCCCTCCCAGCTCTGTTCCCTCCCAGCTCTGTTCCCCCAGCTCTGTTCCCTCCCAGCTCTGTTCCCTCCCAGCTCTGTTCCCTCCCAGCTCTGTTCCCTCCCAGCTCTGTTCCCTCCCAGCTCTGTTCCCTCCCAGCTCTGTTCCCTCCCAGCTCTGTTCCCCCAGCTCCCAGCTCTGTTCCCTCCCAGCTCTGTTCCCCAGCTCTGTTCCCTCCCAGCTCTGTTCCCTCCCAGCTCTGTTCCCTCCCAGCTCTGTTCCCTCCCAGCTCTGTTCCCCCCAGCTCTGTTCCCTCCCAGCTCTGTTCCCTCCCCAGCTCTGTTCCCCAGCTCTGTTCCCTCCCAGCTCTGTTCCCTCCCAGCTCTGTTCCCTCCCAGCTCTGTTCCCTCCCAGCTCTGTTCCCCAGCTCTGTTCCCTCCCAGCTCTGTTCCCTCCCAGCTCTGTTCCCTCCCAGCTCTGTTCCCTCCCAGCTCTGTTCCCTCCCAGCTCTGTTCCCCCCAGCTCTGTTCCCTCCCAGCTCTGTTCCCTCCCAGCTCTGTTCCCTCCCAGCTCTGTTCCCTCCCAGCTCTGTTCCCTCCCAGCTCTGTTCCCTCCCAGCTCTGTTCCCTCCCAGCTCTGTTCCCTCCCAGCTCTGTTCCCTCCCAGCTCTGTTCCCTCCCAGCTCTGTTCCCTCCCAGCTCTGTTCCCCAGCTCTGTTCCCTCCCAGCTCTGTTCCCTCCCAGCTCTGTTCCCTCCCAGCTCTGTTCCCTCCCAGCTCTGTTCCCTCCCAGCTCTGTTCCCTCCCAGCTCTGTTCCCTCCCAGCTCTGTTCCCTCCCAGCTCTGTTCCCTCCCAGCTCTGTTCCCTCCCAGCTCTGTTCCCTCCCAGCTCTGTTCCCTCCCAGCTCTGTTCCCTCCCAGCTCTGTTCCCTCCCAGCTCTGTTCACCAGCTCTGTTCCCTCCCAGCTCTGTTCCCTCCCAGCTCTGTTCCCTCCCAGCTCTGTTCCCTCCCAGCTCTGTTCCCCAGCTCTGTTCCCTCCCAGCTCTGTTCCCTCCCAGCTCTGTTCCCTCCCAGCTCTGTTCCCTCCCAGCTCTGTTCCCCAGCTCTGTTCCCTCCCAGCTCTGTTCCCTCCCAGCTCTGTTCCCTCCCAGCTCTGTTCCCTCTGTTCCCTCCCAGCTCAGTTCCCCAGCTCTGTTCCCTCCCAGCTCTGTTCCTCCCAGCTCTGTTCCCTCCCAGCTCTGTTCCCTCCCAGCTCTGTTCCCTCCCAGCTCTGTTCCCTCCCAGCTCTGTTCCCTCCCAGCTCTGTTCCCTCCCAGCTCTGTTCCCTCCCAGCTCTGTTCCCTCCCAGCTCTGTTCCCTCCCAGCTCTGTTCCCCAGCTCTGTTCCCTCCCAGCTCTGTTCCCTCCCAGCTCTGTTCCCTCCCAGCTCTGTTCCCTCCCAGCTCTGTTCCCTCCCAGCTCTGTTCCCTCCCAGCTCTGTTCCCTCCCAGCTCTGTTCCCTCCCAGCTCTGTTCCCTCCCAGCTCTGTTCCCTCCCAGCTCTGTTCCCCAGCTCTGTTCCCTCCCAGCTCTGTTCCCTCCCAGCTCTGTTCCCTCCCAGCTCTGTTCCCTCCCAGCTCTGTTCCCTCCCAGCTCTGTTCCCTCCCAGCTCTGTTCCCTCCCAGCTCTGTTCCCTCCCAGCTCTGTTCCCCAGCTCTGTTCCCTCCCAGCTCTGTTCCCTCCCAGCTCTGTTCCCTCCCAGCTCTGTTCCCCCAGCTCTGTTCCCTCCCAGCTCTGTTCCCTCCCAGCTCTGTTCCCTCCCAGCTCTGTTCCCTCCCAGCTCTGTTCCCTCCCAGCTCTGTTCCCTCCCAGCTCTGTTCCCTCCCAGCTCTGTTCCCTCCCAGCTCTGTTCCCTCCCAGCTCTGTTCCCTCCCAGCTCTGTTCCCTCCCAGCTCTGTTCCCTCCCAGCTCTGTTCCCTCCCAGCTCTGTTCCCTCCCAGCTCTGTTCCCTCCCAGCTCTGTTCCCTCCCAGCTCTGTTCCCTCCCAGCTCTGTTCCCTCCCAGCTCTGTTCCCTCCCAGCTCTGTTCCCTCCCAGCTCTGTTCCCTCCCAGCTCTGTTCCCTCCCAGCTCTGTTCCCTCCCAGCTCTGTTCCCTCCCAGCTCTGTTCCCTCCCAGCTCTGTTCCCTCCCAGCTCTGTTCCCTCCCAGCTCTGTTCCCTCCCAGCTCTGTTCCCTCCCAGCTCTGTTCCCTCCCAGCTCTGTTCCCTCCCAGCTCTGTTCCCTCCCAGCTCTGTTCCCTCCCCTCCCAGCTCTGTTCCCTCCCAGCTCTGTTCCCTCCCAGCTCTGTTCCCTCCCAGCTCTGTTCCCTCCCAGCTCTGTTCCCTCCCAGCTCTGTTCCCTCCCAGCTCTGTTCCCTCCCAGCTCTGTTCCCTCCCAGCTCTGTTCCCTCCCAGCTCTGTTCCCTCCCAGCTCTGTTCCCTCCCAGCTCTGTTCCCCAGCTCTGTTCCCTCCCAGCTCTGTTCCCTCCCAGCTCTGTTCCCTCCCAGCTCTGTTCCCTCCCAGCTCTGTTCCCTCCCAGCTCTGTTCCCTCCCAGCTCTGTTCCCTCCTCTGTTCCCTCCCAGCTCTGTTCCCTCCCAGCTCTGTTCCCTCCCAGCTCTGTTCCCTCCCAGCTCTGTTCCCTCCCAGCTCTGTTCCCTCCCAGCTCTGTTCCCTCCCAGCTCTGTTCCCTCCCAGCTCTGTTCCCTCCCAGCTCTGTTCCCTCCCAGCTCTGTTCCCTCCCAGCTCTGTTCCCTCCCAGCTCTGTTCCCTCCCAGCTCTGTTCCCTCCCAGCTCTGTTCCCTCCCAGCTCTGTTCCCTCCCAGCTCTGTTCCCTCCCAGCTCTGTTCCCTCCCAGCTCTGTTCCCTCCCAGCTCTGTTCCCTCCCAGCTCTGTTCCCTCCCAGCTCTGTTCCCTCCCAGCTCTGTTCCCTCCCAGCTCTGTTCCCTCCCAGCTCTGTTCCCTCCCAGCTCTGTTCCCTCAGCTCTGTTCCCTCCCAGCTCTGTTCCCTCCCAGCTCTGTTCCCTCCCAGCTCTGTTCCCTCCCAGCTCTGTTCCCTCCCAGCTCTGTTCCCTCCCAGCTCTGTTCCCTCCCAGCTCTGTTCCCTCCCAGCTCTGTTCCCTCCCAGCTCTGTTCCCTCCCAGCTCTGTTCCCTCCCAGCTCTGTTCCCTCCCAGCTCTGTTCCCTCCCAGCTCTGTTCCCTCCCAGCTCTGTTCCCTCCCAGCTCTGTTCCCTCCCAGCTCTGTTCCCTCCCAGCTCTGTTCCCTCCCAGCTCTGTTCCCTCCCAGCTCTGTTCCCTCCCAGCTCTGTTCCCTCCCAGCTCTGTTCCCTCCCAGCTCTGTTCCCTCCCAGCTCTGTTCCCTCCCAGCTCTGTTCCCTCCCAGCTCTGTTCCCTCCCAGCTCTGTTCCCTCCCAGCTCTGTTCCCTCCCAGCTCTGTTCCCTCCCAGCTCTGTTCCCTCCCAGCTCTGTTCCCTCCCAGCTCTGTTCCCTCCCAGCTCTGTTCCCTCCCAGCTCTGTTCCCTCCCAGCTCTGTTCCCTCCCAGCTCTGTTCCCTCCCAGCTCTGTTCCCTCCCAGCTCTGTTCCCTCCCAGCTCTGTTCCCTCCCAGCTCTGTTCCCTCCCAGCTCTGTTCCCTCCCAGCTCTGTTCCCTCCCAGCTCTGTTCCCTCCCAGCTCTGTTCCCTCCCAGCTCTGTTCCCTCCCAGCTCTGTTCCCTCCCAGCTCTGTTCCCTCCCAGCTCTGTTCCCTCCCAGCTCTGTTCCCTCCCAGCTCTGTTCCCTCCCAGCTCTGTTCCCCCCAGCTCTGTTCCCTCCCAGCTCTGTTCCCTCCCAGCTCTGTTCCCTCCCAGCTCTGTTCCCTCCCAGCTCTGTTCCCTCCCAGCTCTGTTCCCTCCCAGCTCTGTTCCCTCCCAGCTCTGTTCCCTCCCAGCTCTGTTCCCTCCCAGCTCTGTTCCCTCCCAGCTCTGTTCCCTCCCAGCTCTGTTCCTCCCAGCTCTGTTCCCTCCCAGCTCTGTTCCCTCCCAGCTCTGTTCCTCCCAGCTCTGTTCCCTCCCAGCTCTGTTCCCTCCCAGCTCTGTTCCCTCCCAGCTCTGTTCCCTCCCAGCTCTGTTCCCTCCCAGCTCTGTTCCTCCCCAGCTCTGTTCCCTCCCAGCTCTGTTCCCTCCCAGCTCTGTTCCCTCCCAGCTCTGTTCCCTCCCAGCTCTGTTCCCTCCCAGCTCTGTTCCCTCCCAGCTCTGTTCCCTCCCAGCTCTGTTCCCTCCCAGCTCTGTTCCCTCCCAGCTCTGTTCCTCCCAGCTCTGTTCCCTCCCAGCTCTGTTCCCTCCCAGCTCTGTTCCCTCCCAGCTCTGTTCCCTCCCAGCTCTGTTCCCTCCCAGCTCTGTTCCCTCCCCAGCTCTGTTCCCTCCCAGCTCTGTTCCCTCTGTTCCCTCCAGCTCTGTTCCCTCCCAGCTCTGTTCCCTCCCAGCTCTGTTCCCTCCCAGCTCTGTTCCCTCCCAGCTCTGTTCCCTCCCAGCTCTGTTCCCTCCCAGCTCTGTTCCCTCCCAGCTCTGTTCCCTCCCAGCTCTGTTCCCTCCCAGCTCCCCTCCCAGCTCTGTTCCCTCCCAGCTCTGTTCCCTCCCAGCTCTGTTCCCTCCCAGCTCTGTTCCCTCCCAGCTCTGTTCCCTCCCAGCTCTGTTCCCTCCCAGCTCTGTTCCCTCCCAGCTCTGTTCCCTCCCAGCTCTGTTCCCTCCCAGCTCTGTTCCCTCCCAGCTCTGTTCCCTCCCAGCTCTGTTCCCTCCCAGCTCTGTTCCCTCCCAGCTCTGTTCCCTCCCAGCTCTGTTCCCTCCCAGCTCTGTTCCCTCCCAGCTCTGTTCCCTCCCAGCTCTGTTCCCTCCCAGCTCTGTTCCCTCCCAGCTCTGTTCCCTCCCAGCTCTGTTCCCTCCCAGCTCTGTTCCCTCCCAGCTCTGTTCCCTCCCAGCTCTGTTCCCTCCAGCTCTGTTCCCTCCCAGCTCTGTTCCCTGTTCCCTCCCAGCTCTGTTCCCTCCCAGCTCTGTTCCCCAGCTCTGTTCCCTCCCAGCTCTGTTCCCTCCCAGCTCTGTTCCCTCCCAGCTCTGTTCCCTCCCAGCTCTGTTCCCCCAGCTCTGTTCCCTCCCAGCTCTGTTCCCTCCCAGCTCTGTTCCCTCCCAGCTCTGTTCCCTCCAGCTCTGTTCCCTCCCAGCTCTGTTCCCTCCCAGCTCTGTTCCCTCCCCCCCAGCTCTGTTCCCTCCCAGCTCTGTTCCCTCCCAGCTCTGTTCCCTCCCAGCTCTGTTCCCTCCCAGCTCTGTTCCCTCCCAGCTCTGTTCCCTCCCAGCTCTGTTCCCTCCCAGCTCTGTTCCCTCCAGCTCTGTTCCCTCCCAGCTCTGTTCCCTCCCAGCTCTGTTCCCTCCCAGCTCTGTTCCCTCCCAGCTCTGTTCCCTCCAGCTCTGTTCCCTCCCAGCTCTGTTCCCTCCCAGCTCTGTTCCCTCCCAGCTCTGTTCCTCCCAGCTCTGTTCCCTCCCAGCTCTGTTCCCTCCCAGCTCTGTTCCCCCAGCTCCCAGCTCCCAGCTCTGTTCCCTCCCAGCTCTGTTCCCTCCCCCTCCCAGCTCTGTTCCCTCCCAGCTCTGTTCCCTCCCAGCTCTGTTCCCTCCCAGCTCTGTTCCCTCCCAGCTCTGTTCCCTCCCAGCTCTGTTCCCTCCCAGCTCTGTTCCCTCCCAGCTCTGTTCCCTCCCAGCTCTGTTCCCTCCCAGCTCTGTTCCCTCCCAGCTCTGTTCCCTCCCAGCTCTGTTCCCTCCCAGCTCTGTTCCTCCCAGCTCTGTTCCCTCCCAGCTCTGTTCCCTCCCAGCTCTGTTCCCTCCCAGCTCTGTTCCCTCCCAGCTCTGTTCCCTCCCAGCTCTGTTCCCTCCCAGCTCTGTTCCCTCCCAGCTCTGTTCCCTCCCAGCTCTGTTCCCTCCCAGCTCTGTTCCCTCCCAGCTCTGTTCCCTCCCAGCTCTGTTCCCTCCCAGCTCTGTTCCCTCCCAGCTCTGTTCCCTCCCAGCTCTGTTCCCTCCCAGCTCTGTTCCCTCCCAGCTCTGTTCCCTCCCAGCTCTGTTCCCTCCCAGCTCTGTTCCCTCCCAGCTCTGTTCCCTCCCAGCTCTGTTCCCTCCCAGCTCTGTTCCCTCCCAGCTCTGTTCCCTCCCAGCTCTGTTCCCTCCCAGCTCTGTTCCCTCCCAGCTCTGTTCCCTCCCAGCTCTGTTCCCTCCCAGCTCTGTTCCCTCCCAGCTCTGTTCCCTCCCAGCTCTGTTCCCTCCCAGCTCTGTTCCCTCCCAGCTCTGTTCCCTCCAGCTCTGTTCCCTCCCAGCTCTGTTCCCTCCCAGCTCTGTTCCCTCCCAGCTCTGTTCCCTCCCAGCTCTGTTCCCTCCCAGCTCTGTTCCCTCCCAGCTCTGTTCCCTCCCAGCTCTGTTCCCTCCCAGCTCTGTTCCCTCCCAGCTCTGTTCCCTCCCCAGCTCTGTTCCCTCCCAGCTCTGTTCCCTCCCAGCTCTGTTCCCTCCCAGCTCTGTTCCTCCCAGCTCTGTTCCCTCCCAGCTCTGTTCCCTCCCAGCTCTGTTCCCTCCCAGCTCTGTTCCCTCCCAGCTCTGTTCCCTCCCAGCTCTGTTCCCTCCCAGCTCTGTTCCCTCCCAGCTCTGTTC
Organism: Oncorhynchus masou masou; assembly: GCF_036934945.1. Lineage (NCBI taxonomy): Eukaryota > Metazoa > Chordata > Actinopteri > Salmoniformes > Salmonidae > Oncorhynchus > Oncorhynchus masou. Next base: position 41,587,431 of record NC_088230.1, on the reverse strand, counting down.
CCTCCCAGCTCTGTTCCCTCCCAGCTCTGTTCCCTCCCAGCTCTGTTCCCTCCCAGCTCTGTTCCCTCCCAGCTCTGTTCCCTCCCAGCTCTGTTCCCTCCCAGCTCTGTTCCCTCCCAGCTCTGTTCCCTCCCAGCTCTGTTCCCTCCCAGCTCTGTTCCCTCCCAGCTCTGTTCCCCAGCTCCCAGCTCTGTTCCCTCCCAGCTCTGTTCCCTCCCAGCTCTGTTCCCTCCCAGCTCTGTTCCCTCCCAGCTCTGTTCCCTCCCAGCTCTGTTCCCTCCCAGCTCTGTTCCCTCCCAGCTCTGTTCCCTCCCAGCTCTGTTCCCTCCCAGCTCTGTTCCCTCCCAGCTCTGTTCCCTCCCAGCTCTGTTCCCTCCCAGCTCTGTTCCCTCCCAGCTCTGTTCCCTCCCAGCTCTGTTCCCTCCCAGCTCTGTTCCCCCCAGCTCTGTTCCCTCCCAGCTCTGTTCCCTCCCAGCTCTGTTCCCTCCCAGCTCTGTTCCCTCCCAGCTCTGTTCCCCAGCTCCCCTCAGCTCTGTTCCCTCCCAGCTCTGTTCCCTCCCAGCTCTGTTCCCTCCCAGCTCTGTTCCCTCTGTTCCCTCCCAGCTCTGTTCCCTCCCAGCTCTGTTCCCAGCTCCCCCAGCTCTGTTCCCTCCCAGCTCTGTTCCCTCCCAGCTCTGTTCCCTCCCAGCTCTGTTCCCTCCCAGCTCTGTTCCCTCCCAGCTCTGTTCCCTCCCAGCTCTGTTCCCTCCCAGCTCTGTTCCCTCCCAGCTCTGTTCCCTCCCAGCTCTGTTCCCTCCCAGCTCTGTTCCCTCCCAGCTCTGTTCCCTCCCAGCTCCCAGCTCTGTTCCCTCCCAGCTCTGTTCCCTCCCAGCTCCCCAGCTCTGTTCCCTCCCAGCTCTGTTCCCTCCCAGCTCTGTTCCCTCCCAGCTCTGTTCCCTCCCAGCTCTGTTCCCTCCCAGCTCTGTTCCCCCCAGCTCTGTTCCCTCCCAGCTCTGTTCCCTCCCAGCTCTGTTCCTCCCAGCTCTGTTCCCTCCCAGCTCTGTTCCCTCCCAGCTCTGTTCCCTCCCAGCTCTGTTCCCTCCCAGCTCTGTTCCCTCCCAGCTCTGTTCCCTCCCAGCTCTGTTCCCTCCCAGCTCTGTTCCCTCCCAGCTCTGTTCCCTCCCAGCTCTGTTCCCTCCCAGCTCTGTTCCCTCCCAGCTCTGTTCCCTCCCAGCTCTGTTCCCTCCCAGCTCTGTTCCCTCCCAGCTCTGTTCCCTCCCAGCTCTGTTCCCTCCCAGCTCTGTTCCCTCCCAGCTCTGTTCCCTCCCAGCTCTGTTCCCTCCCAGCTCTGTTCCCTCCCAGCTCTGTTCCCTCCCAGCTCTGTTCCCTCCCCAGCTCTGTTCCCTCCCAGCTCTGTTCCCTCCCAGCTCTGTTCCCTCCCAGCTCTGTTCCCTCCCAGCTCTGTTCCCTCCCAGCTCTGTTCCCTCCCAGCTCTGTTCCTCCCAGCTCTGTTCCCTCCCAGCTCTGTTCCCTCCCAGCTCTGTTCCCTCCCAGCTCTGTTCCCTCCCAGCTCTGTTCCCTCCCAGCTCTGTTCCCTCCCAGCTCTGTTCCCTCCCAGCTCTGTTCCCTCCCAGCTCTGTTCCCTCCCAGCTCTGTTCCCTCCCAGCTCTGTTCCCCCAGCTCTGTTCCCTCCCAGCTCTGTTCCCTCCCAGCTCTGTTCCCTCCCAGCTCTGTTCCCTCCCAGCTCTGTTCCCTCCCAGCTCTCCCAGTTCCCCCAGCTCTCCCAGCTCTGTTCCCTCCCAGCTCTGTTCCCTCCCAGCTCTGTTCCCTCCCAGCTCTGTTCCAGCTCTGTTCCCTCCCAGCTCTGTTCCCTCCCAGCTCTGTTCCCTCCCAGCTCTGTTCCCTCCCAGCTCTGTTCCCTCCCAGCTCTGTTCCCTCCCAGGTCTGTTCCCTCCCAGCTCTGTTCCCTCCCAGCTCTGTTCCCTCCCAGCTCTGTTCCCCCCAGCTCTGTTCCCTCCCAGCTCTGTTCCCTCCCAGCTCTGTTCCCTCCCAGCTCTGTTCCCCAGCTCTGTTCCCTCCCAGCTCAGTTCCCTCCCAGCTCTGTTCCCTCCCAGCTCTGTTCCCTCCCAGCTCTGTTCCCTCCCAGCTCTGTTCCCTCCCAGCTCTGTTCCCTCCCAGCTCTGTTCCCTCCCAGCTCTGTTCCCTCCCAGCTCTGTTCCCTCCCAGCTCTGTTCCCTCCCAGCTCTGTTCCCTCCCAGCTCTGTTCCCTCCCAGCTCTGTTCCCTCCCAGCTCTGTTCCCCAGCTCTGTTCCCTCCCAGCTCTGTTCCCTCCCAGCTCTGTTCCCTCCCAGCTCTGTTCCCTCCCAGCTCTGTTCCCTCCCAGCTCTGTTCCCCAGCTCCCCTCCCAGCTCTGTTCCCTCCCAGCTCTGTTCCCTCCCAGCTCTGTTCCCTCCCAGCTCTGTTCCCTCCCAGCTCTGTTCCCCAGCTCTGTTCCCTCCCAGCTCTGTTCCCTCCCAGCTCTGTTCCCTCCCAGCTCTGTTCCCTCCCAGCTCTGTTCCCTCCCAGCTCTGTTCCCTCCCAGCTCTGTTCCCTCCCAGCTCTGTTCCCTCCCAGCTCAGTTCCCCAGCTCTGTTCCCTCCCAGCTCTGTTCCCTCCCAGCTCTGTTCCCTCCCAGCTCTGTTCCCTCCCAGCTCTGTTCCCTCCCAGCTCTGTTCCCTCCCAGCTCTGTTCCCCCAGCTCCCAGCTCTGTTCCCTCCCAGCTCTGTTCCCTCCCAGCTCTGTTCCCTCCCAGCTCTGTTCCCTCCCAGCTCTGTTCCCTCCCAGCTCTGTTCCCTCCCAGCTCTGTTCCCTCCCAGCTCTGTTCCTCCCAGCTCTGTTCCCTCCCAGCTCTGTTCCCTCCCAGCTCTGTTCCCTCCCAGCTCTGTTCCCTCCCAGCTCTGTTCCCTCCCAGCTCTGTTCCCTCCCAGCTCTGTTCCCCCAGCCTGTTCCCTCCCAGCTCTGTTCCCTCCCAGCTCTGTTCCCTCCCAGCTCTGTTCCCTCCCAGCTCTGTTCCCTCCCAGCTCTGTTCCCTCCCAGCTCTGTTCCCTCCCAGCTCTGTTCCCTCCCAGCTCTGTTCCCTCCCCAGCTCTGTTCCCTCCCAGCTCTGTTCCCTCCCAGCTCTGTTCCCTCCCAGCTCTGTTCCCCCCAGCTCTGTTCCAGCTCTGTTCCCTCCCAGCTCTGTTCCCTCCCAGCTCTGTTCCCTCCCAGCTCTGTTCCCTCCCAGCTCTGTTCCCTCCCAGCTCTGTTCCCTCCCAGCTCTGTTCCCCAGCTCTGTTCCCTCCCAGCTCTGTTCCCTCCCAGCTCTGTTCCCTCCCAGCTCTGTTCCCCAGCTCTGTTCCCTCCCAGCTCTGTTCCCCCAGCTCTGTTCCCCAGCTCTGTTCCCTCCCAGCTCTGTTCCCTCCCAGCTCTGTTCCCTCCCAGCTCTGTTCCCTCCCAGCTCTGTTCCCTCCCAGCTCTGTTCCCTCCCAGCTCTGTTCCCTCCCAGCTCTGTTCCCTCCCAGCTCTGTTCCCTCCCAGCTCTGTTCCCTCCCAGCTCTGTTCCCTCCCAGCTCTGTTCCCTCCCAGCTCAGTTCCTCCCAGCTCTGTTCCCTCCCAGCTCTGTTCCCTCCCAGCTCTGTTCCCTCCCAGCTCTGTTCCCCCCAGCTCTGTTCCCTCCCAGCTCTGTTCCCTCCCAGCTCTGTTCCCTCCAGCTCTGTTCCCTCCCAGCTCTGTTCCCCCAGCTCTGTTCCCTCCCAGCTCTGTTCCCTCCCAGCTCTGTTCCCTCCCAGCTCTGTTCCCTCCCAGCTCTGTTCCCTCCCAGCTCTGTTCCCTCCCAGCTCTGTTCCCTCCCAGCTCTGTTCCCTCCCAGCTCTGTTCCCTCCCAGCTCTGTTCCCTCCCAGCTCTGTTCCCTCCCAGCTCTGTTCCCTCCCAGCTCTGTTCCCTCCCAGCTCTGTTCCCTCCCAGCTCTGTTCCCTCCCCAGCTCTGTTCCCTCCCAGCTCTGTTCCCTCCCAGCTCTGTTCCCTCCCAGCTCTGTTCCCTCCCAGCTCTGTTCCTCCCAGCTCTGTTCCCTCCCAGCTCTGTTCCCTCCCAGCTCTGTTCCCTCCCAGCTCTGTTCCCTCCCAGCTCTGTTCCCTCCCAGCTCTGTTCCCTCCCAGCTCTGTTCCTCCCAGCTCTGTTCCAGCTCTGTTCCCTCCCAGCTCTGTTCCCTCCCAGCTCTGTTCCCTCCCAGCTCTGTTCCCTCCCAGCTCTGTTCCCTCCCAGCTCTGTTCCCTCCCAGCTCTGTTCCCTCCCAGCTCTGTTCCCTCCCAGCTCTGTTCCCTCCCAGCTCTGTTCCCTCCCAGCTCTGTTCCCTCCCAGCTCTGTTCCCTCCCAGCTCTGTTCCCTCCCAGCTCTGTTCCCTCCCAGCTCTGTTCCCTCCCAGCTCTGTTCCCTCCCAGCTCTGTTCCCTCCCAGCTCTGTTCCCTCCCAGCTCTGTTCCCTCCCAGCTCTGTTCCCTCCCAGCTCTGTTCCCTCCCAGCTCTGTTCCCTCCCAGCTCTGTTCCCTCCCAGCTCTGTTCCCTCCCAGCTCTGTTCCCTCCCAGCTCTGTTCCCTCCCAGCTCTGTTCCCCCAGCTCTGTTCCCTCCCAGCTCTGTTCCCCCCAGCTCTGTTCCCTCCCAGCTCTGTTCCCTCCCAGCTCTGTTCCCTCCCAGCTCTGTTCCCCAGCTCTGTTCCCTCCCCAGCTCTGTTCCCTCCCAGCTCTGTTCCCTCCCAGCTCTGTTCCCTCCCAGCTCTGTTCCCTCCCAGCTCTGTTCCCTCCCAGCTCTGTTCCCTCCCAGCTCTGTTCCCTCCCAGCTCTGTTCCCTCCCAGCTCTGTTCCCTCCCAGCTCTGTTCCCTCCCCAGCTCTGTTCCTCCCAGCTCTGTTCCCTCCCAGCTCTGTTCCCTCCCAGCTCTGTTCCCTCCCAGCTCTGTTCCCTCCCAGCTCTGTTCCCTCCCAGCTCTGTTCCCTCCCAGCTCTGTTCCCTCCCAGCTCTGTTCCCTCCCAGCTCTGTTCCCTCCCAGCTCTGTTCCCTCCCAGCTCTGTTCCCTCCCAGCTCTGTTCCCTCCCAGCTCTGTTCCCTCCCAGCTCTGTTCCCTCCCAGCTCTGTTCCCTCCCAGCTCTGTTCCCTCCCAGCTCTGTTCCTCCCAGCTCTGTTCCCTCCCAGCTCTGTTCCCTCCCAGCTCTGTTCCCTCCCAGCTCTGTTCCCTCCCAGCTCTGTTCCCTCCCAGCTCTGTTCCCTCCCAGCTCTGTTCCCTCCCAGCTCTGTTCCCTCCCAGCTCTGTTCCCTCCCAGCTCTGTTCCCCCCAGCTCTGTTCCCTCCCAGCTCTGTTCCCTCCCAGCTCTGTTCCCCAGCTCTGTTCCCTCCCAGCTCTGTTCCCTCCCAGCTCTGTTCCCTCCCAGCTCTGTTCCCCAGCTCTGTTCCCTCCCAGCTCTGTTCCCTCCCAGCTCTGTTCCCTCCCAGCTCTGTTCCCTCCCAGCTCTGTTCCCTCCCAGCTCTGTTCCCTCCCAGCTCTGTTCCCTCCCAGCTCTGTTCCCTCCCAGCTCTGTTCCCTCCCAGCTCTGTTCCCTCCCAGCTCTGTTCCCTCCCAGCTCTGTTCCCTCCCAGCTCTGTTCCCTCCCAGCTCTGTTCCCTCCCAGCTCTGTTCCCTCCCAGCTCTGTTCCCTCCCAGCTCTGTTCCCTCCCTCTGTTCCTCCCAGCTCTGTTCCCTCCCAGCTCTGTTCCCTCCCAGCTCTGTTCCCTCCCAGCTCTGTTCCCTCCCAGCTCTGTTCCCTCCCAGCTCTGTTCCCTCCCAGCTCTGTTCCCTCCCAGCTCTGTTCCCTCCCAGCTCTGTTCCCTCCCAGCTCTGTTCCCCCAGCTCTGTTCCCTCCCAGCTCTGTTCCCTCCCAGCTCTGTTCCCTCCCAGCTCTGTTCCCTCCCAGCTCTGTTCCCTCCCAGCTCTGTTCCCTCCCAGCTCTGTTCCCTCCCAGCTCTGTTCCCTCCCAGCTCTGTTCCCTCCCCAGCTCTGTTCCCTCCCAGCTCTGTTCCCTCCCAGCTCTGTTCCCTCCCAGCTCTGTTCCCTCCCAGCTCTGTTCCCTCCCAGCTCTGTTCCCTCCCAGCTCCCAGCTCTGTTCCCTCCCAGCTCTGTTCCCTCCCAGCTCTGTTCCCTCCCAGCTCTGTTCCCTCCCAGCTCTGTTCCCTCCCAGCTCTGTTCCCTCCCAGCTCTGTTCCCTCCCAGCTCTGTTCCCTCCCAGCTCTGTTCCCTCCCAGCTCTGTTCCCTCCCAGCTCTGTTCCCTCCCAGCTCTGTTCCCTCCCAGCTCTGTTCCCTCCCAGCTCTGTTCCCTCCCAGCTCTGTTCCCTCCCAGCTCTGTTCCCTCCCAGCTCTGTTCCCTCCCAGCTCTGTTCCCAGCTCTGTTCCTCCCAGCTCTGTTCCCTCCCAGCTCTGTTCCCTCCCAGCTCTGTTCCCTCCCAGCTCTGTTCCCTCCCAGCTCTGTTCCCTCCCAGCTCTGTTCCCTCCCAGCTCTGTTCCCTCCCAGCTCTGTTCCCTCCCAGCTCTGTTCCCCAGCTCTGTTCCCTCCCAGCTCTGTTCCCTCCCAGCTCTGTTCCCTCCCAGCTCTGTTCCCCAGCTCTGTTCCCTCCCAGCTCTGTTCCCCAGCTCTGTTCCCTCCCAGCTCTGTTCCCTCCCAGCTCTGTTCCCTCCCAGCTCTGTTCCCTCCCAGCTCTGTTCCCCAGCTCTGTTCCCTCCCAGCTCTGTTCCCTCCCAGCTCTGTTCCCCAGCTCTGTTCCCTCCCAGAACTGTTCCCTCCCAGCTCTGTTCCCTCCCAGCTCTGTTCCCTCCCAGCTCTGTTCCCCAGCTCTGTTCCCTCCCAGCTCTGTTCCCCAGCTCTGTTCCCTCCCAGCTCTGTTCCCTCCCAGCTCTGTTCCCTCCCAGCTCTGTTCCCTCCCAGCTCTGTTCCCTCCCAGCTCTGTTCCCTCCCAGCTCTGTTCCCTCCCAGCTCTGTTCCCTCCCAGCTCTGTTCCCTCCCAGCTCTGTTCCCTCCCAGCTCTGTTCCCTCCCAGCTCTGTTCCCTCCCAGCTCTGTTCCCCCCAGCTCTGTTCCCTCCCAGCTCTGTTCCCTCCCAGCTCTGTTCCCTCCCAGCTCTGTTCCCTCCCAGCTCTGTTCCCTCCCAGCTCTGTTCCCTCCCAGCTCTGTTCACCAGCTCTGTTCCCTCCCAGCTCTGTTCCCTCCCAGCTCTGTTCCCTCCCAGCTCTGTTCCCTCCCAGCTCTGTTCCCTCCCAGCTCTGTTCCCTCCCAGCTCTGTTCCCTCCCAGCTCTGTTCCCTCCCAGCTCTGTTCCCTCCCAGCTCTGTTCCCTCCCAGCTCTGTTCCCTCCCAGCTCTGTTCCCTCCCAGCTCTGTTCCCTCCCAGCTCTGTTCCCTCCCAGCTCTGTTCCCTCCCAGCTCTGTTCCCTCCCAGCTCTGTTCCCTCCCAGCTCTGTTCCCTCCCAGCTCTGTTCCCTCCCAGCTCTGTTCCCCCCAGCTCTGTTCCCTCCCAGCTCTGTTCCCTCCCAGCTCTGTTCCCTCCCAGCTCTGTTCCCCAGCTCTGTTCCCTCCCAGCTCTGTTCCCCAGCTCTGTTCCCTCCCAGCTCTGTTCCCTCCCAGCTCTGTTCCCTCCCAGCTCTGTTCCTCCCAGCTCTGTTCCCCAGCTCTGTTCCCTCCCAGCTCTGTTCCCTCCCAGCTCTGTTCCCCAGCTCTGTTCCCTCCCAGAACTGTTCCCTCCCAGCTCTGTTCCCTCCCAGCTCTGTTCCCTCCCAGCTCTGTTCCCCAGCTCTGTTCCCTCCCAGCTCTGTTCCCTCCCAGCTCTGTTCCCTCCCAGCTCTTTTCCCTCCCAGCTCTGTTCCCTCCCAGCTCTGTTCCCTCCCAGGTCTGTTCCCTCCCAGCTCTCTTCCCTCCCAGGTCTGTTCCCTCCCAGCTCTGTTCCCTCCCAGCTCTGTTCCCTCCCAGCTCTGTTCCCTCCCAGCTCTGTTCCCTCCCAGCTCTGTTCCCTCCCAGCTCTGTTCCCTCCCAGCTCTGTTCCCTCCCAGCTCTGTTCCCTCCCAGCTCTGTTCCCTCCCAGCTCTGTTCCCTCCCAGCTCTGTTCCCTCCCAGCTCTGTTCCCTCCCAGCTCTGTTCCCTCCCAGCTCTCTTCCCTCCCAGGTCTGTTCCCTCCCAGCTCTGTTCCCTCCCAGCTCTGTTCCCTCCCAGCTCTGTTCCCTCCCAGCTCTGTTCCCTCCCAGCTCTGTTCCCTCCCAGGTCTGTTCCCTCCCAGCTCTCTTCCCTCCCAGGTCTGTTCCCTCCCAGCTCTGTTCCCTCCCAGCTCTGTTCCCTCCCAGCTCTGTTCCCTCCCAGCTCTGTTCCCTCCCAGCTCTGTTCCCTCCCAGCTCTCTTCCCTCCCAGGTCTGTTCCTCCCAGCTCTGTTCCCTCCCAGCTCTGTTCCCTCCCAGCTCTGTTCCCTCCCAGCTCTGTTCCCTCCCAGCTCTGTTCCCTCCCAGCTCTGTTCCCTCCCAGCTCTGTTCCCTCCCAGCTCTGTTCCCCAGCTCTGTTCCCTCCCAGCTCTGTTCCCTCCAGCTCTGTTCCCTCCCAGCTCTGTTCCCCAGCTCTGTTCCCTCCCAGCTCTGTTCCCCAGCTCTGTTCCCTCCCAGCTCTGTTCCCTCCCAGCTCTGTTCCCTCCCAGCTCTGTTCCCTCCCAGCTCTGTTCCCCAGCTCTGTTCCCTCCCAGCTCTGTTCCCTCCCAGCTCTGTTCCCCAGCTCTGTTCCCTCCCAGAACTGTTCCCTCCCAGCTCTGTTCCCTCCCAGCTCTGTTCCCTCCCAGCTCTGTTCCCCAGCTCTGTTCCCTCCCAGCTCTGTTCCCTCCCAGCTCTGTTCCCTCCCAGCTCTTTTCCCTCCCAGCTCTGTTCCCTCCCAGCTCTGTTCCCTCCCAGGTCTGTTCCCTCCCAGCTCTCTTCCCTCCCAGGTCTGTTCCCTCCCAGCTCTGTTCCCTCCCAGCTCTGTTCCCTCCCAGCTCTGTTCCCTCCCAGCTCTGTTCCCTCCCAGCTCTGTTCCCTCCCAGCTCTGTTCACCAGCTCTGTTCCCTCCCAGCTCTGTTCCCTCCCAGCTCTGTTCCCTCCCAGCTCTGTTCCCTCCCAGCTCTGTTCCCTCCCAGCTCTGTTCCCTCCCAGCTCTGTTCCCTCCCAGCTCTGTTCCCCAGCTCTGTTCCCTCCCAGCTCTGTTCCCTCCCAGCTCTGTTCCCTCCCAGCTCTTTTCCCTCCCAGCTCTGTTCCCTCCCAGCTCTGTTCCCTCCCAGGTCTGTTCCCTCCCAGCTCTCTTCCCTCCCAGGTCTGTTCCCTCCCAGCTCTGTTCCCTCCCAGCTCTGTTCCCCAGCTCTGTTCCAGCTCTGTTCCCTCCCAGCTCTGTTCCCTCCCAGCTCTGTTCACCAGCTCTGTTCCCTCCCCAGCTCTGTTCCCTCCCAGCTCTGTTCCCTCCCAGCTCTGTTCCCTCCCAGCTCTGTTCCCTCCCAGCTCTGTTCCCTCCCAGCTCTGTTCCCTCCCAGCTCTGTTCCCTCCCAGCTCTGTTCCCTCCCAGCTCTGTTCCCTCCCAGCTCTGTTCCCTCCCAGCTCTGTTCCCTCCCAGCTCTGTTCCCTCCCAGCTCTGTTCCCTCCCAGCTCTGTTCCCTCCCAGCTCTGTTCCCTCCCAGCTCTGTTCCCTCCCAGCTCTGTTCCCTCCCAGCTCTGTTCCCTCCCAGCTCTGTTCCCTCCCAGCTCTGTTCCCTCCCAGCTCTGTTCCCTCCCAGCTCTGTTCCCTCCCAGCTCTGTTCCCTCCCAGCTCTGTTCCCCAGCTCTGTTCCCCAGCTCTGTTCCCTCCCAGCTCTGTTCCCCAGCTCTGTTCCCTCCCAGAACTGTTCCCTCCCAGCTCTGTTCCCTCCCAGCTCTGTTCCCTCCCAGCTCTGTTCCCCAGCTCTGTTCCCTCCCAGCTCTGTTCCCTCCCAGCTCTGTTCCCTCCCAGCTCTGTTCCCTCCCAGCTCTGTTCCCTCCCAGCTCTGTTCCCTCCCAGCTCTGTTCCCTCCCAGGTCTGTTCCCTCCCAGCTCTGTTCCCTCCCAGCTCTGTTCCCTCCCAGCTCTGTTCCCTCCCAGCTCTGTTCCCTCCCAGCTCTGTTCCCTCCCAGCTCTGTTCCCTCCCAGCTCTGTTCCCTCCCAGCTCTGTTCCCTCCCAGCTCTGTTCCCTCCCAGCTCTGTTCCCTCCCAGGTCTGTTCCCTCCCAGCTCTGTTCCCTCCCAGCTCTGTTCCCTCCCAGCTCTGTTCCCTCCCAGCTCTGTTCCCTCCCAGCTCTGTTCCCTCCCAGCTCTGTTCCCTCCCAGCTCTGTTCCCTCCCAGCTCTGTTCCCTCCAGCTCTGTTCCCTCCCAGCTCTGTTCCCTCAGCTCTGTTCCCTCCCAGCTCTGTTCCCTCCCAGCTCTGTTCCCTCCCAGCTCTGTTCCCTCCCAGCTCTGTTCCCTCCCAGCTCTGTTCCCTCCCTCCCAGCTCTGTTCCCTCCCAGCTCTGTTCCCTCCCAGCTCTGTTCCCAGCTCTGTTCCCTCCCAGCTCTGTTCCCTCCCAGCTCTGTTCCCTCCCAGCTCTGTTCCCTCCCAGCTCTGTTCCCTCCCAGCTCTGTTCCCTCCCAGCTCTGTTCCCTCCCAGCTCTGTTCCCTCCCAGCTCTGTTCCCTCCCAGCTCTGTTCCCTCCCAGCTCTGTTCCCTCCCAGCTCTGTTCCCTCCCAGCTCTGTTCCCTCCCAGCTCTGTTCCCTCCCAGCTCTGTTCCCTCCCAGCTCTGTTCCCTCCCAGCTCTGTTCTTGCCCATTCACCCTCTGAATGGCACACATACACAATCCATGTCTCAATTGTCTCAAGGCTTAAAAATCCTTCTTTAACCTGTCTCCTCCCCTTCATCTACATTGAAGTTGAACAAATTACATCAATAAGGGATCATAGCTTTCACCTGGATTCAACTGGTCAGTCGGTGTCATGGAAAGAGCAGGTGTTCTTAATGTTTTGTACACTCGGTGTACACTGCATATAATAATATATTTGATGATAGTTGCAGGAATCCTTCTAATTGTGTTCTTTACACTTGTTAAGTCTGTTTTCATCAAATACCCCCACAACTGTGATTTATGGACGAGCCCAGAGGAAGGGCCAACAGTTATTCTATTAGTCGGACTGCTAAACTCTGATCCATGGGGGACATGAAAAACCATTATGGCACAACATTATCCTAGAATCTTTCCATGTAAACACACACACAAGACAGCTGTCAATGTCACCTTTACGTGTGAAAGTTGTAGTGTGTGATTGGCATTGACAGCTGTGGTAGGCTGTGTGGCAGTCACGATGAAGGCAGAGTGTCTGTCTGTCTGTCTGTCTGTCTGTCTGTCTGTCTGTCTCTCTCTTTCTCACTCTCTCACTCTCTCTCTCTCTCTGTCTGCTTGTTTTAGCCAAACTCAAATCTTTCTTACTTATTGGGCCATCAGTGTCTCTCAACCAGACCAGCAGTGTCTCTCAACCAGACTAGCAGTGTCTCTCAACCAGACCAGCAGTGTCTCTCGACCAGACTAGCAGTGTCTCTCGACCAGACCAGCAGTGTCTCTGAACCAGACCAGAAGTGTCTCTCAACCAGACCAGCAGTGTCTCTCAACCAGACCAGCAGTGTCTCTCAACCAGACCAGCAGTGTCTCTGAACCAGACCAGAAGTGTCTCTCAACCAGACCAGCAGTGTCTCTCAACCAGACCAGCAGTGTCTCTCAACCAGACCAGCAGTAGCAGGAGGTGGTGAGTAACCAGCCTGAGACCCAAAGTCTTAGTTTAGCTCCCTATACTAAAGCCTAGGTTCTAGCTCAGCAGGCTAACAGTCATGTGACGCACACGCCACCCTGACGAAGATGTTGTTCAGACAGCCATTGAGGTGAGAGGGTGTTAGTATGTGTGTGTGTTCAGACAGCCATTGAGGTGAGAGGGTGTGTGTGTGTTCCCCCAGCCCTGGCTAGACTTAACGTGGTTATTTATAGCCCAGCAGACCATCAAGTCCTCCCCCAGCCCTGGCTAGACGTAACATGGTCATTTATAGCCCAGCAGACCATCAAGTCCTCCCCCAGCCCTGGCTAGACTTTAACATGGTCATTTATAGCCCAGCAGACCATCAAGTCCTCCCCCAGCCCTGGCTAGACGTAACATGGTCATTTATAGCCCAGCAGACCATCAAGTCCTCCCCCAGCCGTGGCTAGACTTAACATGGTCATTATAGCCCAGCAGACCATCAAGTCCTCCCCCAGCCGTGGCTAGACTTAACATGGTCATTTATAGCCCAGCAGACCATCACCCCCCCCCCCCGCCTAGCCCTGGCTAGACTTAACATGGTCAATTACAGTCCAGCAGACCATCAATCTTAATAGAGAAGAGAAGAGCAGAGAGCTGATGAAGCCACAAACATGATCACTATTCAAATGGAGGGGGAGGGAGGGAGGGAGGGAGGGAGGGAGGGAGGGAGGGGGAGGGAGGGAGGGGGGGGAGGGGGAGGGAGGGGGAGAGAGGGAGGGAGGGGGAGGGAGGGGAGGGAGGAGAGAGGGAGGGAGGGGGGGAGAGAGAGAGAGGGAGGGGGGAGGGAGGGGAGGGAGGAGGGAGAGGGAGGGGGGAGGGAGGGGGAGGGAGGGGGGGGAGAGAGAGGGAGGGGAGAGGGAGGGAGGGGAGGGAGAGGGAGAGAGGGGGAGGGGGAGAGAGAGGGAGGGGGAGGGAGAGGGAGGGAGGGAGGGAGGGAGGGAGGGAGGGAGGGAGGGAGGGAGGGGGAGGGAGGGAGGGGGGGAGAGGGAGGGGGAGGGGAGGGGGAGGAGGGAGGGAGGGGGAGGGGGGGAGGGGGAGAGAGGAGGGAGGGGGAGGGAGGGAGGGAGGGAGGGAGGGGGGGAGGGAGGGAGGGAGGGAGGGAGGGAGGGAGGGAGGGAGGGGGGAGGGGAGGGAGGGAGGGAGGGAGGGAGGGAGGGAGGGAGGGGGAGGGAGGGAGGTGTGTAACATGCTGACCACATCGCTCGCGTAGCATGTGCAAGCGTTACAAAATACATTTACATGTTATTCATTATATCCAAGATGGCGTAGCGGTCGGACGTGTGTTTGTCTTGTCCCATGTAAAGTTTCTTTCTTCAGGTTTTTTTCATATATATTTTAATCTCACTTTCCATCTACAAACTAAATATACTTTCCTGCAACCCGCCTCACCCAGTGTGGTACGTACCTGCTGTTTTCATACTGTATAACTGGGACCTCCATCAGGAGTTAGCCAGCTAACTAGCTACTAGCTAGCAATCATTGTTCACCACTGCTAGCGGTCTTCACCTTTAGCTCAGACACCAGCCAGCTTCAGCTTGGTCAATACCTGCCAGTCTGCACAGCGCGATATCAACCCAGAGCATATCGGCGGCAGTGTAGCCTAGTGGTTAGAGCGTTGGACTAGTAACCGCAAGGTTGAGAGTTCAAACCCCTGAGCTGACAAGGTACAAAATCTGTCGTTCTGCCCCTGAACAGGCAGTTAACCCACTGTTCCCAGGCCGTCATTGAAAATAAGAATTTGTTCTTAACTGACTTGCCTGGTTAAATAAAGGTAAAAAAAAATTAAAAAAGAAAAAAAAAAGAAATCGGACTGCTTCTCTCTACCACATCACCAGATTCCTGCCACAAGCTCTGGACCATTACACCGGCTCATCGCAGCAAGCTAGCTGCAATCGATTGGCTATTGTTGGCTAAAGCCTCTGTCCCGAAGCAAGCACCAGTTAGCCTTGAGCTGGCCTCGAGTTAAGCCCATCTCCCGGCTAGCCGATGAAGTATACCAGCTATTTCTTTGGTTACAATACCTCTTTTTCCAATTGGCCTGGACCAATTGTCGGAGCCCCTCGGATCCACAACTGGTCTGCCGACGTAATCGTCCAATGTGGTTTCAACAGGCTTTTCCGTTGCATTGTCGCCGAAGACCCATCTGCCAGCCCCTAGCTAGCTTTCTGAACGCGGTGTCTCCAGCTTGCCTAGCGTAGTAGCGACTATCGAACTGCTCCCTGACTCACCTATTGCTGCTCATTGGACCCTATGATCACTCGGCTACACAGCTGATGCCTGCTGGACAGTTCCCTAACACGGTACCTCATTTTGTTTATCTGTCAGCCCCACCCTCGAACTCAGCTCCTGTATGTACCTAACTGACACTCTCTGCCATTTCATCGCCATTTACCCGTTGTTGTCTTAGCTCTCCTGATCAACACCTGTGATTGCTTTATGTCTCTCTCGAATGTCAATATGCCTTGTCTTCTGCTGTTTCAATGAGTTCTTATTGTTTTATTTCACTGTAGAGCCCCCTAGTCCCACTCAACATGCCTTAGATAGCTCTTTTGTCCCACCCCCCACACATGTGGATTAACTGGTCCCTAAAGAGATGCAACATCTCTAATTGTCACTCAATGCCTAGGTTTAATATTTAGTCAGCCACCAATTGTGCAAGTTCTCCCACTTAAAAAGATGAGAGAGGCCTGTAATTTTCATCATAGGTACACTTCAACTATGACAGACAAAATTAGAAAAATAGATCCAGAAAATCATATTGTAGGATTTTTTATGAATTTATTTGCAAATTATGGTGGAAAATAAGTATTTGGTCACCTACAAACAAGCAAGATTTTTGGCTCTTACAGACCTGTAACTTCTTCTTTAAGATGCTCCTCTGTCCTCCGCTCATTACCTGTATTAATGGCACCTGTTGGAACTTGTTATCAGTATAAAAGACACCTGTCCGCAACCTCAAACAGTCACACTCCATACTCCACTATGGCCAAGACCAAAGAGCTGTCAAAGGACACCAGAAACAAAATTGTAGTCCTGCACCAGGCTGGGAAGACTGAATCTGGGGCGGCAGTGTAGCTTAGTGGTTAGAGCATTGGACTAGTAACCGAAAGGTTGCAAGTTCAAATCCCCGAGCTGACAAGGTGCAAAATCTGTCGTTCTGCCCCTGAACAGGCAGTTAACCCACTGTTCCTAGGCCGTCATTGAAAATAAGAATTTGTTCTTAACTGACTTGCCTAAAATAAAGGTTAAAAAAAAAAAAAAAAAAAAAAATCTACAATAGGTAAGCAGCTTGGTTTGAAGAAATCAACTGTGGGAGCAATTATTAGGAAATGGAAGGCATACAAGACCACTGATAATCTCCCTCGATCTGGGGCTCCAGACAAGATCTCACCCGGTTCGTGGTCAAAATGATCAGAAGCAAAAATCCCAGAACCACACGGGGAGACCTAGTGAATGGCCTGCAGAGAGCTGGGACCAAAGTAACAAAGCCTACCATCAGTAACACACTACGCTCCAGGGACTCAAATCCTGCAGTGCCAGACTTGTCCCCCTGCTTAAGCCAGTACATGTCCAGGCCCGTCTGAAGTTTACTAGAGACGAAGATTGATCCAGACGAAGATTGGGAGAATGTCATATGGTCAGATGAAACCAAAATATAACTTTTTGGTAAAAACTCAACTCGTCGTGTTTGGAGGACAAAGAATGCTGAGTTGCATCCAAAGAACACCATACCTACTGTGAAGCATGGGGGTTGAAACATCATGCTTTGGGGCTGTTTTTCTGCAAAGGGACCAGGACGACTGATCCGTGTAAAGGAAAGAATGAATGGGGCCATGTATCGTGAGATTTTGAGTGAAAACCTCCTTCCATCAGCAAGGGCATTGAAGATGAAACGTGGCTGGGTCTTTCAGCATGACAATGATCCCAAACACACCGCCCGGGCAACGAAGGAGTGGCTTTGTAAGAAGCATTTCAAGGTCCTGGAGTGGCCTAGCCAGTCTGCAGATCTCAACCCCATAGAAACCCCACAGGATGATCACATCAGTGAATCAACCCACTCAGGTGCACCCCTCCCAGGGATGGTATGAGAGAGCCCCAGTAAGGCAGTGACTCAGCCCCTGTAATAGGGTTAGAGGCAGAGAATCCCAGTGGAATGAGGGGAACCAGCCAGACAGAGACAGCAAGGGCGGTTCGTTGCTCCAGAGCCTTTCCATTCACCTTCCCACTCCTGGGCCAGACTACACTCAATCATATGACCCACTGAAGAGATGAGTCTTCAGTAAAGACTTAAAGGTTGAGACCGAGTTTGCGTCTCTCACATGGGTAGGCAGACCGTTCCATAAAAACGGAGCTCTATAGGAGAAAGCCCTGCCTCCAACTGTTTGCTTAGAAATTCTAGGAACAATTAGGAGGCCTGCGTCTTGTGACCGTAGCGTACGTGAAGGTATGTACGGCAGGACCAAATCAGAGAGATAGGTAGGAGCAAGCCCATGTAATGCTTTGTAGGTTCAGCCCTTGCTTTGACAGGAATCCAGTGTAGGGAGGCTAGCACTGGAGTAATATGATCACATTTTCTTTCTAGTCAGCATTCTAGCAGCCGTATTTAGCACTAACTGACGTTTATCTAGTGCTTTATCCGGGCAGCCGGAAAGTAGAGCATTGCAGTAGTCTAACCTAGAAGTGACAAAAGCATGGGTTAATTTTTCTGCATAATTTTTGGACAGAAACTTTCTGATTTTTGCAATATTATGTAGATGGAAAAAGCTGTCCTTGAAATGGTCTTGATATGTTCTTTAAAAGAGAGATCAGGGTCCAGAGTAATGCCTAGGTCCTACACAGTTTTATTTGAGATGACTGTACAACCATTAAGATTAATTGTCAGATTCAACAGAAGATCTCTTTGTTTCTTGGGACCTAGAACAAGCATCTCTGTAGAAAGTTTGCAGCCATCCACTTCCTTATGTCTGAAACACATGCTTCTAGCGAGTGCAATTTTGGGGCTTCACCATGTTTCATTGAAATGTACAGCTGTGTGTCATCCGCATAGCAGTGAAAGTTAACATTATGTTTTCGAAAGACATCCCCAAGAGGTAAAATATATAGTGAAAACAATAGTGGTCCTAAAACGGAACCTTGAGGAACACCGAAATGTACAGTTGATTTGTCAGAGGACAAACCATTCACAGAGACAAACTGATATCTTTCTTGATATCTTTCTGACAGATAAGATCTAAACCAGGCCAGAACTTGTCCATATAGACCAATTTGGGTTTCCAATCTCTCCAAAAGAATGTGGTGATCGATGGTATCAAAAGCAGCACTAAGGTCTAGGAGCACAAGCACAGATGCAGAGCCTCGGTCTGATGCCATTAAAAGGTCATTTACCACCTTCACAAGTGCAGTCTCAGTGCTATGATGGGGTCTAAAACCAGACTGAAGCATTTCATATACATTGTTTGTCTTCAGGAAGGCAGTGAGTTGCTGCGCAACAGCCTTTTCTAAAAATATTTGAGGGGAATGGTAGAGTCGATATAGGCCGATAGTTTTTTATATTTTCTGGGTCAAGGTTTGGCTTTTTCAAGAGAGGCTTTATTACTGCCACTTTTAGTGAGTTTGGTACACATGCAGTGGATAGAGAGCCGTTTATTATGTTCAACATAGGAGGGCCAAGCACAGGAAGCAGCTCTTTCAGTAGTTTAGTTGGAATTAGGGTCCAGTATGCAGCTTGAAGGTTTAGAGGCCATGATTATTTTCATCATTGTGTCCAGAGATATAGTACTAAAACACTTGAGTGTCTCTCTTGATCCTAGGTCCTGGCAGAGTTGTGCAGACTCGGGACAACTGAGCATTGAAGGAATACGCAGATTTAAAGAGTCCGTAATTTGCTTTCTAATAATCATGATCTTTTCCTCAAAGAAGTTCATGAATTTATCACTGCTGAAGTGAAATCCATCCTCTCTTGGGGAATGCTGCTTTTTAGTTAGCTTTGCGACAGTATCAAAAAGGAATTTCGGATTGTTCTTATTTTCCTCAATTAAGTTAGAAAAATAGGATGATCGAGCAGCAGTAAGGGCTCTTTGGTACTGCACGGTACTGTACTGTCTTTCCAAGCTAGTCGGAAGACTTCCAGTTTGGTGTGGCGCCATTTCCGTTCCAATTTTCTGGAAGCTTGCTTCAGAGCTCTGGTATGTTAGGGGTGCAACTGCATCTAGGGTATTGCGCAAGGTTCAATTGAGTTCCTCAGTTAGGTGGTTAACTGATTTTTGTCCTCTGGCGTCCTTGGGTAGACAGAGGGAATCTGGAAGGACATCAAGGAATTTTGTGTGTCTGTGAATTTATAGCACGACTTTTGATGTTCCTTGGATGGGGTCTAAGCAGATTATTTGTTGCAATTGCAAACGTAATAAAATGGTGGTCCGATAGTCCAGGATTATGAGGAAAAACATTAAGATCCACAACATTTATTCCATGGGACAAAACTAGGTCCAGAGTATGACTGTGACAGTGAGTGGGTCCAGAGACATGTTGGACAAAACCCACTGAGTCGATGATGGCTCCGAAAGCCTTTTGGAGTGGGTCTGTGAACTTTTCCATGTGAATATTAAAGTCACCAAAGATTAGAATATTATCTGCTATGACTACAAGGTCCGATAGGAATTCAGGGAACTCAATGAGGAACGCTGTATATGGCCCAGGTGGCCTGTAAACAGTAGCTATAAAAAAGTGATTGAGTAGGCTGCATAGATTTCATGACTAGAAGCTCAAAAGACGAAAACGTTTTCGTAAATTGAAATTTGCTATCGTAATTGTTAGGAACACCCCCGCCTTTGCGGGATGCACAGGGGATATGGTCACTAGTGTAGCCAGGAGGTGAGGCCTAAATTAACACAGTAAATTCATCAGGCTTAAGCCATGTTTCAATTAGGCCAATCACATCAAGATTATGATCAGTGATTAGTTCATTGACTATAATTGCCTTTGAAGTAAGTGATCTAACATTAAGTAGCCCTATTTTGAGATGTGAGGTATCATGATCTCTTTCAATAATGACAGGAATGGAGTAGGTCTTTATCCTAGTGAGATTGCTAAGGCGAACACCGCCATGTTTAGTTTTGCCCAACCTAGGTCGAGGCACAGACACGGTCTCAATGGGGATAGCTGAGCTGACTACACTGACTGTGCTTGTGGCAGACTCCACTATGCTGGCAGGCTGGCTAACAGACTGCTGCCTGGCCTGCACCCTATTTCAGAGGAGTTAGAGCCCTGTCTTTGTTGGTAGATAAGATGAGTCCACCCCTCCAGGTAGGATGGAGTCAGTCACTCCTCAGGCTTGGTCCTGTTTGTGTGTGAGTCCCAGAAAGGGGGCCAATTATCTACAAATTCTATCTTTTGGGAGAGGCAGAAAACAGTTTTCAACCAGCGATTGAGTTGTGAGACTCTGCTGTGGAGCTCATCACTCCCCCTAACTGGTAGGGGGCCAGAGACAATTACTCGATGCCGACACATTTTCTAGCTGATTTACACGCTGAAGCTATGTTGCGCTTGGTGATCTCTGACTGTTTCATCCTAACAGCGTTGGTGCCGATGTGGATAACAATATCTCTATACTCTCTACACTCGGCAGTTTTAGCTTTAGCCAGCACCATCTTCAGATTAGCCTTAACGTCGGTAGCCCTGCCCCCTGGTAAACAGTGTATGATCGCTGGGTGATTCGTTTTAAGTCTAATACTGCGGGTAATGGAGTCGCCAATGACTAGAGTTTTCAATTTGTCAGAGCTAATGGTGGGAAGCTTCGGCATCTCAGACCAGGTACCGGGAGGAGTAGAGACAAGAGAAGGCTCGGCCTCTGACTCCGACTCGCTGCTTAATGGGGAAAAGCGGTTGAAAGTTTCTGTCGGCTGAGTGAGCGATACCGGTTGAGCATTCCTACAGCATTTCCTTCCAGAAACTGTGAGAAAGTTGTCCGGCTGCGGGGACCGTGCGAGGGGATTTATAGTAACGTTACTATCTGTACTTACTGGTGGCACAGACGCTGTTTCATCCTTTCCTACACTGAAGTTACCCTTGCCTAACAATTGCGTCTGAAGCTGGGCTTGTAGCACAGCTATCCTCGCCGTAAGGCGGTCGTTCTCCTGTATATTATGAGAACAGCGACTGCAATTAGAAGGCATCATGTTAATGTTACTACTAACCTTCGGCTGTTGGAGGTCCTGACGAACCATGTCCAGATAAAGCGTCCGGAGTGAAAAAGTGGAGGGAAAAAACAAAAATATAAACGGTAATTAAAAATTAAAAACCGTAAAGTTGTCAGGTAACAAAATAGGTTGGCAACAAAATGCACAGCAACACGTAAACAAGTCTGCAAGTTGTTAACCGGAAATGGCAAAGTAGGTGTGTCCAAACTTTTAGATGACCTGGAGCCAGTGGGTCTGGCGACGAATATGTAGCGAGGACCAGCCGAATAGAGCATACAGGTCGCAGTGGTGGGTGGTATAAGGTGCTTTAGTAACAAAACGGATGGCACTGTGATAAACTGCATCCAGTTTGCTGAGTAGAGTATTGGAAGCTATTTTGTAGATGACATCGCTGAAGTCGAGGATCGGTAGGATAGTCAGTTTTACTAGGGTAAGTTTGGCAACGTGAGTGAAGGAGGCTTTGTTGCGGAATAGAAAGCCGACTCTAGATTTGATTTTAGATTGGAGATGTTTGATATGAGTCTGGAAAGAGAGTTTACAGTCTAGCCAGACATCTAGGTACTTATAGATGTCCACATATTCTAGGGTGGAACCATCCAGGGTGGTGATGCTAGTCGGGCGTGCGGGGGCAGGCAGCAAATGGTTGAAAAGCATGCATTTGGTTTTACTAGCGTTTAAGAGCAGTTGGAGGCCACGGAAGGAGTGTTGTATGGCATTGAAGCTCGTTTGGAGGTTAGATAGCACAGTGTCCAAGGAAGGGCCAGAAGTATACAGTATGGTGTCGTCTGCGTAGAGTTGATTCAGGGAATCGCCCACAGCAAGAGAAAAATCATTGATATATACAGAGAAAAGAGTCGGCCCGAGAATTGAACCCTGTGGCATCCCCATAGAGACTGCCAGAGGACCGGACAACATGCCCTCCGATTTGACACACTGAACTCTGTCTGCAAAGTAGTTGGTGAACCAGGCAAGGCAGTCAAACACCGAGGCTACTGAGTCTGCCGATAAGGATATGGTGATTGACAGAGTCGAAAGCCTTGGCTAGGTCGATGACGACGGCTGCACAGTACTGTCTTTTATCGATGGCAGTTATGATATAGTTTAGTACCTTGAGCGTGGCTGAGGTGCACCTGTGACTGGCTCAGAAACCAGATTGCACAGCGGAGAAGGTACGGTGGGATTCAAGATGGTCAGTGATCTGTTTGTTGACCAGGCTTTCGAAGACCTTCGATAGGCAGGGCAGGATGGATTTAGATCTGTAACAGTTTGGGTCCAGGGTGTCTCCCCCTTTGAAGAGGGGGATGACTGTGGCAGCTTTCCAATCCTTGAGGATCTCAGATGATATGAAAGAGAGGTTGAACAGGCTGGTAATAGGGGTTGCGACAATGGCGGCGGATAGTTTCAGAAATAGAGGGTCCAGATTGTCAAGCCCAGCTGATTTGTATGGGTCCAGGTTTTGCAGCTCTTTCAGAACATCTGCTATCTGGATTTGTGTAAAGGAGAAGCTGGGGAGGCTTGGGCGAGTAGCTGCGGGGGGGATGGAGCTGTTGGCCGAGGTTGGAGTAGCCAGGAGGAAGGCATGTCCAGCCATTGAGAAATGCTTGTTGAAGATTTCGATTATCATTGATTTATCAGCGGTGACCGTGTTACCTAGCCTCAGTGCAGTGGGCAGCTAGGAGGAGGTGCTCTTGTTCTCCATGGACTTTACAGTGTCCCAGAACGTTTTGGAGTTAGAGCTACAGGATGCAAAGTTCTGCTTGAAAAAGCTGGCCTTTGCTTTCCTAACTGACTGCGTGTTTTGGTACCTGACTTCCCTGAACAGTTGCATATTGCGGGGACCATTCGATGCTATTGCAGTCCGCCACAGGATGTTTTTGTGCTGGTCGAGGGCAGTCAGGTCTGAAGTGAACCAGGGGCTATATCTGTTCTTCGTTCTGCATTTTTTGAACGGAGCAAGCTTATCTAAGATGGTGAGGAAGTTACTTTAAAGAATGTCCAGGCATCCTCAACTGACGGGATGAGGTCAATATCCTTCCAGGATACCCATGCCAGGTCAATTAGAAAGGCCTGCTCCTAGAAGTGTTTCAGAAAGAAATGAAAATGTGCAGCAATAATATGGGTAGGATCAAGCAGTTCTCTGTAGTAGTGGTGCCACCTTAACACGTTGTTTCTCTAGGACACCCTTCTCTGTAGTAGTGGTGCCACAGTAACACGTTGTTGCTCTAGGACACCCTTCTCTAGGACACCCTTCTCTGTAGTAGTGGTGCCACCGTAACACGTTGTTTCTCTAGGACACCCTTCTCTGTAGTAGTGGTGCCACCGTAACACGTTGTTTCTCTAGGACACCCTTCTCTGTAGTAGTGGTGTCACCGTAACACGTTGTTTCTCTAGGACACCCTTCTCTGTAGTAGTGGTGCCACCGTAACACGTTGTTTCTCTAGGACACCCTTCTCTGTAGTAGTGGTGTCACCGTAACACGTTGTTTCTCTAGGACACCCTTCTCTAGGACACCCTTCTCTGTAGTAGTGGTGTTACCGTAACACGTTGTTTCTCTAGGGCACCCTTCTCTGTAGTAGTGGTGCCACCATAACACGTTGTTTCTCTAGGACACCCTTCTCTAGGACACCCTTCTCTGTAGTAGTGGTGTCACCGTAACACGTTGTTTCTCTAGGACACCCTTCTCTGTAGTAGTGGTGTCAAAGGAACACGTTGTTTCTCTAGGACACCCTTCTCTGTAGTAGTGGTGTCACAGTAACACGTTGTTTCTCTAGGACACCCTTCTTTAGGACACCCTTCTCTGTAGTAGTGGTGTCACCATAACACGTTGTTTCTCTAGGACACCCTTCTCTGTAGTGGTGGTGTCACCGTAACACGGTGTTTCTCTAGGACACCCTTCTCTGTAGAAGTGGTGCCACCGTAACACGTTGTTTCTCTAGGACACCCTTCTCTCTAGTAGTGGTGTCACCGTAACACATTGTTTCTCTAGGACACCATTCTCTGTAGTAGTGGTGTCACCGTGACACGTTGTTTCTCTAGGACACCCTTCTCTGTAGTAGTGGTGTCACCGTAACTCGTTGTTTCTCTAGGACACCCTTCTCTGTAGTAGTGGTTCACCGTAACACGTTGTTTCTCTAGGGCACCCTTCTCTGTAGTAGTGGTGTCACCGTAACACGTTGTTTCTCTAGGACACCCTTCTCTAGGACACCCTTCTGTGTAGTAGTGTTGTCACCGTAACACGTTGTTTCTCTAGGACACCCTTCTCTGTAGTAGTGGTGTCACAGTAACACGTTGTTTCTATAGGACACCCTTCTCTGTAGTAGTGGTGTCACCGTAAAACGTTGTTTCTCTAGGACACCCTTCTCTGTAGTAGTGGTGTCACCGTAACACATTGTTTCTCTAGGAAACCCTTCACTGTAGTAGTGTTGTCACCGTAACACGTTGTTTCTCTAGGACACCCTTCTCTGTAGTAGTGGTGTCACCGTAACACGTTGTTTCTCTAGGACACCCTTCTCTGTAGTAGTGGTGTCACTGTAACACATTGTTTCTCTAGGACACCCTTCTCTGTAGTAGTGGTGTCACCGTAACACGTTGTTTCTCTAGGACACCCTTCTCTAGGACACCCTTCTCTGTAGTAGTGGTGTCACCGTAACACGTTGTTTCTCTAGGACACCCTTCACTGTAGTAGTGGTGCCACCGTAACACGTTGTTTCTCTAGGACACCCTTCTCTAGGACACCCTTCTCTGCAGTA
Organism: Oncorhynchus masou masou; assembly: GCF_036934945.1. Lineage (NCBI taxonomy): Eukaryota > Metazoa > Chordata > Actinopteri > Salmoniformes > Salmonidae > Oncorhynchus > Oncorhynchus masou. Next base: position 41,563,652 of record NC_088230.1, on the reverse strand, counting down.
GTGGTGTCACCGTAACACGTTGTTTCTCTAGGACACCCTTCTCTAGGGCACCCTTCTCTGTAGTAGTGGTGTCACCGTAACACGTTGTTTCTCTAGGACACCCTTCTCTAGCAAACCCTTCTGTGTAGTAGTGGTGTCACCATAACACGTTGTTTCTCTAGGACACCCTTCTCTGTAGTAGTGGTGTCACAGTAACACGTTGTTTCTATAGGACACCCTTCTTTAGGACACCCTTCTCTGTAGTAGTGGTGTCACCGTAACACGTTGTTTCACTAGGACACCCTTCTCTGTAGTAGCGGTGTCACCGTAACACGTTGTTTCACTAGGACACCCTTCTCTGTAGTAGTGGTGCCACCGTAACACGTTGTTTCTCTAGGACAACCTTCTCTAGGACACCCTTCTCTGTAGTAGTGTTGTCACCGTAACACATTGTTTCTCTAGGACACCCTTCAATGGGATGTTCCACAAAATTTTGCTACAATGCAGAGGTCTGACGCAACCTTGAAATGTTTGTTTGACAAGGCCTTAGCTGGGGACAGTCAATCTTCATGTGGGGGGATTTACACAGGAGACAAAGTACCTGGGTTACCAGCTGGGTAAGGGTGAAGTTCGGCCTCAGGTGGAGAAAGTGGAGTCCATCAGGAATAGCCCTCGACCCAGAACTAAGACAGGTGAAGTCCTTCCTAGGTCTGGCAGGGTGGTACCGGAGATTCATTCCACAGTTTTCGACCATCGCTGTCCCTCTGACCAACCTCACTTCGAATGGGGCCTGCAACCCTGTGAAGTGGACTGAGGAGTGTGAGGAAGCCTTCATGACACTGAAAAAACGACTGTGCTCATTCCCTGTTCTCCAAACCCCTGATTTTCAGAAGAGATTTCTCGTGCAGGTGGACGCTTCGGCTGTAGGAATTGGAGCTGTCCTGGCCCAAGGGGAGCCAGGAGAAGAGCTTCCTGTGCTGTACCTGAGTCGGAAGCTGTTGCCCAGGGAAACCAGGTATTCTACAATCGAAAAGGAGTGCCTGGCTATAAAGTGGGCCCTAGATAGCCTCCGTTACTACCTTCTTGGGAGGGAATTTGACCTGCACACGGACCACAGAGCACTGACCTGGATCCAGACCATGAAGGACCGGAATTCTCGTGTGACCAGGTGGTATCTGGAGCTCCAGCCCTTCAGGTTCTGTGTCCATCACAAGGCAGGAAAAGAGAACGCTACTGCGGACTGCCTATCAAGGCTCCCGAACATGGTCGCTTCAGGAGAGGAGGAAGGTAATGTGACGTAGAAGTCCGTCACTGGCCGCGGGCAGCATTTGGTTCTTTAACGCACACACATATTCATCACTCCTCCTTGAGCCATTATAAGATAAGTTAACAATGTGGGTCGACACACAAATTAACTTCTGTCTTGGTGCATGCATTTTCACACTTGTCAATGTTCATATTTGAGAGATACAATAATTATTGTACTTATCAATGTTGTGGATGAGCGCATTGTTTGTTTGTTCTGTTCCTCTCTCTCCATCTCTGTAGCTTCCAGGTATGCTGGAAAAGGACCCGAGCTAAGGGAATTGGGTTGGCTTTATAGTGCCTGTCCCAAATGGCTCATTAATGCATATGGGCATATTGAAAGATATTGTCAGTAGTGATGTAATGTTGTAAATATTATGTTGTGATATTGTTTAAAACCGTGTTGGAATGTATATCCTTTAGTATGTTTAGTTCATGTAAAATGTAGGTTTGTATTGTTAATTGATTAATTAATTAGGGTTAATTGTTCTGAGGGGAGGGGCTAGCCCTACAAAAGGAGCCTCTCTTTCAGTCATGGAGAAGCAGTTTGGATTGAGCTGTGGATGGGGCAGCATTGTTTTTAAGCTGTCCCATAAGGTAGACGTTGATGGCAGTACTGTTTTTTTTTTTTTTCGGGAATCACTTGTAAATAAACACCTTTGCACAGAAGAACTTTTGTGGTTCCGCCATCTTTTTATTTTGATAGAGGTTAGGTTATCCAGTTTAGCCTTCTGGCCTACTCTACGTGACAGACACCCTTCTCTGTAGTAGTGGTGTCACCGTAAAACGTTGTTTCTCTAGGACACCCTTCTCTGTAGTAGTGGTGTCACCGTAAAACGTTGTTTCTCTAGGACACCCTTCTCTGTAGTAGTGGTGTCACCGTAACACATTGTTTCTCTAGGAAACCCTTCACTGTAGTAGTGTTGTCACCGTAACACTGTTTCTCTAGGACACCCTTCAATGTAGTAGTGGTGTCACCGTAACACGTTGTTTCTCCAGGATACACTTCTCTAGGACACCCTTCTCTGTAGTAGTGGTGTCACTGTAACACGTTGTTTCTCTAGGACACCCTTCTCTGTAGTAGCGGTGTCACCGTAACATGTTGTTTCTCTAGGACACCCTTCTCTAGTACATCCTTCTCTGTAGTAGTGGTGTCACCGTAACATGTTGTTTCTCTAGGACACCCTTCTCTGTAGTAGTGGTGTCACCGTAACACATTGTTTCTCTAGGACACCCTTCTCTGTAGTAGTGGTGTCACCGTAACACGTTGTTTCTCTAGGACACCCTTCTCTGTAGTAGTGGTATCACCGTAACACATTGTTTCTCTAGGACACCCTTCTCTAGGACACCCTTCTCTGTAGTAGTGGTGTCACCGTAACACGTTGTTTCTCTAGGACACCCTTCTCTAGGACACCCTTCTCTGTAGTAGTGGTGTCACCGTAACACGTTGTTTCTCTAGGACACCCTTCTCTGTAGTAGTGGTGTCACCGTAACACGTTGTTTCTCTAGGACACCCTTCTCTAGGACACCCTTCTCTGTAGTAGTGGTGTCACCGTAACACGTTGTTTCTCTAGGGCACCCTTCTCTGTAGTAGTGGTGCCACCGTAACACGTTGTTTCTCTAGGACACCCTTCTCTAGGACACCCTTCTCTGTAGTAGTGGTGTCACCGTAACACGTTGTTTCTCTAGGAAACCCTTCTGTGTAGTAGTGGTGTCACCGTAACACGTTGTTTCTCTAGGACACCCTTCTCTGTAGTAGTGGTGTCACAGTAACACGTTGTTTCTATAGGACACCCTTCTTTAGGACACCCTTCTCTGTAGTAGTGGTGTCACCATAACACGTTGTTTCTCTAGGACACCCTTCTCTGTAGTAGTGGTGTCACCGTAACACGGTGTATCTCTAGGACACCCTTCTCTGTAGAAGTGGTGCCACCGTAACACGTTGTTTCACTAGGACACCCTTCTCTGTAGTAGTGGTGTCACCGTAACACGTTGTTTCTCTAGGACACCCTTCTCTAGTAGTAGTGCACCCTTCTCTGGACACCATTCTCTGTAGTGGTGTCACCGTAACACGTTGTTTCTCTAGGACACCCTTCTCTAGGACACCCTTCTCTGTAGTAGAGGTGTCACCATAACACGTTGTTTCTCTAGGACACCCTTCTCTAGGACACCCTTCTCTGTAGTAGTGGTGTCACCGTAACACGTTGTTTCTCTAGGACACCCTTCTCTAGGACACCCTTCTCTGTAGTAGTGGTGTCACCGTAACACGTTGTTTCTCTAGGACACCCTTCTCTAGGACACCCTTCTCTGTAGTAGAGGTGTCACCATAACACGTTGTTTCTAAAGGACACCCTTCTCTGTAGTACACCCTTCTCTAGGACACCCTTCTCTGTAGTAGTGGTGTCACCGTAACACGTTGTTTCTCTAGGAAACCATTCTCTGTGGTAGAGGTGTCACCATAACACGTTGTTTCTCTAGTACACCCTTCTCTGTAGTAGTGGTGTCACCGTAACATGCTGTTTCTCTAGGACACCCTTCTCTAGGGCACCCTTCTCTGTAGTAGTGGTGTCACCGTAACACGTTGTTTCTCTAGGACACCCTTCTCTGTAGTAGTGGTGTCACCGTAACACGTTGTTTCTCTAGGACACCCTTCTCTAGGACACCCTTCTCTGTAGTAGTGGTGTCACCGTAACACATTGTTTCTCTAGGACACCCTTCTCTGTAGTAGTGGTGTCACCGTAACACGTTGTTTCTCTAGGACACCCTTCTCTAGGACACCCTTCTCTGTAGTAGTGTTGTCACCGTAACACGTTATTTCTCTAGGACACCCTTCTCTAGGACACCCTTCTCGAGGGCACCCTGAAACACGCTGCAGTGAAGGCTTTCATAACAATTATTATCTGGGAAAGAAATGGCATAGTTGCAGTGCTCCCAAAATAAAACTCCTGGTCGCACAGAAAAATATTTTGGTGCATTTTATAAATTTGTCACACTTTACAGCCATGCATGTACATGTGTGAGCAGTCACATGATTGGTCACATGGTCTGGCTGCATTCTGGAGTCCTGGGCTGCAAACACTTAAAAGACCTTATCCCCTCATCCCTCAAATTAGTGGACACTTCTGACGATGTATCATGACAACTGACGAGTGTACACTTGCAGGGCAAGGGGTGAGGGAGGAAGGAATGATTTGTAAGTAGACAACCCTTGACCGGAAATTCGTAATTCGTTCATCCCACGATGGCTTTATCAAATCAAATTTTTATTTGTCACATACACATGGTTAGCAGACGTTAATGCGAGTGTAGCAAAATGCTTGTGCTTCTAGTTCCGACAATGCAGTAATAACCAACAAGTAATCTAGCTAACAATTCCAAAACTACTGTCTTATACACAGTGTAAGGGGATAAAGAATATGTACATAAAGATAAATGAATGAGTGAAGGTACAGAGCAGCATAGGCAAGACACTGTAGATGGTATCGAGTACAGTATACATATGAGATGAGTATGTAGCTAGTATTACATAAGGATACATGTATTACATAAGGATGCAGTAGATGATATAGAGTACAGTAGATACATATGAGATGAGTGTGTAAACAAAGTGGCATAGTTAAAGTGGCTAGTGATACATGTATTACATAAGGATGCAGTAGATGATATAGAGTACAGTATATACATATGAGATGAGTATGTAGCTAGTATTACATAAGGATACATGTATTACATAAGGATGCAGTAGATGATATAGAGTACAGTATATACGTATACATATGAGATGCATGTCCACTTATATTAAATATTTAATTATACGCCTACTGTATGATAGCTAGCAAATTAATTAGCAAACTAACGTTAGCTGGAACTTCTGAAGAAGGAACATGTTTTATTTCTACAATTTCTAAACAAAATATATTAAAGTTTTTGTGCCGTCATGTGCATTAGGAGCACAATTTCTAACTTATTTGCATTCGTTTTTAATTACACTTGTATGTTGACTTCTCCATTGATGTTTTTAAGTTTTCGCAGACTTTTTTTAGTGGATGTACAATCGTCACAAATTGAATTATGGGGAGTTTCAGGTCCCGGAGTGAACATAAATGTACACTCACAAAGCCGACTAACGAGGGCTGAGGGGCTTACTTTGCTTGGCTAATTATTTGGACTTATGTCCTTGGAGATTCCTCTTAGGCGAGGGTAAGTGGACGAGGGTGTGTCTTTAAAGTGTTTGGACCGCAGCCCTGGTCTGAAATGAAGGGAAGAGAGGAGGGAGAGCAGGATGAGAGGAGGAGAGGAGAGGAGAGGAGAGGAGAGGAGAGGAGAAGAGAAGAGAAGAGAAGAGAAGAGGAGAGGAGAGGAGAGGAGAGGAGAGGAGAAGAGAAGAGAAGAGAAGAGAAGAGAGGAGAGGAGAGGAGAGGAGAGGAGAGGAGAGGAGAGGAGAGGAGGAGAGGAGAGGAGAGGAGAGGAGAGGAGAGGAGAGGAGAGGAGAGGGGAAGAGATAGAAGGACCTATAAATCCATGATAGTTTAAAACAATAATAGGTTTCTCTATTTCTGTCAGACTCGTTAAACAGTCACCTCTAACCCCAGATTCCCTCTGCTGCACAAGGACACAAACACACACACACGGATACAAGGTCGTGGCTGCTACAGAGCATGCCCGGTCTAACGCACGGCGAGAGACAGCTGAACCAATAGCAGCTCAGCGTTTATTTAAAGTTCCATCTCAACATCCAAGAGAAAACACACCAGACTACATACATACAGTTGAAGTCGGAAGTTTACATACACTTAGGTTGGTTCGCTTTTCAACCACTCCATAAATTTCTTTTTAACAAACTATAGTTTTGGCAAGTCGGTTAGGACATCCACTTTGTGCCTGACACAAGTAATTTTTCCAACAATTGTTTACAGACAGATTATTTATTGTATAGGTGAGTGTGCCTTTAAACGGCTTGAAAAATGACAGAAAATGATTTCATGGCTTTAGAAGCCATGAAGCTTCATCATTTTAGTCAATTGGAGATGTACCTGTGGATGTATTTCAAGGCCTACCTTCAAACTCGGTGCCTCTTTGCTTGACATCATGGGAAAATCAAAAGAAATCAGCCAAGACCTCAGAAAATAAGGGCTAGGGTTAGGGTTAGACCTCAAAAAGTCTGGTTCATACTTGGGAGCAATTTCCAAATGCCTGAAGGTACCACTTTCATCTGTACAAACAATAGTACGCAAGTATAAACACCATGGTTCCAAGCAGCTGTCATACTGCTCAGGAAGGAGATGCGTTCTCTCTCTTAAAGATGAATGTACTTTGGTGTGAAAAGTGCAAATCAATCCTAGAACAAGGACCTTGTGAAGATGCTGGAAGAAACAGGTACAAAAGTATTTATATCGACAGTAAAATGAGTCCTATATCGACATAACCTGAAAGGCTGCTCAGCAAGGAAGAAGCCACTGCTCCAAAACCTCCATAAAAACTACGGTTTGCAACTGCACATGCGGACAAAGATCGTACTTTTTGGAGAAATGTCCTCTGGTCTGATGAAACAAAAATAGAACGGTTCTTCCATAATGACCACCGTTATTGCAGGAAAAAGGGGAGGCTTGCAAGCCGAAGAACACCATCCCAACCGTGAAGCACGGGGATGGCAGCATCAAGTTGTGGGGGTGCTTTGCTGCAGGAGGGACTGGTGCACTTCACAAAATAGATGGCATCATGAGGTAAGAAAATTATGTGGATATATTGAAGCAACATCTCAAGACATCAGTCAGGAAGTTAAAGCTTTGTCACAAATGGGTCTTCCAAATCAACAATGACCCCAAGCATACTTCCAAAGTTGTGGCAAAATGGCTTAAGGACAAGTCAAGGTATTTGAGTGGCCATCACAAAGCCCTGACCTCAATCCTATAGAACATTTGTGGGCAGAACTGAAAAAGTGTGTGTGAGCAAGGAGGCCTACAAACCTGACTCAGTTACACCAGCTCTGTCAGGAGGAATGGGACAAAATTCACCCAACTTATTGTGAGAAGCTTGTGGAAGGCTACCTAAAATATTTGAACCAAGTTAAACGATTTAAAGGCAATGCCACCAAATATTAATTGAGTGTATGTAAACTTCTGACCCACTGGGAATGTGATGAAAGAAATAAAAGCTGAAAAAAATCTCTCTACCATTATTCTGACATTTCACATTCTTAAATAAAGTGGTGATCCTAACTGACCTAAAACAGGGAATTTTTACTAGGATTAAATGTCAGGAATAAAAAATAAAATAAAAAGTTTACATGTATTTGGCTAAGGTGTATGTAAACTTCCGACTTCAACTGTATGGGCTACATACAAGTTTCATAGGCCTCAATTATCGAACATGGGTTTTCTGCCCGTCGTAAGACTGTTTGCCCACTGAGCTAAATCCTAGGATAACTGAAGTCTCCTTTTCTCAGGTTTGGTTCACTATGAGAGAAAATCAAATCAAATCAAATGTTATTGGTCACATCAATCTATACATATTACCTTAATGATGAAGTGAAAACAGGTTTTAAGAAATGTTTGCAAATGTATTAACAATAATAAACAGAAATAGATTATTTGCGTAGGTATTCTTGAAATTGAGCTCAGGTGCATCCTGTTTCCATTGATCATCTTTGAGATGTTTCTCCAACTTGATTGGAGTACACCTGTGGGAAATTTAATTGTTTGAACATGATTTGGAAAGGCACACAGCTGTGTATATAAGGTCCCACTTAAAAGTTTATTTCAGAGCAAAAATCAAGCCATGAGGTCAAAGGAATTGTCTGCAGAGCTTCGAGACAGGATTGTGTTGAGTCACAGATCTGGGGAAAGGTACCAAAAAATTGTCTGCAGCATTGAAGGTCTCCAAGAACATAGTGGCCTCCGTCATTCTTAAAGGGAATAAGTTGGCCTCCCGGCCAAACTGAGCAATCAGGGGAGAAGGGCCTTGCTCAGGATCCAAGAACCTGATGGTCACTCTGAGCTTAATTATACTATGCTGTTGAAGACTGGGCTATATTCAATGAAGAGCATTCTTACATAGGTGTTCCTCTTGTCCAGATGGGATAGGGCAGTGTGCAGTGTGATGCGATTGCATTGTCTGCAGATCTTTTGGGGCAGTAAGCAAATTGAAGTGGGTCTAGGGTGTCAGGTAAGTTAGAGGTGATATGATACTTGACTAGCCTCTCAAAGCACTTCATGATGGCAGAAGTGAGTACTACGGGGCGATAGTCATTTAGTTCAGTTACCTTTGCTTTCTTGGGTACAAGAACAATGGTGGACGTCTTGAAGCAAGTGGGGACAGCAGACTGGGATAGGGAGAGATTGAATATGTCCGTAAACACTCCAGCCAGCTGGTCTGCGAATGATCTGAGGACACGGCTAGGGATTCCTTTGGCAGCCTTGCGAGGGTTATCATTTTATTTTATTTTTATTTATTTTACCTTTATTTAACCAGGCAAGTCAGTTAAGAACAAATTCTTATTTTCAATGATGACCTAGGAACAGTGGTTTAACTGCCTGTTCAGGGGCAGAACGACAGATTTGTCAGCTCGGGGGTTTGAACTCGCAACCTTCCGGTTACTAGTCCAACGCTCTAACCACTAGGCTACCCTGAGCATTGTACTAGTAACCGAAAGGTTGCAAGTTCAAATCCCAGGCAGTTAACCCACTGTTCCTAGGCCGTCATTGAAAATAAGAATTTGTTCTTAACTGACTTAAATAAAGGAAAATTAAGGAAAAATAAAAAAATATATACATCCTGTGTCTGAGCCAATTTGTCTGTTTGATTACCTGGAGTGAATAACTACACTGTTTGTATTCCACCATATTCCCAGTCACCTTGCCATGGTTTTATGCAGTAGTTTGTGCTTTTTAGTTTTTGTGCGAATGCTTGAAATATGGCTTCCGATTTGTCAGACCTTAGCACAGATACTTCTTGTTTGGGTTTCTGCCTATAGGAAGGGAGGAGGAAAATGGAGTTGTGATCTGATTTGCTGAGGTGAGGGCCTTGTAGGCATCCCAGAAGGGGGAGTAGCATTGGTCGACCTTTTTTCCGATGCGAGTACTGCAGTCAATGTGTTGATAGAACTTCAGTAGCGTTTTCCTCAAATTTGATTTGTTAAAATCCCCAGCTACAATAAATGCGGCCTTAAGATACGTGGTTTCCAGTTTGCATAAAGTACAGTGTGGCTCCTTGAGGATTGTTGTGGTATCGGCTCGAGGGGGAATATACATGGCTGTGACTATAACTGAAGATAATTATCTTGAGAGGTAATACGGTCGGCATTTGACTGTGCTGTATTCTAGATCAGGTGAACAAAGGGACATGAGTTTCTGTATGTTATCACAATCACACCATGAGCAGTTAATCATGAAACAACACCTCCGCTTTTCTTCCTGGAGAGTTCTTCATTCCTGTCTGCGTGATGTACTGAGAACCCAGCTGGCTGTATGGATAGGGACAGTATATCCAGAGAGAGCCATGATTCCGGGAACAATCCCTGATGTCTCTCTGGAAGGAGATCCTCACCCTGAGCTCGTCAAATGTATTGTCCAGAGACTGAACATTAGCGAGTAATATACTCGGATGTGGTGAATGGTGTGCCCGCCTCCTGAGTCGGAGTAGAAGACCGAATACCTCTTCAGCGCCGGTGGCATCTTGCAGTAGCCTCTAGTTTATTTGGGTATGAACAAAGGATCCAATGCTGGAAAGTCGTATTCCTGGGCGTTATACTGGTGAGTTACCGCCGCTCTGATATCCAAAAGCTGTACGTAATAACACAAAAATGGACCCTAGCCTTTTGGACCCTAGTCTTTTGAACCCTAGCCTTTTGGGCCCTAGTCTTTTGAACCCTAGCCTTTTGGGCCTAGTCTTTTGGACCCGAGCCTTTTGGATCCGAGCCTTTTTTTTAGCTGACATGGGCTTAAACCACAATCACATTTCTAAATGTCACCTTGTGTATTCTACTATTTTAACTGTCAACAGCAAGTTGAGACCCCGACTGAGTTCTTGATTGAAAAAGGGTGGCCGCGTCGCAAATCTCTGATATAGAGGAAGACACTCTCACTCTCTCTATCCCTCTCTCACTCTCTCTATCCCTCTCTCCCTCTCCCTATTCCTCTCCCTCTCCATCCCTCTCTCTATCCTTCTCTCTCTCCATCCCTCTCCCTCTCTCTCTCTCTCTCTCTCTCTATCCCTCTCTCTCGCCCTATCCCTCTCCCTCTCTCTCTCTCTCTCTCTCTCTCTCTCTCTCTCTCTCTCTCTGTAGCCCTCCCTCTATCCCTATCCCTCTCCCTCTCTATCCCTCTCTCCCTCTCCCTCTCCCTCTCCCTCTCCCTCTCCCTATCCCTCTCCCTCTCTCTATCCCTCCCTCTATCCTTTTCCCTCTTTCTATCCCACCCTCTATCCCTCTTCCTCTCCCTATCCCTATCCCTCCCCCGCTCTCATTTCTCCCTGTCCTGTCTGTGGTGGGCTGCTGCTGCTGGTGAGGAAAGTTTATTTGGACTTTTAATACATGCTGACCCCGTCCCCCGGTGTGTGTATCCAGAGAGCACTCTCCCATGACAGCTACGTCAACGACCCACAGCCAGCGCCGACCAGACCATACCACACAAACACACACGTTAACACACACAAGCTAACATACACACGTTAACACACACACACATTAGCACACACACAAACGTTAGCACACACACGCTAACACACACCTACAACACATACCTAAAACACACACACGTTAACACACACAAACACACACTCACACATATTTGGACACAGTGATGAATCTGTACTTTCTCATTATGTGTGTGTGTGTGTGTGTTTTTCTGTGCTGAGGAAATAGTGGGAATGTGTTAGACTGGATTGCCGGGGTTCAGCGGGAGTTCTGATTGGCTCCTGGGGGTTTTATTTGTTTCTTTGGCGACAGAGCTGTCACCACCTCCTACCGCCCAGGTAGAGCTGTCAATCACTCTCTGCAACCAATCACAGTGCAAAACTCCTGGATTGGAACTATGACTGACAACACAGGACTGACTACATTAGCCTGCTGAGCTAAAGGACAGAGGACCTAACGCTAGTTGTCAGAACAGGCAATGTGACTCACCGAAACACATCTAACACATGAATGTCACAAACACACACACACACACACACACACACACACACACACACACACACACACACACACACACACACACACACACACACACACACACACACACACACACACACTGTGGGGTCCATCACGTGTACCACTGTTCTAATGGAGCTCTGGTAAATTTCCTATTGGAACACGATGGCAGTGTTGTTTGTATGTGACGGCCACACAGCGGACCACAGTAAATAGCCTAGCAAATATCCTTAACAGTCACTTTTCACACATCATAAAATGTAGAAATAACACTTTTGTTTCTTATTTCCATCCATAACTTTATGGCAGCTCATTTCCCGTTTTCACATTAGTTATGATTTTTTCTCTCTGTTGAGTCGACACGTCATAGTTTAAGCTGTAATAGTCACTGGTATTATCTAACGTTATAATTTAACCATTGTTATTATTATTATTATTATTACTATCTACCAACAGTCAAAGTTTTAGATGATGTGTTTGGTTTCTCTCGATGTCTCAGGTATCAGGCCCATGTCTGCGGCATGGTTTCGCCGGTCCGTCCGGATTTCCTTTGTTGAAGTGTGATTCCAGAGGAACCCTGTGTTCACTGCGGCGAAACTGTTTTTCCTTCACATCTTGAAATAGCAAAGCACCTTTCATACATTGATACTGTCTACTGTTAATGCTAAAATAACTTGATGTATGTACACGGAACAACAATGTAAACCCAACATGTAAAGTGTTGGTCCCATGTTTCATGGAGCTGAAATAAAAATTCCCAGAAATGTTCCACAAGCGCACAAAGCTTATTTCTCTCACATATTTACATCCCTGTCAGTGAACATTTCTCCTTTGCAAATATAATCCATCCACCTGACAGGTGTGGCATATCAAGAAGATGATTAAACAGCATGATCATCACACAGATGCACCTTGTGCTGGGGACAATTAAAGGTCACTCTAAAATGTGTAATTTTGTCACACAACACAATGCCACTCGTTTTGAGATAATATGCAATTGACATGATGACTGCAGGAATGTCCACATTTGCTGTTGCTAAAGATTTAAACATTCATTTCTCTACCATAAGCCACCTCCAACGTCGTTTTAGAGAATTTGACAGTATGTCCAACCGTCCTCACAACCACAGACCATGTGTAACCACGCCAGTCCAGGACCTCCACATCTGATTTCTTCACCAGCGGGATCATCTGAGACCAGCTGACGAAACTGAGGAGTATTTATATCTGTAATAAAGCCCTTTTGTGAGGAAAAACTCAAAACTAATTGTCTGGGCTTGGCTCACCAGTTGATAGACCTGGTTTGGTGGGCCTATGCTCTCTCAGCCCCTCCCACGGCTGCACCCCTGCCAGTCATGTGATATCCATAGATTAGGCACTAATTTATTTATTTCAATTGACTGAATTCTTTATATGAACTGTAACTCAGTAAAATTGTTGAAATTGTTGGATGTTGCATTGATATTTTTGTTGAGTATTAAATCTGATAAGTACCCAGGAACGTTATCAGGTATTTACAATTAATGCTCTGCAAAACTCCAGTTCTTCCTGAGAATGGAACTGGCCACACCCCTGAGAATGGAACTGGCCACACCCCTGAGAATGGAACTGGCCACACCCCTGAGAATGGAACTGGCCACACCCCTGAGAATGGAACTGGCCACACCCCTGAGAATGGAACTGGCCACACCCCTGAGAATGGAACTGGCCACAACCCTGAGAATGGAACTGGCCACACCCCTGAGAATGGAACTGGCCACACCCCTGAGAATGGAACTGGCCACACCCCTGAGAATGGAACTGGCCACACCCCTGAGAATGGTACTGGCCACACCCCTGAGACTGGAACTGGCCACACCCCTGAGAATGGAACTGGCCACACCCCTGAGAATGGAACTGGCCACACCCCTGAGAATGGTACTGGCCACACCCCTGAGAATGGAACTGGCCACACCCCTGAGAATGGAACTGGCCACACCCCTGAGAATGGTACTGGCCACACCCCTGAGAATGGAACTGGCCACACCCCTGAGAATGGTACTGGCCACACCCCTGAGAATGGTACTGGCCACACCCCTGAGACTGGAACTGGCCACACCCCTGAGAATGGAACTGGCCACACCCCTGAGAATGGAACTGGCCACACCCTTGAGAATGGAACTGGCCACACCCCTGAGAATGGTACTGGCCACACCCCTGAGAATGGAACTGGCCACACCCCTGAGAATGTAACTGGCCACACCCCTGAGAATGGAACTGGCCACACCCCTGAGAATGGTACTGGCCACACCCCAGAGAATGGAACTGGCCACACCCCTGAGAATGGAACTGGCCACACCCCTGAGAATGGAACTGGCCACAACCCTGAGAATGGAACTGGCCACACCCCTGAGAATGGAACTGGCCACACCCCTGAGAATGGAACTGGCCACAACCCTGAGAATGGAACTGGCCACACCCTGAGAATGGAACTGGCCACACCCCTGAGAATGGAACTGGCCACACCCCTGAGAATGGAACTGGCCACAACCCTGAGAATGGAACTGGCCACACCCCTGAGAATTGAACTGGCCACACCCCTGAGAATGGAACTGGCCACACCCCTGAGAATGGAACTGGCCACACCCCTGAGAATGGAACTGGCCACACCCCTGAGAATGGTACTGGCCACACCCCTGAGAATGGTACTGGCCACACCCCTGAGAATGGAACTGGCCACACCCCTGAGAATGGAACTGGCCACAACCCATATATTCTCAAAGCTTTTGATTTATTGATTTATGATGTAAGTTACGCTCTACACTATTTGACCTCAGTTTTCAGGCTTTAGGACAGGAAGTTTCTATTAACACAATTCGTATTTCTGCAAATTGAAGGAACGTTTTATTACAAATTATGACTGGAGAAAATAAACCAAATGTTTTCCCCCTATCTCAGTGTGTCTCATTGTCACCATTCCCTAGCCATGTGCGTGTGTATCTGTGTGTCTGTGTGCGTGTGTATCTGTGTGTCTGTGTGCGTGTGTATCTGTGTGTCTGTGTGCGTGCGTGAAGAGAGAGACTGTTTATTATTCCAGCCCTCTGCTGGGATGTCCGGATACGGGAAAATATTCCAAAGCGAGAGACTGAGCCTTCTCTCTGATTCAGAGGGCTTGGTAAATGTGGAAGACACATTTCAGTTGACTAGGTATCCCCTCTTTCCCTTCTCCTGGTGTGAGACATACAGCCATCTTTAATTTAATCAGACTTCTAGAAGGCACCAATGAGCAGCTCAGGACAGAGTGGGAGGAGTCAAGCACCAATAACTAATGATGATAATCTGTGGAGCTGAACACTGGTCACACACACCTCCCCCTGGACTACAGTAGCCGTGTGTGTGTGTGTGTGTGTGTGTGTGTGTGTGTGTGTGTGTGTGTGTGTGTGTGTGTGTGTGTGTGTGTGTGTGTGTGTGTGTGTGTGTGTGTGTGTGAATACAGTAGATCTACCCCAATGTATCTACAGATCAATATTATTGATCAGAATCCAACAGGTCATCAATATTGACCCATCTGGTGCTGAGCATACTGTACACACACACACACACACACACACACACACACACACACACACACACACACACACACACACACACACACACACACACACACACACACACACACACACACACACACACACACACACACACACCTCTACAGTAGAGACATTAATGCATACAGCCAGATCTTTGTGTAACCTTTAGGCTTTAGGCATGACCCCTAGAAGTTCTAGAGGTCAACCTGGAGAGGGATTAACTCCTAATACACCTAATTACCTTCCCTCTCTCCTCCCCCTTCCTCTCCATCCCTCTCTCCTCCTCCCTACTCCCCTCTCCCCTTTCTACTCCCTCTCTCCTCCCCCTTCCTCTCCTTCCCTCTCTCCTCCTCCCTCCTCCCCTCTCCCTTTTCTTCCCCTTCTCCTCCCCTCTCCTCTTTCTACCCCTCTCTCCTCCCCTTCTTCTCCTCCCCCCTCTCTCCTCCTCCCTCCTCCCCTCTCCCCTTTCTACCCCTCTCTCCTCCCCCTTCCTCTTCTCCCCCTCTCTCCCCTCTCTTCCTCTCCTCTCCTATATCACTCTTATAACTGGCTCCTCTCTCCAGCTGCTTAGCTCCCTGGTTATATCTGATAATGGACTCCCAATGTCAATGTATATGTTTATGTGTGTCTCTGTTGCAGGGTATCTGTTGCAGGGTGTGTGCGTGTATCTGGAGTGTGTGTGTTTGTGTGTCTCTGTTGCAGGGTATCTGTTGCAGGGTGTGTGCGTGTATCTGGAGTGTGTGTGTTTGTGTGTCTCTGTTGCAGGGTATCTGTTGCAGGGTGTGTGCGTGTATCTGGAGTGTGTGTGTTTGTGTGTCTCTGTTGCAGGGTATCTGTTGCAGGGTGTGTGCGTGTATCTGGAGTGTGTGTGTTTGTGTGTCTCTGTTGCAGGGTATCTGTTGCATGGTGTGTGCGTGTATCTGGAGTGTGTGTGTTTGTGTGTCTCTGTTGCAGGGTATCTGTTGCAGGGTGTGTGCGTGTATCTGGAGTGTGTGTGTTTGTGTGTCTCTGTTGCAGGGTATCTGTTGCAGGGTGTGTGCGTGTATCTGGAGTGTGTGTGTTTGTGTGTCTTTGTTGCAGGGTATCTGTTGCAGGGTGTGTGCGTGTATCTGGATTGTTTGTGTTTATGTGTCTCTGTTGCAGGGTATCTGTTGCAGGGTGTGTGCGTGTATCTGGAGTGTGTGTGTTTGTGTGTCTCTGTTGCAGGGTATCTGTTGCAGGGTGTGTGCGTGTATCTGGAGTGTGTGTGTTTGTGTGTCTCTGTTGCAGGGTGTGTGTTGCAGGGTGTGTGCGTGTATCTGGAGTGTGTGTGTTTGTGTGTCTCTGTTGCAGGGTATCTGTTGCAGGGTGTGTGCGTGTATCTGGAGTGTGTGTGTT
Source organism: Oncorhynchus masou masou (assembly GCF_036934945.1). Taxonomy (NCBI): domain Eukaryota; kingdom Metazoa; phylum Chordata; class Actinopteri; order Salmoniformes; family Salmonidae; genus Oncorhynchus; species Oncorhynchus masou. The sequence continues at coordinate 41,547,275 of NC_088230.1, read as the reverse complement.
TGTGTGTCTCTGTTGCAGGGTATGTGTTGCAGGGTGTGTGCGTGTATCTGGAGTGTGTGTGTTTGTGTGTCTCTGTTGCAGGGTATCTGTTGCAGGGTGTGTGCGTGTATCTGGAGTGTGTGTGTTTGTGTGTCTCTGTTGCAGGGTATGTGTTGCAGGGTGTGTGCGTGTATCTGGAGTGTGTGTGTTTGTGTGTCTCTGTTGCAGGGTGTGTGTTGCAGGGTGTGTGCGTGTATCTGGAGTGTGTGTGTTTGTGTGTCTCTGTTGCAGGGTATCTGTTGCAGGGTGTGTGCGTGTATCTGGAGTGTGTGTGTTTGTGTGTCTCTGTTGCAGGGTATCTGTTGCAGGGTGTGTGTTGCAGGGTGTGTGCGTGTATCTGGAGTGTGTGTGTTTGTGTGTCTCTGTTGCAGGGTATCTGTTGCAGGGTGTGTGCGTGTATCTGGAGTGTGTGTGTTTGTGTGTCTCTGTTGCAGGGTGTGTGCGTGTATCTGGAGTGTGTGTGTTTGTGTGTCTCTGTTGCAGGGTATGTGTTGCAGGGTGTGTGTTTGTGTGTCTCTGTTGCAGGGTGTGTGCGTGTATCTGGAGTGTGTGTGTTTGTGTGTCTCTGTTGCAGGGTGTGTGTTGCAGGGTGTGTGCGTGTATCTGGAGTGTGTGTGTTTGTGTGTCTCTGTTGCAGGGTATGTGTTGCAGGGTGTGTGCGTGTATCTGGAGTGTGTGTGTTTGTGTGTCTCTGTTGCAGGGTATGTGTTGCAGGGTGTGTGCGTGTATCTGGAGTGTGTGTGTTTGTGTGTCTCTGTTGCAGGGTATCTGTTGCAGGGTGTGTGCGTGTATCTGGAGTGTGTGTGTTTGTGTGTCTCTGTTGCAGGGTGTGTGTTGCAGGGTGTGTGCGTGTATCTGGAGTGTGTGTGTTTGTGTGTCTCTGTTGCAGGGTATCTGTTGCAGGGTGTGTGCGTGTATCTGGAGTGTGTGTGTTTGTGTGTCTCTGTTGCAGGGTATCTGTTGCAGGGTGTGTGCGTGTATCTGGAGTGTGTGTGTTTGTGTGTCTCTGTTGCAGGGTATCTGTTGCAGGGTGTGTGCGTGTATCTGGAGTGTGTGTGTTTGTGTGTCTCTGTTGCAGGGTGTGTGTTGCAGGGTGTGTGCGTTTATCTGGAGTGTGTGTGTTTGTGTGTCTCTGTTGCAGGGTATGTGTTGTAGGGTGTGTGCGTGTGTCTGGAGTGTGTGTTTTTGTGTGTCTCTGTTGCAGGGTATCTGTTGCAGGGTGTGTGCGTGTATCTGGAGTGTGTGTGTTGTGTGTCTCTGTTGCAGGGTGTGTGCGTGTATCTGGAGTGTGTGTGTTTGTGTGTCTCTGTTGCAGGGTATCTGTTGCAGGGTGTGTGTTTGTGTGTCTCTGTTGCAGGGTGTGTGCGTGTATCTGGAGTGTGTGTGTTTGTGTGTCTCTGTTGCAGGGTGTGTGTTGCAGGGTGTGTGCGTGTATCTGGAGTGTGTGTGTTTGTGTGTCTCTGTTGCAGGGTGTGTGTTGCAGGGTGTGTGCGTGTATCTGGAGTGTGTGTGTTTGTGTGTCTCTGTTGCAGGGTATGTGTTGCAGGGTGTGTGCGTGTATCTGGAGTGTGTGTGTTTGTGTGTCTCTGTTGCAGGGTGTGTGTTGCAGGGTGTGTGCGTGTATCTGGAGTGTGTGTGTTTGTGTGTCTCTGTTGCAGGGTATGTGTTGCAGGGTGTGTGCGTGTATCTGGAGTGTGTGTGTTTGTGTGTCTCTGTTGCAGGGTGTGTGTTGCAGGGTGTGTGCGTGTATCTGGAGTGTGTGTGTTTGTGTGTCTCTGTTGCAGGGTGTGTGTTGCAGGGTGTGTGCGTGTATCTGGAGTGTGTGTGTTTGTGTGTCTCTGTTGCAGGGTATCTGTTGCAGGGTGTGTGCGTGTATCTGGAGTGTGTGTGTTTGTGTGTCTCTGTTGCAGGGTATGTGTTGTAGGGTGTGTGCGTGTGTCTGGAGTGTGTGTTTTTGTGTGTCTCTGTTGCAGGGTATCTGTTGCAGGGTGTGTGCGTGTATCTGGAGTGTGTGTGTTTGTGTGTCTCTGTTGCAGGGTGTGTGTTGCAGGGTGTGTGCGTGTATCTGGAGTGTGTGTGTTTGTGTGTCTCTGTTGCAGGGTATCTGTTGCAGGGTGTGTGCGTGTATCTGGAGTGTGTGTGTTTGTGTGTCTCTGTTGCAGGGTGTGTGCGTGTATCTGGAGTGTGTGTGTTTGTGTGTCTCTGTTGCAGGGTATGTGTTGCAGGGTGTGTGTTTGTGTGTCTCTGTTGCAGGGTGTGTGCGTGTATCTGGAGTGTGTGTGTTTGTGTGTCTCTGTTGCAGGGTGTGTGTTGCAGGGTGTGTGCGTGTATCTGGAGTGTGTGTGTTTGTGTGTCTCTGTTGCAGGGTATGTGTTGCAGGGTGTGTGCGTGTATCTGGAGTGTGTGTGTTTGTGTGTCTCTGTTGCAGGGTATGTGTTGCAGGGTGTGTGCGTGTATCTGGAGTGTGTGTGTTTGTGTGTCTCTGTTGCAGGGTATCTGTTGCAGGGTGTGTGCGTGTATCTGGAGTGTGTGTGTTTGTGTGTCTCTGTTGCAGGGTATCTGTTGCAGGGTGTGTGCGTGTATCTGGAGTGTGTGTGTTTGTGTGTCTCTGTTGCAGGGTGTGTGCGTGTATCTGGAGTGTGTGTGTTTGTGTGTCTCTGTTGCAGGGTATGTGTTGCAGGGTGTGTGTTTGTGTGTCTCTGTTGCAGGGTGTGTGCGTGTATCTGGAGTGTGTGTGTTTGTGTGTCTCTGTTGCAGGGTGTGTGTTGCAGGGTGTGTGCGTGTATCTGGAGTGTGTGTGTTTGTGTGTCTCTGTTGCAGGGTATGTGTTGCAGGGTGTGTGCGTGTATCTGGAGTGTGTGTGTTTGTGTGTCTCTGTTGCAGGGTATGTGTTGCAGGGTGTGTGCGTGTATCTGGAGTGTGTGTGTTTGTGTGTCTCTGTTGCAGGGTATCTGTTGCAGGGTGTGTGAGTGTATCTGGAGTGTGTGTGTTTGTGTGTCTCTGTTGCAGGGTGTGTGTTGCAGGGTGTGTGCGTGTATCTGGAGTGTGTGTGTTTGTGTGTCTCTGTTGCAGGGTATCTGTTGCAGGGTGTGTGCGTGTATCTGGAGTGTGTGTGTTTGTGTGTCTCTGTTGCAGGGTATCTGTTGCAGGGTGTGTGCGTGTATCTGGAGTGTGTGTGTTTGTGTGTCTCTGTTGCAGGGTATCTGTTGCAGGGTGTGTGCGTGTATCTGGAGTGTGTGTGTTTGTGTGTCTCTGTTGCAGGGTGTGTGTTGCAGGGTGTGTGCGTTTATCTGGAGTGTGTGTGTTTGTGTGTCTCTGTTGCAGGGTATGTGTTGTAGGGTGTGTGCGTGTGTCTGGAGTGTGTGTTTTTGTGTGTCTCTGTTGCAGGGTATCTGTTGCAGGGTGTGTGCGTGTATCTGGAGTGTGTGTGTTTGTGTGTCTCTGTTGCAGGGTGTGTGCGTGTATCTGGAGTGTGTGTGTTTGTGTGTCTCTGTTGCAGGGTATCTGTTGCAGGGTGTGTGTTTGTGTGTCTCTGTTGCAGGGTGTGTGCGTGTATCTGGAGTGTGTGTGTTTGTGTGTCTCTGTTGCAGGGTGTGTGTTGCAGGGTGTGTGCGTGTATCTGGAGTGTGTGTGTTTGTGTGTCTCTGTTGCAGGGTGTGTGTTGCAGGGTGTGTGCGTGTATCTGGAGTGTGTGTGTTTGTGTGTCTCTGTTGCAGGGTATGTGTTGCAGGGTGTGTGCGTGTATCTGGAGTGTGTGTGTTTGTGTGTCTCTGTTGCAGGGTGTGTGTTGCAGGGTGTGTGCGTGTATCTGGAGTGTGTGTGTTTGTGTGTCTCTGTTGCAGGGTATGTGTTGCAGGGTGTGTGCGTGTATCTGGAGTGTGTGTGTTTGTGTGTCTCTGTTGCAGGGTGTGTGTTGCAGGGTGTGTGCGTGTATCTGGAGTGTGTGTGTTTGTGTGTCTCTGTTGCAGGGTGTGTGTTGCAGGGTGTGTGCGTGTATCTGGAGTGTGTGTGTTTGTGTGTCTCTGTTGCAGGGTATCTGTTGCAGGGTGTGTGCGTGTATCTGGAGTGTGTGTGTTTGTGTGTCTCTGTTGCAGGGTATGTGTTGTAGGGTGTGTGCGTGTGTCTGGAGTGTGTGTTTTTGTGTGTCTCTGTTGCAGGGTATCTGTTGCAGGGTGTGTGCGTGTATCTGGAGTGTGTGTGTTTGTGTGTCTCTGTTGCAGGGTGTGTGTTGCAGGGTGTGTGCGTGTATCTGGAGTGTGTGTGTTTGTGTGTCTCTGTTGCAGGGTATCTGTTGCAGGGTGTGTGTTTGTGTGTCTCTGTTGCAGGGTGTGTGCGTGTATCTGGAGTGTGTGTGTTTGTGTGTCTCTGTTGCAGGGTATCTGTTGCAGGGTGTGTGCGTGTATCTGGAGTGTGTGTGTTTGTGTGTCTCTGTTGCAGGGTGTGTGTTGCAGGGTGTGTGCGTGTATCTGGAGTGTGTGTGTTTGTGTGTCTCTGTTGCAGGGTATCTGTTGCAGGGTGTGTGCGTGTATCTGGAGTGTGTGTGTTTGTGTGTCTCTGTTGCAGGGTGTGTGTTGCAGGGTATCTGTTGCAGGGTGTGTGCGTGTATCTGGAGTGTGTGTGTTTGTGTGTCTCTGTTGCAGGGTATCTGTTGCAGGGTGTGTGTTGCAGGGTGTGTGCGTGTATCTGGAGTGTGTGTGTTTGTGTGTCTCTGTTGCAGGGTGTGTGCGTGTATCTGGAGTGTGTGTGTTTGTGTGTCTCTGTTGCAGGGTATCTGTTGCAGGGTGTGTGCGTGTATCTGGAGTGTGTGTGTTTGTGTGTCTCTGTTGCAGGGTGTGTGTTGCAGGGTATCTGTTGCAGGGTGTGTGCGTGTATCTGGAGTGTGTGTGTTTGTGTGTCTCTGTTGCAGGGTATCTGTTGCAGGGTGTGTGTTGCAGGGTGTGTGCGTGTATCTGGAGTGTGTGTGTTTGTGTGTCTCTGTTGCAGGGTGTGTGCGTGTATCTGGAGTGTGTGTGTTTGTGTGTCTCTGTTGCAGGGTATGTGTTGCAGGGTGTGTGTTGCAGGGTATCTGTTGCAGGGTGTGTGCGTGTATCTGGAGTGTGTGTGTTTGTGTGTCTCTGTTGCAGGGTATCTGTTGCAGGGTGTGTGCGTGTATCTGGATTGTTTGTGTTTATGTGTCTCTGTTGCAGGGTATCTGTTGCAGGGTGTGTGCGTGTATCTGGAGTGTGTGTGTTTGTGTGTCTCTGTTGCAGGGTATCTGTTGCAGGGTGTGTGCGTGTATCTGGAGTGTGTGTGTTTGTGTGTCTCTGTTGCAGGGTATCTGTTGCAGGGTGTGTGTTGCAGGGTGTGTGTTGCAGGGTGTGTGTTGCAGGGTGTGTGTTGCAGGGTGTGTGTTGCAGGGTGTGTGTTGCAGGGTGTGTGCGTGTATCTGGAGTGTGTGTGTTTGTGTGTCTCTGTTGCAGGGTATCTGTTGCAGGGTGTGTGCGTGTATCTGGAGTGTGTGTGTTTGTGTGTCTCTGTTGCAGGGTATCTGTTGCAGGGTGTGTGCGTGTATCTGGAGTGTGTGTGTTTGTGTGTCTCTGTTGCAGGGTGTGTGTTGCAGGGTGTGTGCGTGTATCTGGAGTGTGTGTGTTTGTGTGTCTCTGTTGCAGGGTATCTGTTGCAGGGTGTGTGCGTGTATCTGGAGTGTGTGTGTTTGTGTGTCTCTGTTGCAGGGTATCTGTTGCAGGGTGTGTGCGTGTATCTGGAGTGTGTGTGTTTGTGTGTCTCTGTTGCAGGGTGTGTGTTGCAGGGTGTGTGCGTTTATCTGGAGTGTGTGTGTTTGTGTGTCTCTGTTGCAGGGTATGTGTTGTAGGGTGTGTGCGTGTGTCTGGAGTGTGTGTTTTTGTGTGTCTCTGTTGCAGGGTATCTGTTGCAGGGTGTGTGCGTGTATCTGGAGTGTGTGTGTTTGTGTGTCTCTGTTGCAGGGTGTGTGCGTGTATCTGGAGTGTGTGTGTTTGTGTGTCTCTGTTGCAGGGTATCTGTTGCAGGGTGTGTGTTTGTGTGTCTCTGTTGCAGGGTGTGTGCGTGTATCTGGAGTGTGTGTGTTTGTGTGTCTCTGTTGCAGGGTGTGTGTTGCAGGGTGTGTGCGTGTATCTGGAGTGTGTGTGTTTGTGTGTCTCTGTTGCAGGGTGTGTGTTGCAGGGTGTGTGCGTGTATCTGGAGTGTGTGTGTTTGTGTGTCTCTGTTGCAGGGTATGTGTTGCAGGGTGTGTGCGTGTATCTGGAGTGTGTGTGTTTGTGTGTCTCTGTTGCAGGGTGTGTGTTGCAGGGTGTGTGCGTGTATCTGGAGTGTGTGTGTTTGTGTGTCTCTGTTGCAGGGTGTGTGTTGCAGGGTGTGTGCGTGTATCTGGAGTGTGTGTGTTTGTGTGTCTCTGTTGCAGGGTATCTGTTGCAGGGTGTGTGTTTGTGTGTCTCTGTTGCAGGGTGTGTGCGTGTATCTGGAGTGTGTGTGTTTGTGTGTCTCTGTTGCAGGGTATGTGTTGTAGGGTGTGTGCGTGTGTCTGGAGTGTGTGTTTTTGTGTGTCTCTGTTGCAGGGTATCTGTTGCAGGGTGTGTGCGTGTATCTGGAGTGTGTGTGTTTGTGTGTCTCTGTTGCAGGGTGTGTGTTGCAGGGTGTGTGCGTGTATCTGGAGTGTGTGTGTTTGTGTGTCTCTGTTGCAGGGTATCTGTTGCAGGGTGTGTGTTTGTGTGTCTCTGTTGCAGGGTGTGTGCGTGTATCTGGAGTGTGTGTGTTTGTGTGTCTCTGTTGCAGGGTATCTGTTGCAGGGTGTGTGCGTGTATCTGGAGTGTGTGTGTTTGTGTGTCTCTGTTGCAGGGTGTGTGTTGCAGGGTGTGTGCGTGTATCTGGAGTGTGTGTGTTTGTGTGTCTCTGTTGCAGGGTATCTGTTGCAGGGTGTGTGCGTGTATCTGGAGTGTGTGTGTTTGTGTGTCTCTGTTGCAGGGTGTGTGTTGCAGGGTATCTGTTGCAGGGTGTGTGCGTGTATCTGGAGTGTGTGTGTTTGTGTGTCTCTGTTGCAGGGTATCTGTTGCAGGGTGTGTGTTGCAGGGTGTGTGCGTGTATCTGGAGTGTGTGTGTTTGTGTGTCTCTGTTGCAGGGTGTGTGCGTGTATCTGGAGTGTGTGTGTTTGTGTGTCTCTGTTGCAGGGTATCTGTTGCAGGGTGTGTGCGTGTATCTGGAGTGTGTGTGTTTGTGTGTCTCTGTTGCAGGGTGTGTGTTGCAGGGTATCTGTTGCAGGGTGTGTGCGTGTATCTGGAGTGTGTGTGTTTGTGTGTCTCTGTTGCAGGGTATCTGTTGCAGGGTGTGTGTTGCAGGGTGTGTGCGTGTATCTGGAGTGTGTGTGTTTGTGTGTCTCTGTTGCAGGGTGTGTGCGTTTATCTGGAGTGTGTGTGTTTGTGTGTCTCTGTTGCAGGGTGTGTGTTGCAGGGTATCTGTTGCAGGGTGTGTGCGTGTATCTGGAGTGTGTGTGTTTGTGTGTCTCTGTTGCAGGGTATCTGTTGCAGGGTGTGTGCGTGTATCTGGATTGTTTGTGTTTATGTGTCTCTGTTGCAGGGTATCTGTTGCAGGGTGTGTGCGTGTATCTGGAGTGTGTGTGTTTGTGTGTCTCTGTTGCAGGGTATCTGTTGCAGGGTGTGTGCGTGTATCTGGAGTGTGTGTGTTTGTGTGTCTCTGTTGCAGGGTATCTGTTGCAGGGTGTGTGTTGCAGGGTGTGTGTTGCAGGGTGTGTGTTGCAGGGTGTGTGTTGCAGGGTGTGTGTTGCAGGGTGTGTGCGTGTATCTGGAGTGTGTGTGTTTGTGTGTCTCTGTTGCAGGGTATCTGTTGCAGGGTGTGTGCGTGTATCTGGAGTGTGTGTGTTTGTGTGTCTCTGTTGCAGGGTGTGTGTTGCAGGGTGTGTGCGTGTATCTGGAGTGTGTGTTGCAGGGTGTGTGCGTGTATCTGGAGTGTGTGTTGCAGGGTGTGTGCGTGTATCTGGAGTGTGTGTTGCAGGGTGTGTGCGTGTATCTGGAGTGTGTGTGTTTGTGTGTCTCTGTTGCAGGGTGTGTGTTGCAGGGTGTGTGCGTGTATCTGGAGTGTGTGTGCAGGGTGTGTGCGTGTATCTGGAGTGTGTGTTGCAGGGTGTGTGCGTGTATCTGGAGAGTGTGTTGCAGGGTGTGTGCGTGTATCTGGAGTGTGTGTTGCAGGGTGTGTGCGTGTATCTGGAGTGTGTGTTGCAGGGTGTGTGCGTGTATCTGGAGTGTGTGTTGCAGGGTGTGTGCGTGTATCTGGAGTGTGTGTTGCAGGGTGTGTGCGTGTATCTGGAGTGTGTGTGTTTGTGTGTATCTGTTGCAGGGTGTGTGTTGCAGGGTGTGTGCGTGTATCTGGAGTGTGTGTGTTTGTGTGTCTCTGTTGCAGGGTATGTGTTGCAGGGTGTGTGCGTGTATCTGGAGTGTGTGTGTTTGTGTGTATCTGTTGCAGGGTGTGTGTTGCAGGGTGTGTGCGTGTATCTGGAGTGTGTGTGTTTGTGTGTCTCTGTTGCAGGGTATCTGTTGCAGGGTGTGTGTTGCAGGGTGTGTGCGTGTATCTGGTGTGTGTTTGTGTGTATCTGTTGCAGGGTGTGTGTTGCAGGGTGTGTGTTGCAGGGTGTGTGTTGCAGGGTGTGTGTTGCAGGGTGTGTGTTGCAGGGTGTGTGTTGCAGGATGTGTGCGTGTATCTGGAGTGTGTGTGTTTGTGTGTATCTGTTGCAGGGTGTGTGTTGCAGGGTGTGTGCGTGTATCTGGTGTGTGTTTGTGTGTATCTGTTGCAGGGTGTGTGTTGCAGGGTGTGTGTTGCAGGGTGTGTGTTGCAGGGTGTGTGTTGCAGGGTGTGTGTTGCAGGGTGTGTGTTGCAGGGTGTGTGCGTGTATCTGGAGTGTGTTTGTGTGTAAAACACGTCTATAGGATCAGTCCTATTATAGCTGTGTTTTTATGTTAGTTTCAATTTTTTTTAGTTTAGTAAAAATTCACTTTCAGACCTATTTTACTTGTTTTTACTCTAAATGTGTGGGAGCCTAGGAGCCACGTGTGTTTTTTACATTTTTATTATTTAATTTAACCTTTATTTAGCCCTCACCACCTCCCACCTCAGAAAGAGAGCAATCAATTATCCCCCCCCCACGCACACACCTCCCCTCATAAAAACAGCATCACGTATCGGTCCAGCGCTCCTGTCAGCAGCCCCCCCCACCCACCCGTATCCGGTTGACACAACGCCCCCGGCAACCACAGACAGGTGCCAGCAGCACCCCTAATCAACACATCTCTCTGACTGTCTGGGTCGGCGCAAAGTTGGGCCATCGTCGTGCGGGTTTGGGGAGGGTTTGGCCGGGGTAGGCCGTCATTGTAAAATAAGACTTTGTTCTTAACTGACTTGCCTGGTTAAATTAAGGTTCAATAAACACACAGAGAGAGAGAGAGAGAGAGAGAGAGAGAGAGAGAGAGAGAGAGAGAGAGAGAGAGAGAGAGAGAGAGAGAGAGAGACAGAGAGAGAGAGACAGAGAGAGAGAGACAGCGAGACAGAGAGAGAGAGAGACAGAGAGACAGAGAGACAGAGAGGGAGGGACACAGAGAGAGAGACAGAGAGAGAAACGAGATGCATGCCTCTACAGTAACGGATGGCAGCATGGAGGTGAGCCTGATGATGATGGTATGCAGGCTTGGAGAGGAGGAGGAAGACATTAGAGAAAGGAGGGGTTTATCAGAGAGCTTCTCCTTAAAAACATGTTGAAGTGTGTGTGTGTGTGTGTGTGTGTGTGTGTGTGTGTGTGTGTGTGTGTGTGTGTGTGTGTGTGTGTGTGTGTGTGTGTGTGTGTGTGTGTGTGTGTGTGTGTGTGTGTGATACAGGCATACATTAGCAGCAGAGTATATCAGTAGAGGTAGAAAGGGAAGGAGGCAGGCCAAGTGTGTGTCTACTGTATGAGTAGTCAGTAATGGCCAGGTGTATATTAGTAGTCAGTAATAGCCAGGTGTATATCAGTACTCAGTAATGGCCAGGTGTATATCAGTAGTCAGTAATGGCCAGGTGTATGCCAGGTGTATATCAGTAGTCAGTAATGGCCAGGTGTATATCAGTAGTCAGTAATGGCCAGGTGTATATCAGTAGTCAGTAATGGCCAGGTGTATATCAGTAGTCAGTAATGGCCAGGTGTATATCAGTAGTCAGTACACACCTGAGTATGGCGACGAGTATGAAGCGAGGGCCAACCAACGGGAGCATACAGGTCGCAATGGTGGATTGTGTATGGGGCTTTGGTGACAAAATTGATTTTTTGAGTAGGGTGTTTTTATAGATGACATCACCAAAGTCGAGGATCAGTAGGATGGTCAGTTTTACAAGGGTATGTTTGGCAGCATGAGTGAAGGATGCTTTGTTGCGATATAGGAAGCCAATTCTAGATTTAGTTTTGGATTGGATATGCTTAATCTGAGTCTGGAAGGAGAGTTTACAGTCTAAGAAGACACCTAGGTATTTGTAGTTGTCCAAAGATGACCAGAACCCTGTGGATTCTCCAATTACATTGAATGAACTACAAGACAAAATACAAACCCTCGAACCCAAAAAGGCCTGTAGTGTTGACGGTATCCTCAATGAAATGATCAAACATACAGACAACAAATTCCAACTGGCTAAAACTCTTTAACATCATCTTCAGCTTTGGCATCTTCCCCAATATTTGGAACCAAGGACTGATCACCCCAATCCACAAAGGTGGAGACGAATTTGGCCCAATAACTACCATGGGATATGTGTCAAACAAAAACCTTTGGAAAATCCTCTGCATTATCATTAATGGCAGACTCGTACATTTCGTCAGTGAAAACAAAATACTGAGCAAATGTGAAACTGGCCATTTACCCAAATACCATACAACAGACCATGTATTCACCCTGCTCACCCTAATACCCTAATTGACAAACAAAACAAAGGCAGTATTGACTCAATTTGGTTTGAGGGTGGCTATACAAGTTGATGTGAAGCTGTTGCGGGAAAAACTTTTGACATAAAGAAAAGTGTGCAGTTAAAATTGGCAAAAAAACAAACACATTTATTTCCACAGGGCCGTGGGGTGAGACAGGGATGCAGCTTGAGCCCCACCCTCAACAGAAAAATAAACTAATTGGCGAGGACACTAGAACAGTCTGTAGCACCTGACCTCACCCTACTAGAATCTGAAGTCAAAATGTCTACTAATGATCTGGTGCTTCTGTCCCCAAACAAGGAGGGCCTACAGCAGCACCTAGATCTTCTGCACAGATTCAGTCAGACCTGGGCCCTGACAGTAAATCTCACTAAGACAAAAATAATGGTGCTCCAAAAATGGTTCTGTTGCCAGAACAACAAATTCCAAATCCATCTAGACACCTTTTCCCAGGTATTTCTGTAACGGCATTCCTCCTCCTCTTCTGAGGAGGAGAAGCGAGAAGGATCGGAGGACCAATGCGCAGCGTCGTAAGTGTCCATAGCGTTCATTTAAAGACATATACTGAACACTACAAAACAAGAAACGTGAAACGAATTAAACAGTACCGTGTAGCAACAAACACTCACACGAAAAACAAACACCCCCAAACCAAAAGTGAAACCCAGGCTACCTAAGTATGATTCTCAATCAGAGACAACTAACGACACCTGCCTCTGATTGAGAAACATACTAGGCTGAACTCAAAACCCCAACATAGAAAAACACATAGACTTCCCACCCCAACTCACGTCCTGACCATACTAAATAAAGACAAAACTAAGGAAATAAAGGTCAGAACGTGACAATTTCCAAACTGGAGTAGATGTACCCCCAGGGGTACTTACAATGCCGTCGGGGGTACGCCAAATAAAAATGCGATTCACATTTTTTAAAATAATTCTGTCCATTTATATTTTCCAAGGTGGCTATACATTTGGGTCACTATATGCAGTCATCATTACAGATCACTATATTCAGTCATCAGTCCAGATCACTATATTCAGTCATCAGTCCAGATCACTATATTCAGTCATCAGTCCAGATCACTATATTCAGTCATCAGTCCAGATCACTATATCAATAAGTTTTCAACCACTTTGTTATGGAACATCTAAATAAGTTCAGAAGAAAACAAAAAAAGCAGACATTGAATATTCCTTGAGCATGGTGACATTATTAATTACACTTTGGATGCTGTATCAATACACCCAGTCACTACAAAATACAGGCGTCCTACCTAACTCAATTGCCGGAGAGGACGGAAAACTCTCAGGGATTTCACAATGAGCCCAATGGTGACTTTAAGGAAAGCTTTGACTATGTATATAATGAGTGAGAATAGCCTTGCTATTGAGAAAGGATGCCATACTGACCTCTACTGTCAGTATGAACTCTACTGTCAGTGTGAACTCGACTACCAGACCTCTACTGTCAGTATGACCTCTACTGTCAGTGTGAACTCTACGACCAGACCTCTACTGTCAGTATGACATCTACTGTCAGTGTGAACTCTACTACCAGACCTCTACTGTCAGTGTGATCTCGACTACCAGACCTCTACTGTCAGTATGAACTCTACTGTCAGTGTGAACTCTACTACCAGACCTCTACTGTCAGTGTGAACTCTACTACCAGACCTCTACTGTCAGTATGAACTCTACTGTCAATGTGACCTCTACTGTCAGTGTGAACTCTACTACCAGACCTCTACTGTCAGTGTGAACTCTACTACCAGACCTCTACTGTCAGTGTGAACTCTACTACCAGACCTCTACTGTCATTATGACCTCTACTGTCAGTGTGAACTCTACTCTTAGTATGATCTCTACTGTCATTGTGAACTCTACTGTTAGTATGACCTCTACTGTCAGTGTGAACTCTACTACCAGACCTCTACTGTCAGTGTGCAGTCTAATACCAGAACTCTACTGTCAGTGTGAACTCTACTACCAGACCTCTACTGTCAGTGTGAACTCTACTACCAGACCTCTACTGTCAGTGTGAACTCTACTACCAGACCTCTACTGTCAGTGTGAACTCTACTACCAGACCTCTAACGTCAGTCTGAACTCTACTACCAGACCTCTAAAGTCAGTGTGAACTCTACTACCAGACCTCTACTGTTAGTGTGAACTCTACTACCAGACCTCTAACATCAGTGTGAACATTACTACCAGACCTCTACTGTTAGTGTGAACTCTACTACCAGACCTCTAACGTCAGTGTGAACTCTACTACCAGACCTCTACTGTCAGTGTGAACTCTACTACATGACCTCTACTGTCAGTGTGAACTCTACTACCAGAACTCTACTGTCAGTGTGAACTCTACTACCAGAACTCTACTGTCAGTGTGAACTCTACTACCAAATCTTTAATGTCAGTGTGAACTCTACTACATGACCTCTACTGTCAGTGTGAACTCTACTGTCAATGTGAACACTTCTACCAGACCTCTACTGTCAGTGTGAACTCTACTACCAGACCTCTACTGTCAGTGTGAACTCTACTACCAGACCTCTACTGTCAGTGTGACCTCTACTATCAGTGTGAACTCTACTACCAGACCTCTACTGTTAGTGTGAACTCTACTACCAGACCTCTACTGTCAATGTGAACTCTACTACCAGACCTCTACTGTCAATGTGAACTCTACTGTTAGTATGACCTCTACTGTCAGTGTGAACTCTACTACCAGACCTCTACTGTCAGTGTGAACTCTACTACCAGACCTCTACTGTCAGTGTGAGCTCTACTACCAGACCTCTACTGTCAGTGTGAACTCTACTACCAGACCTCTACTGTCAGTGTGACTCTATACAGACCTCTACTGTCAGTGTGAACTCTACTACCAGACCTCTACTGTCAGTGTGAACTCTACTACCAGACCTCTACTGTCAGTGTGACCTCTACTGTTAGTATGACCTCTACTGTCAGTGTGAACTCTACTACCAGACCTCTACTGTCAGTGTGAGCTCTACTACCAGACCTCTACTGTCAGTGACCTCTACTGTCAGTGTGAACTCTACTACCAGACCTCTACTGTCAGTGTGAGCTCTTCTACCAGACCTCTACTGTCAGTGTGAACTCTACTGTTAGTATGACCTCTACTGTCAGTGTGAGCTCTACTACCAGACCTCTACTGTCAGTGTGAACTCTACTGTTAGTATGACCTCTACTGTCAGTGTGAGCTCTTCTACAAGACCTCTACTGTCAGTATGAACTCTACTACCAGACCTCTACTGTCAGTGTGAACTCTACTGTTAGTATGACCTCTACTGTCAGTGTGAACTCTACTACCAGACCTCTACTGTCAGTGTGAACTCTACTACCAGACCTCTACTGTCAGTGTGCACTCTACTGTTAGTATGAACTCTACTACCAGACCTCTACTGTCAGTGTGAACTCTACTACCAGACCTCTACTGTTAGTATGACCTCTACTGTCAGTGTGAGCTCTTCTACAAGACCTCTACTGTCAGTATGACCTCTATAACTAGACCTCTACTGTCAGTATGACCTCTACTGTCAGTATGTTCTTTACTGTCAGTATGACCTCTACTGTCAGTATGACCTCTACAACTAGACCTCTACTGTCAATATTACCTCTGATAACTGTGAGGGTGTTTCTCAATACGTCTCCCCATACGCAATCTACTGTCCTCTGATAACCGCTACGGTGTTTCTCAATACGCATCCTACTGTCCTCTGATAACCGCTACGGTGTTTCTCAATACGCATCCTACTGTCTTCTGATATCCGCGAGGGTGTTTCTCAATTCGCATCTTATTGTCCTCTGATAACCGTGAGGGTGTTTCTCAATACGCATCCTACTGTCTTCTGATATCCGCGAGGGTGTTTCTCAATACGTACCTACTGTCCTCTGATAACCGCGAGTGTGTTTCTCAATACGCATCTTATTGTCCTCTGATAACCGCGAGGGTGTTTCAATAGTGCTTCCATTTGCCCATGTTTTTTTTATATTGTTTGAATGTTAAACTGAATGTCTCAACTCATCCTGTAAGCACATTCATAACTGCTTCACACCACTTTTTAACCAGCCACGAAGGACAACCTTAATGTAGGTTTTGGTTTTGCTAGAGCACTGTGGACTGGGATGGGGGATGTGAGTCAGTTAATACTGGCTCCAGAGGTTGCGAGTTTGAATCCAGTAATATTAAAAACATATATATATATTTTTGTTGGCATTAACTCAATGTGGGTTAAGGGTTAAGGTTTGGGATTGACCTTAAAACACAAATCACTGATACTGAAACTAAAAAATATAAAATTGAAATGTTTTATAAAACTTAAACTATGTGGATCTGAAAACTAACAGAAACTAAACTGAATTTCAAAGGTTGCAAGTTTGAATCCAGCGATAGAAAGTTGTTTTCGAGATATTGGTTTTAAGCCTTTTCTCAAACCTTAACCCTTACCTTAACTATTTTGAGTTAATACCAACATTTCAGAGTTAATGCTTAAACTCATCCCTAACCTTAAAAATGCAGAGTTAAACTTAACCTTAAACAATTAGAAATGTGAAATTTACAACAACTTAGAAATGTAAATATATATCCCATTTAGCAGATGTTTTGTCCAAACACTTACAACTGTCGAGATCTAGGGCCACTACTTTTACAGTATGGGTGGGCCCAGAGGGAAGAGACGGACGACGCTTGGCGTTGAGGGCGAGATGCTCTACCGAGGGAGCAACACGGATGAATGTCTAATTCTGACATAAAACTGTGAGATCTAGTTGGGTAAACATCCCTCCAGTCAGAGAGAGGGCTAGAGGGAGAGAGACGGAGAGAGAGAGAGGGCTAGAGGGAGAGAGACGGAGGGAGAGAGACGGAGAGAGAGAGAGGGCTAGAGGGAGAGGGAGAGAGAGTGCTAGAGGGAGAGAGACGGAGGGAGAGAGAGGGCTAGAGGGAGAGAGACGGAGGGAGAGAGAGGGCTAGAGGGAGAGAGAGGGCTAGAGGGAGAGAGAGGGCTAGAGGGAGAGAGACGGAGGGAGAGAGAGAGAGATACAGGTGTTGACATGTAAGGGATCTTTAGAGGGAGAACAGGGCTAGAGGGTGAGTGAGGTGTAGAGGGTGAGAGTATGGAGGGAGAGAGAGAGATACAGGTGTTGACATGTAAGGGATCTTTATCTGTGAATTTAACAGCCAGCAGAGTGTGTGTGTGTGTGTGTGTGTGTGTGTGTGTGTGTGTGTGTGTGTGTGTGTGTGTGTGTGTGTGTGTGTGTGTGTGTGTGTGTGTGTGTGTGTGTGTGTGTGTGTGTGTGTGTGTGTGTGTGTGTGTGTGTGTGTGTGTGTGTGTGTGTGTGTGTGTGTGTGTGTGTGTGTGTGTGTGTGTGTGTGTGTGTGTGTGTGTGTGTGTGTGTGTGTGTGTGTGTGTGTGTGTGTGTGTGTGTGTGTGTGTGTGTGTGTGTGTGTGTGTGAGTTATGGTGTCTGTGAAGCAGAAAGGTGCCAGGAATATGACAGGCATGTCCACTACCAACCCACACACCAAGATTATTGTAGTTGTGTTTTATATTAGTTTAAAAAAACAATATATATATATATATATATATATATATATTTTACCTCCTTTTTCCCCCCAATTGTTTTTAGTAGTTACTATTTTGTCTCATTACTATTTTGTCTCAACTCCAGTACGGGCTCAGGAGAGACGAAGGTCGAGAGTCATGCGTCCTACGAAACACAACCCAACCAAGCCGCACTGCTTCTTAACACAGCGCGCATCCAACCCGGAAGCCATCCACACCAATGTGTCGGAGGAAACACCGTGCACCTAGCGACCTGTTCAACGTGCACTGCGCCCGGCACGCCACAGGAGTCGCTAGTGCGCGATGAGACAAGGATTTCCCTACTGGCTAAACCCTCCTGTTAAGGTTTTCTTTCGTCAAAGGAGAGGAGGACAAAAAAATCTCGATACATCTTTAATAAAGATGATAACAAACAATACAA
This sequence comes from Oncorhynchus masou masou, assembly GCF_036934945.1. Taxonomy (NCBI): domain Eukaryota; kingdom Metazoa; phylum Chordata; class Actinopteri; order Salmoniformes; family Salmonidae; genus Oncorhynchus; species Oncorhynchus masou. The sequence continues at coordinate 41,530,254 of NC_088230.1, read as the reverse complement.
AAACACTAAACATAACGTGAAAAACCGAAACAGCCTTATCTGGTGCAAACAAACAGAGACAGGAACAATCACCCACGAAACACTCAAAGAATATGGCTGCCTAAATATGGTTCCCAATCAGAGGCAACGATAAACACCTGCCTCTGATTGAGAACCACTAGACAAAATACGCCACAATAAATAACCCATATCACACCCTGGCCTGACCAAAATAATAAAGAAAACACAAAATACTAAGACCAGGGCGTGACAGAACCCCCCCCAATGTGCGGACTCCCGGCCGCACACCTAAACCCATAGGGGAGGGTCCGGGTGGGCGTCTGTCCACGGTGGTGGCTCTGGCGCGGGATGTGGACCCCACTCCAACAAAGTCTTAGTCTGCTTACATTGCGTCCTTAGAATGGCAACCCTCGCCGCCAACCTTGGCCTAGTAACCCTAACCAAGGGCCCCACTGGACTGAGGGGCAGCTCCGGACTGAGGGACCGCTCGGGACTGAGGTAGCTAGGGACTGAGGGGTAGCTCGGGACTAAGGGGTAGCTCGGGACTGAGGGGTAGCTCAAGACTGAGGGGTAGCTCAGTACTGAGAGGAGCTCAGGACTGAGAGGAAGATCAGGCAGGTTGATGACTCTGGCAGATCCTGCCTGACTGGTGGCTCTGGCAGATCCTGGCTGACTGGCAGCTATGGCAGATCCTGGCTAAATGGCGGATCCTGGCTGACTGGCGGATCTGGAAGATCCTGGCTGACTGGCGGATCCTGGCAGACTGGCGGCTCTGGCTGCTCCATACTGACTGGCGGCTCTGGCTGCTCCATGCTGACTGGCGGCTCTGGCTACTCCATGCTGACTGGCGGCTCTGGCTGCTCCATGCTGACTGGCGGCTCTGGCTGCTCCATGCAGACTGGCAGCTCTGGCGGCTCCTTGCAGACTGGCAGCTCTGGCGGCTCCTTGCAGACTGGCAGCTCTGGCGGCTCCTTGCAGACTGGCAGCTCTGGCGGCTCCTTGCAGACTGACAGCTCTGGCGGCTCCTTGCAGACTGACAGCTCCTTGCAGACTGGCAGCTCTGGCGGCTCCTTGCAGACTGGCAGCTCTGGCGGCTCCTTGCAGACTGGCAGCTCTGGCGGCTCCTTGCAGACTGACAGCTCCTTGCAGACTGACAGCTCTGGCGGCTCCTTGCAGACTGACAGCTCCTTGCAGACTGACAGCTCTGGCGGCTCCTTGCAGACTGACAGCTCTGGCAGCGCTGAACAGGCCGGAGACTCCGGCAGTGCTGGACAGGGGGAAGGTTCTGGCAGCGCTGGACTGGCGGGAGACTCCGGCAGAGCTGGAGAGGAGAAAAGCTCTGGCAGCACTGGACAGGCGGGAGACTTCGGCAGCGCTGGAGAGGAGGAAGGCTCTGGACAGCGCTGGACAGGCGAAGCGCACTGTAGGCCTGGTGCGTGGCACTGGCACTGGTGGTACTGGGCCGAGGACACGCACAGGAAGCCTGGTGTGGGGAGCTGCCACCGGGGGGCTGGTGCGTGGAGGTGGTACTGGATAGACCGGACCGTGCAGGCGCACTGGAGCTCTTGAGCACCGAACCTGCCCAACCTTAGCTGGTTGAATACTCCCGGTCGCTCTGCCAGTGCAGCGAGGTGGAATAGCCCGCACTGGGCTATGCAGGTGAACCGGGGACACCGTGTGCAAGGCTGGTGCAATGTAAGCCGGCCCAAGGAGATGCACTGGAGACCATATGCGTAGAGCCGGCTTCATGACACTTGGCTCGATGCCCACTCTAGCCCGGCCGACACGAGGAGCTGGTATGTACCGCACCGGGCTATGCACTCGCACTGGAGACACCGTGCGCACCACAGCATAACACGGTGCCTGCCCGGTCTCTCTAGCGCCCCGGTAAGCACAGGAAGTTGGCGCAGGTCTCCTACCTGGCGTCGCCACACTCCCTGTGTGCCTAGCCCCAAGAAATTTTGGGGGCTTCCATCCGCGTCACCGTGCTGCCACCTCATACCAGCGCCTCTCCGCCTTCGCCGACTCCAGCTCTTCTTTGGGGCGGCGATATTCTCCTGGCTGTGCCCAGGGTCCCTTACCATCCAAGATTTCCTTCCATGTCCAGAAATCTGGATTTCGCTGATCCTGCTGCCGCTGCCTGTCACCACGCCGCTTGGTCCTGTTGTAGTGGGTGATTCTGTTAAGGTTTTCTTTCGTCGAAGGAGAGGACGACCAAAATGCAGCGTGGTTATCTCGATACATCTTTAATAAAGATGATAACAAACAATACAAAAACACTAAACGTAACGTGAAAAACCGAAACAGCCTTATCTGGTGCAAACAAACACAGAGACAGGAACAATCACCCACGAAACACTCAAAGAATATGGCTGCCTAAATATGGTTCGCAATCAGAGACAACGATAAACACTTGCCTCTGATTGAGAACCACTTCAGACAGCCATAGACTTTTCTAGACAACCCCACTAACCACAGTCCCATTACCTACAAAAAACCCGAGACAAAACACACCACCATAAATAACCCATGTCACACCCTGGCCTGACCAAAATAATAAAGAAAACACAAAATACTAAGACCAGGGCGTGACACCTACCTAACCCGGATGACGCTAGTAAAATTGTGCGTCGCCCCATGGACCTCCCGGTCGCGGCCGGCTGCGACAGAGCCTGGGATCAAACCCAGAGTCTCTGGTGGCACAGCTAGCACTGATATTAGATTTATTTTCTATTCATTTAAGTTTCAGTTAGATCCACTTTACTATTTTTTATTTGGTTTAAGATTTATAAAACATTTATATTTCATTTTATATTTTTTTGTTTCAGTTTTAGTGGGACAGAAATACTTGTGAGGCTAGGATTATGTGTTTGTGTGTTTGTGAGGATGTCACTTCTTGCCACTGGAGGGCAGTAATGCATAAGGTGATGGGTCAGGTTACAGGTTAGGTTTAAAGGTAGACTCAGCGAGATGACTTGGATCCACCAAGTAAACAGTAGCAGTGGGTCAATTTCCGCATAAACAGGAGCATTGAAGCGCAACACTAAACTTCTCCTCTGTTTTTGTCCCGTAGCTGCCACATTGTAGCAGCGTGAAGCGAACCTGAGCAGGTACTCTGTGTGACTGTGTGAAAGTCTTGCATTGTGGAAGGGTTCGCTTGAGTGGATCACTTTGGTCAAGTCTCACCGCCTTTCAAATTGTGCTGCATTATAGGGATGAAAATATGTCAGACAAGTCAACTGCAGGAAATTTACAAACATTGTGTGATCAAAGGTCATGAAGTTTAGACTGCAGTTTACTGCAAGTTTCTGCAGTGTCTCTTCATCAACTTTCTCCTCCAGACCTCACCTGTACTGTGGGAGGCTCTATTGTCAACCAATCATCAGTTTTTTTAAGGCACTACTGTCAACCAATCATTAGTGGGGTTTTGTTTGAGGCTCTATTGTCAACCAATCATTAGTGGGGTTTTGTTTGAGGCTCTATTGTCAACCAATCATTAGGGTTTTTTTTGTTTGAGGCTCTATTGTCAACCAATCATCAGTTTTTTGTTGTTGTTTCAGGCACCCTAGCCTCTGCGGAGGCCTCAAAAACTGGATGTTCTGGTTGACAGGGGATGGAAATAGAGCCTTTGCTGCACTTCCATTTTGGACAATAACGAGGTGACACTCCATCTCCTTCTCCACATTTACCAGATTGGTTGAACTGTAAAGAAGAGAACATCCCTTGATATTTTTTTTTCTGGTCAAAACCAGTATGTAAGGGATCTAGTTTCAGGCATTTATTTGATGTTAGACCCATTTGATGTTAGACCCTGACCAAAGACATGATTGAAACAGGAACCAATTTTCCTCAACTCATGTTCACAGTGGATATATACAAATAAATGTGATATTTGAGGCTTTCTCTCACTAATTGACGGTACAATGTAGATATAATGGTATGATTTCAATTGTTTAGTATGTGATACGTGGGTTGGAGACCCACACATACTAAAAACATTCTAAAGAAAACATTTGATAATCAAATCTTTATTTACAAAGGAAATTTCAGACATGGAATGCATGAAGGTGCTTCACAGGAAAAATCCAATGTTTACTACACAACAAACATAAGAGGATAAAAAACTAAAGAACAGCTTAACAGTACAGAACAGAACAGATCAGTGTTGGGTTATTAACCTCTTGATACCTCAGGCTCATTAGCATAACGCAACGTTAACGATTTCTGAAAATCGCAAATAAAATGAAAATAATGCACCTGCTCTCAAGCTTAGCCTTTTCTTAACAACACTGTCATCTCAGATTTTCAAAATATGCTTTTGGACCATAGCAAATCACTAATTTGTGTAAGAGTATGCTAAGCTAGCTTAGCATTTTGAGTAGCATTTAGCACGCAACGTTTTCACAAAAAACAGATAACCAAATAAATAAAATAATTTACCTTTGAAGAGCTTCGGATGTTTTCAATGAGGAGACTCTCAGTTACATAGCAAATGTTCAGGTTTTCCTGAAAGAATCTTTGTGTAGGAGAAATCGCTCCGTTTTGTACATCACATTTGGCTACCGAAACGAACCGAAAACTCAGTCTCCAAAATGTCATACTTTTTCCGAATTAACTCCATAATATCGACCGAAACATGGCAAACGTTGTTTAGAATCAATCCTCAAGGTGTTTTTTCACATATCTCTTCATTGATATGCAGTTCGTGGAAGCCTGCTTTCCCCTCAGAATCGCATGGAAAAATACCAGCAGCTGAAAAAGACGCACCAATTTCGACGGAGGACACCGGGCGGACACCTGGAAAATGTAGTCTCTTATGGTCAATCATCCAATGATATGCCTACAAATACGTCACAATGCTGCAGACACCTTGGGGAAACGACAGAAAGGGCAGGCTCATTCCTCTCGCATTCACAGCCATAAAAGGAGACAATGGAAAACGGAGCCTCAAAAATCCTGCTGGTTTCCTGGATGCCGTTTCATCTTGGTTTTGCTTGTAGCTCCCGTTCTAGGGCACCCACAGAGAATATCTTTGCAGTTCTGGAAACGTCAGATTGTTTTCTTTCCAAAGCTATCAATTATATGCATAGTCGAGCATCTTTTTGTGACAAAATATTGCGCTTAAAACGGGCACGTCTTTTTATCCAAAAATGAAATAGCGCCCCCATAGCATCAAGAGGTTAAAAAGTATCCAAAACTTCTAACATTCCACTGAGCACCATTAAATCCATTATTAAAACATTTAAAAATATGGCACCACAGCATTGACTATGGCACCATAACATTAAAACATTGAGAACATAATTCTCTTAACACATCGGCGATGTCGTACCCACAGCGTCTATTAAAACACTTCCAAACCAGAAACCGTGGATTGATGGCAGCGTGAACCAGTGACTTTAATCCATGCAAGGTGACCGGAAACATGACCGAATACAAACAGGAGAAAGACAAGCAGGCCATACTTTGGAGATGTTTTTCATCCATGCAGATGAAGAACATCTCCACAGTATGATGCTGTCACCACCCTGCTTCACTGTGGGGATGGTGTCCTCGGGGTGATGGAGGTGTTGGGTTTGTGCCAGACATAGCGTTTTCCTTGATGGCCAAAAAGCTAAATATTTGTCTCATCTGACCAGAGTACCTTCTTCCATATGTTTGGGGAGTCTCCCACGTGCCTTTTGGTGAACACCAAACGTGTTTGCTAAATATTTTCTTTTAGCAATGGCTTTTTTATGGCCACTCCTCCGTAAAGCCCAGCTGTGTGGAGTGTACGGCTTAAAGTGGTCCTATGGACAGATACTCCAATCTCCGCTGTGGAGCTTTGCAGCTCCTTCAGGGTTATCTTTGATATTTTTGTTGCCTCTCTGATTAATGCCCTCCTTGCTTGGTCTATGAGTTTTGGTGGGCGGCCCTCTCTTGGCAGGTTTGATGTGGTGCCATTTTCTTTCCATTTTTTAACAATGGATTTAATGGTGCTCCGTGGGATGTTCAAAGTTTTGGATATTTTTTTTCTAATTATTCTGATGAATAGTGATCAAGTTAGTAAAATGAGCCCGTCTGGCATTTCTAATGGCCTTGTTACACAGTATATACCAAGTTGCTATCTCAGAATATCATAATGGACCTGCAACTTTCTCCACATCCGCAGTTCCTTGTGGCCTTTTCAACTGGAGCTATGACATCAATAGACGTCATTAATTTGCTATTAAAGTTATCGACTAAATCATGAAAACAGGAAGGCAGATGTAAAGTTGGGAGTCGGAAACCAAGGGCAGGTGGCATGTTTATTAATAAATGTAAGAGCGAACAATATAAAAAACACGAACATAGGGCCAGACAGGAGTAGCATATAGACATGGAACACATCAACAATACTAACTGGGGAAAGAACCAGGGCCAGACAGGAGTAGAGTATAGACATGGAACACATCAACAATACTAACTGGGGAAAGAACCAGGGCCAGACAGGAGAGAACCAAGCATATAGACATGGAACACATAAACAATAATAACTGGGGAAAGAACCAGGGCCAGACAGGAGTAGAGTATAGACATGGAACACATAGACATGGAACCAGGGCCAGACAGGAGTAGCATATAGACATGGAACACATAAACCTAGGGCCAGACAATAATGGAACACATCAACAATACTGACTGGGGAAAGAACCAGGGCCAGACAGGAGTAGCATAGACATGGCAATACACTGGGGAAAGAACCTAGGGCCAGACAGGAGTAGAGTATAGACATGGAACACATCAACAATACTGACTGGGGAAAGAACCAGGGCCAGACAGGAGTAGCATATAGACATGGAACACATCATCCAATACTGACTTGGGAAAGAACCAGGGCCAGACAGGAGTAGCATATAGACATGGAACACATCAACAATACTAACTGGGGAAAGAACCAGGGCCAGACAGGAGTAGCATATAGACATGGAACACATCAACAATACTGACTGGGGAAAGAACCAGGGCCAGACAGGAGTAGCATATAGACATGGAACACATCATCCAATACTGACTTGGGAAAGAACCAGGGCCAGACAGGAGTAGCATATAGACATGGAACACATAAACACTACTGACTGGGGAAGAACCTAGGGCCAGATATATGGGAGGTAATAAGTGAGGTAATTGAGTCCAGGTGTGTCTGATGATGACGTGCAGGTGTAATGATGGATCCCAGGACCGGTGGTTAGTAGACTAGCGATGTCGAACGTCAGAAGGCTGGAGTGGTAGGTTTGAGGGGGGTGGATTTATCAGGCCAATAATGGTCGAGAAGAGCACTCTCTAATTATGCCAAGTTGCTCTCACAGAATCTCATAATGGACCTGCAACTTTCTCCACTTCCGCTCTGCCTTTCTACAATTTCTCTTTAATTGACTAGTTTCCTTGCTCTCTGTTTGGATGTGGCCTTTTCAACTTTACTAGATCTATGGAATCAATCTAGAATTGCCTTCCTATTTCACAACGAAGCATCCTTCACTCATGCTGCCAAACATACCCTCGTAAAACTGACCATCATACCGTTCCTCGACTTCGGAGATGTCATTTACAAAATAGCCTCCAACACTCTACTCAACAAATTGGATGCAGTCTATCATCGTGCCATCCGTTTTGTCACCAAAGCCCCATACACTACCCACCACTGCAACCTGTAAGCTCTCGTTGGCTGGCCCTCGCTTCATACTCTTCGCCACACCCATTGGCTCCAGGTCATCTACAAGACCCTGCGAGGTAAAGTCCCACCTTATCTCATGCTCGCTGGTTACCATAGCTGCAACCACCCGTAGCACTCGCTCCAGCAGGTATATCTCACTTGTCACCCCCAAAGCCAATTCCTCTTTGGTCGCCTCTCCTTCCAGTTCTCTGCTGCCAATGACTGGAACGAACTACAAAAATCACTGAAACTGGAAACACTTATTTCCCTCACTATTAGCTTTAAGCACCAACTGTCAGAGCAGCTCACAGATTACTGCACCTGTACATAACCCATCTATAATTTAGCCCAAACAACTACCTCTTCCCCTACTGTATTTATTTATGTATTTATTTTGCTCCTTCGCACTCCATTAATTCTACTTTGCACACTCATCCACTGTCAAATCTACCATTCCAATGTTTTAATTGCTATATTGTATTTACTTCACCACCATGGCCTATTTATTGCCTTTACCTCCCTTATTTCACCTCATTTGCTCACATTGTATATAGACTTGTTTCTACTGTGTTATTGACTGTATGTTTGTTTTACTCCATGTGTCCTCCTCCCAGAGCGCTAAGAACCTTGGCGTGATCCTGAAATGCCCTGTGCTTTAACCAACATCATGGCGGTGGCCCGTTCCTGTAGGTTCATGCAAACATCCGCAGTAAACCCTGACCCAGAACTTGCAGGTCCTAATCCAGGCACTTGTCATCTCCCGTCTGGATTACTGCAAGGCTGTTGGCTAAAAATAAAATGTGCCATTAAACCCCCCTACAACTCATCCAGAACGGCAGCCCGATGGTGTTCAACCTTCCCAAGTTCTCTCAATCAAATCTGTATCCGCTTCAGAGTTGAAGCTCGCATCCGCTCAAGACCATGGTGCTTGCCTACGGAGCTGTGAGGGGAACGGCACCGTAGTACCTCCAGGCTCTGATCAGGCCCTACACCCAAGCAAGGGCACTGTTCATCCTCCTCTGGCCTGCTGATCCCTACCATTGAGGAAGTACAGTTCCCGCTCAGCCCAGTCAAAACTGTTCGGCTCTGGCAATGGTGGAACAAACTCCCTCACGACGCCAGGACAGCGGAGTCAATCATTCCGGAGACACCTGAAACCCACCTCTTCAAGGAATACCTAGGATAGGATAAGTAATCCACCCCCAATGACTTAGATGCACTATTGTAAAGTGGCTTTCCACTGGGTGAAGGTGAATTCCCAATTTGAAAGCCCCTGGATAAGAGGTCCAAATGACTTAAATGGCTGTAAATGTAAATGTTTAACTCTGTGTTGTTATATGTGTTGAAATGCTGTGCTTTATCTTGGCCAGGTCGCAATTGTAAATGAGAACTTGTTCTCAACTTGCCTACCTGGTTAAATAAAGGTGAAATAAAAAATAAAATGTACTATTGAAGTTATCAACCATCACAAGAGGAAGGCAGAATAGATGGTGGAGTATTGTTCCTACTCAATAAAATCTGTATCAACTTCAGAGGTCAGATGGTGTGTCCTAATAATGTGTTCAGTATTACCCTGGGTGGGCCCAGTAGAAAATACCCTTGGTAAAAGCAACATCAACAATAGAGGATATGGCAATAGAAAACCCCTTGGACCAGAGTATGGCTCTGGTTATGGGTGGGCCCAGTAGAAAGCCCCTTGGTAATAACCAGGTCCAGAGTATGGCTGTGGTTATGGGTGGGCCCAGTAGAAAGACCCTTGGTAATAACCAGGTCCAGAGTATGGCTGTGGTTATGGGTGGGCCCAGTAGAAAGCCCCTTGGTAATAACCAGGACCGGAGTATGGCTGTGGTTATGGGTGGGCCCAGTAGAAAGCCCCTTGGTAATAACCAGGTCCAGAACATGGCTGTAGTTGTGGGTGGGCCCAGTAACATGTTGGATAAAGTCCATAGAGCTCAAATGATTCATACATTCAATGTCCTTGGAGTCAGTCTCTTTGTCAACATGAATTAAAATCTCCCAACACAATGATTTTATCATAGTTCTCAAGGACAATAGACAATAGTTTAGATAAATCACCACAGCACTGCCCCTCTTTTGCTTTTCTGATTTATCTAAACTATCGTCTATTGTCCTTGAAAACTATGATAAAATCATTGTGTTGGGAGATTTTAACTCTGACATCATAAGGTTAGGCATTAACTCTGACATCATAAGGTTGGGCACTCACTCAGTGTTTAAAAGTATTGTTAAGGTTTGGGATAGGCTTGTTTGGGATAGGCTTAAAGCTAAAATCTCAAAAAAACTTTATATCGCTGGATTTGAACTTGCAACCTTTGGAATCAGCTGCTTACGACCACCCGCCATCCCTGTCTACAAGGCCTAGCAAAACTGAAACCTAATTGTAGGTAACAGAGCTCACTGTTGCCTCTAGTGGCTTGTTTCCACGTCATCTCCCGACTCCCTCAGACATGGATAAATGTCAAATACTGGCATGCATCACGGGTGACCTTTTTTCATCATTAGTTTTCATTTTTAGTTTCAGTTCTCGTTTCAGTTCTAGTTTACTATAATAACCTTGCCACACACTATAATTGACATCTGGTGGCACACACACACACACACACACACACACACACACACACACACACACACACACACACACACACACACACACACACACACACACACACACACACACACACACACACACACACACACACACACACACACACACACACACACACACACACCTCTGCATTCCTCCCTTCTTTCCTTCCTATTGAGCCTTTTAATTCATCCCTGTCTCCTCATCACTCTTCCTATGTATATATGTGTGTGTGTGTGTGTGTGTGTGTGTGTGTGTGTGTGTGTGTGTGTGTGTGTGTGTGTGTGTGTGTGTGTGTGTGTGTGTGTGTGTGTGTGTGTGTGTGTGTGTGCTACCAGATGTCCATTAGAGTCTGGTGGCAGGAAACACCAAATCATTCTATACCTGCCAGCGGAGGGGGAGGGTTGAAATAAGGAAATTACTGTATGGCCTAATGAGCATTTTGTGTGTGTGTGTGTGTGTGTGTGTGTGTGTGTGTGTGTGTGTGTGTGTGTGTGTGTGTGTGTGTGTGTGTGTGTGTGTGTGTGTGTGTGTGTGTGTGTGTGTGTGTGTGTGTGTGCGTGCGTGCGTGCGTGCGTGCGTGTGTGTGTGAGACGGCATTTTCGCAACACCTCTAGGACTAACACGTTATTATTCAATGGTACTGACCCATTAGTGCTTTCTGAGGTTGGTTTTGTTTTGATTATAAAAAAATAATCACAGTTTTTCGGTTTTGATAATTGTTTTGGACATTAAATGCGCTGTGCATTATGTGGGCTGAGTGCTGTAACAACACAGAATAAAACTGTTCATAAAAGTGCCCTGAGGGTAATGACTGTCCGTTACAGCTGATCATTAACCATCAGTTATTCACATTACTTTAAGAAAATATTAGTTTTATTTAATGACATTATTATTTCATTCCAAGTCATCATCTCATCTCTATAGAGCTGGTGTCTATTCTGTGTGACAAAATTACTATTTTAGTAGTTCTTCAAAGTTAATAAGGCATACTTTCATGACTGCTGAATACCGACTATCAATCAATTAGATCATGTATTTTCAGGTAGTGAAGCAACTGCTCTTTATCCCCCTCTACATCTCAGATTATTCTGTCTCTTACTTAGCAGACATAAAAGAAACAGAGACCAGACAAGTTGGCACGTCATGGATTGTGGTCATTGTAGTTACTTAACACGTTTTCTGTGGTAAACTATGTATCGGCCTGTTGGAAACTACAACTCCCTACTACATCGCACGATTGGCCAATTTATCTCTTCAGAAAATGGGCCTTGAGCTCACAAAAAAATGATAATAATATGGAATTCAAATAATTTAACTGACATGAGTCAATTAGTTGTTTAAACTGTTTTAAACAACAGAGATGTCTATTAAAAAGTATTATTTCAGCCAAGTCATCCGTAATACAATTCAGTATTCAACGTCCAGTCTGAGGACGTCGGGAGATGACATGGAAACCACCCACCAGGGGCAACAGTGAGTGCTGTTATCTCCAACTCTGTTTGGGTTTTACTAGGAGTTGTGGATGGGGATGGTGGATGGGCGTAACCATCTGCCTCTGATTCCAAAGGTTGAATCAAGCGACAGAAAGAAGATTTTTATATTTTAGTTTTAAGCCTATCCTAAACCTTAACCCTTACCTTAACCATTTAGAGTTAATGTCTAACCTTAACGGCTAAACTTTGACATTTGATGTTTGAGAAGCATAGATCTAATTCTGCCGTGAGACTGAGAGTTCAGGGTTATAAAACTGGGGAAGAGGGGAGGAGTCGGGGAGAAGGGGGAGGAGTCAGTGGGAGAAGGGAGACTGAGAGTTCAGGGTCATAAAACTGGTGATTAGGGGAGGAGTCAAGGGGAGAAGAGGGGAGGAGTCAGGGGGAGAAGGGAGACTGAGAGTTCAGGGTCATACTTAAAGCTGGGTAAGAGGGGAGGAGTCAAGGGGAGAAGAGGGGAGGAGTCAGGAGGAGAAGAGGGGGAGGGGTCCGGGAGAGAAAGGGGAGGGGTCAGGGAGAGATGATGGGGAGGAGTCAGGGGGAGAATAGGGGGAGGAGCCTGTGGGATCTGAGGGGGAGGAGTCAGGGGGATGTGAGGGGGAGGAGTCCGGGGGAGAAGGTACTCATCAAAGATGTGGTCTGGTAATATGTGTCCTCTCCTCCCACATCCATCCATCCTTCCATTCCTCTATCCATCCATCATTCCATTCCTCTATCCCTCAACCCCACCCAAACACTTTAATAGCCTCAATCACTTTCTATTTCTCTCCCTCCAAGAGTAGATGTGTGTATCACTCCTCAGTCTGAGAGAGACAGAGGCTGTGTGTGTGTGTGTGTGTGTGTGTGTGTGTGTATGTTGTTTTAAGAAGAGTCTGGTTCTTTTCGGTGCGGTCCGTTTCTATGGTAACGGCTGATTGCGCCTGGAGACAGATGTCTCACCCCCCTCACATCATTAATAACACACACAGAATGCTGATCAGTCAGATAAAATGCCCACGTTTATCATATCAATGGCCTTTCTGTCTAACACACACAGTAGAGAGTGAGCTGGTCCCATAACTCGTTGTAATGACGGTGGGGAGAGAGAGAGAAACATGAAGGTGTGTGTAGGCCAAGTCTTTGTAGTGTGTTGTAGTGTCCGGTCAAAGAGGTTCTTATTTATTGCACAGGTTACCAGGCTCCACAGCCTTATTAGTGAGATTTACGGTGTGTGAGTGTGTGTGTGTGTGTGTGGTGGGGGGGAGGTCGTTAGTTTAACATGTTAGACATCTTCAGACAAGGTCTATTATATCCTCTCCTCTGTGTCTCCCTCTCTCTCTCTCTCTCTCCCTCTCTCTCTCTCTCTCTCTCTCTCTCTCTCTCTCTCTCTCTCTCTCTCTCTCTCTCTCTCTCTCTCTCTCTCTCTCTCTCTCTCTCTCTCTCTCTCTCTCTCTCTCTCTCTCTCTCTCTCTCTCTCTCTCTCTCTCTCTCTCTCTCTCTCTCTCTCTCTCTCTCTCTCTCTCTCTCTCTCTCTCTCTCTCTCTCTCTCTCTCTCTCTCTCTCTCTCTCTCTCTCTCTCTCTCTCTCTCCCTCTCTCTCTCAAACTAATTGAAATTGGGGAGACGAGGGAACAACAGTCCTAACTCCAAAATCTTTCTCGACAGGCTAAGTGTTACATTTTTTGCCCCGTGGTGTCTCGGACGATTGTCACATTACCACACTCAATCAAGCCCTCCAACCTATCAGCACACACACCAGACACACACACACACACACACACACACACACACACACACACACACACACACACACACACACACACACACACACACACACACACACACACACACACACACACACACACACAACATTCTCATCCACTCCAGCTCTGAAGCTCTGATAAGAGGTCCTCCAAGAGGGTGTGTGTGTATGAAGATACAGAGTGAGAGTGGTGTGTGATATCAGTCACTAGTTTACATACAGTATGCATTACACAGAGCAAACTAAATTAAATTCATTTGCATCACATTATTCATTATTACATTGCAAGCTAGCTGGCTTGTTGGTTTAATGCAGAGCTTTTCAAAGTGTGAGGTGAGCCTCCCCAGTGGGGTGACAGAAAGTTTCAAAGCCAAGTGTTTACTGATTAGGCTTCTAGCTATAACAACTTGAAAAGTATTTTCAGCTACCACATTTATTTCTCAACTCCTAAACTCATTTTATTTTTAAAATACATCCTTAACAGATATTTTTACTTTTTCCAGTTGAAAAGCGATATCGTATGAATAAATACAGTAAATTACAGCAAATTCAATGAGTTGGGCTGATGGTCTGATGGTCTGGTGGTCTGATGGTCTGGTGGTCTGATGGTCTGGTGGTCTGATGGTCTGATGGTCTGATGGTCTGATGGGCTGATGGTCTGATGGTCTGATGGTCTGATGGTCTGATGGGCTGATGGGCTGATGGTCTGATGGGCTGATAGTCTGATGGGCTGATGGTCTGATGGTCTGATGGGCTGATGGTCTGATGGTCTGATGGTCTGATGGTCTGATGGTCTGATGGGCTGATGGTCTGATGGGCTGATAGTTTGATGGTCTGATGGTCTGATGGTCTGATGGGCTGATGGTCTGATGGGCTGATGGGCTGATGGGCTGATAGTTTGATGGTCTGATGGTCTGATGGTCTGATGGTCTGATGGTCTGATGGTCTGATGGTCTGATGGTCTGATGGTCTGATGGTCTGATGGGCTGATGGTCTGATGGTCTGATGGGCTGATGGTTTGGTGGTCTGATGGTCTGATGGGCTGGTGGTCTGATGGTCTGATGGTCTGATGGTCTGATGGGCTGATGGTCTGTTGAGCTGATGGGCTGATAGTTTGATGGTTTGATGGTCTGATGGGCTGATGGTCTGATGGGCTGATGGGCTGATGGGCTGATGGTTTGATGGTCTGATGGTCTGATGGGCTGATGGGCTGATGGGCTGATAGTCTGATGGGCTGATGGGCTGATGGGCTGATAGTTTGATGGTCTGATGGTCTGATGGGCTGATGGGCTGATGGGCTGATAGTTTGATGGTCTGATGGTCTGATGGTCTGATGGGCTGATGGGCTGATGGGCTGATGGGCTGATGGGCTGATGGGCTGATGGTCTGATGGGCTGATGGGCTGATGGGCTGATGGGCTGATGGTCTGATGGGCTGATGGGCTGATGGGCTGATGGGCTGATGGTCTGATGGGCTGATGGTCTGGTGGTCTGATGGTCTGATGGTCTGGTGGTCTGATGGTCTGATGGTCTGATAGTCTGATGGTCTGATGGGCTGATAGTTTGATGGTCTGATGGGCTGATGGTCTGATGAGGAACGGTAGAGGAGCAATAGAGAACTAAAGAGTAGCCCACCTGTCATGGACACCTCGCATATACATGATAACATATACACTATACACACACGTATGGGGATCCAAAATAAATCCCAGGAAGAGTAGCTGCTGCCTTGGCAGGAACTAATGGGGATCAATAATAAACCCCAGGAAGAGTAGCTGCTGCCTTAGCAGGAACTAATGGGGATCCAAAATAAATCCCAGGAAGGGTAGCTGCTGCCTTGGCAGGAACTAATGGGGATCCAAAATAAACCCCAGGAAGAGTAGCTGCTGCCTTGGCAGGAACTAATGGGGATCCATAATAAACCCCAGGAAGAGTAGCTGCTGCCTTGGCAGGAACTAATGGGGATCAATAATAAACCCCAGGAAGAGTAGCTGCTGCCTTAGCAGGAACTAATGGGGATCCACAATAAACCCAAGGAAGACTAGCTGCTGCTTTGACAGGAACTAATGGGGATCCAAAATAAACCCCAGGAAGAGTAGCTGCTGCCTCAGCAGGAACTAATGGGGATCCATAATATAGACCAGGAGGAGGAGTCGCTGCCTTGGCAGGAACTAATGGGGATCCATAATAAACCCCAGGAAGAGTAGCTGCTGCCTTGACAGGAACTAATAGGGATCCATAATAAACCCCAGGAAGAGTAGCTGCTGCCTTGACAGGAACTAATGGGGATCCATATTAAACCCCAGGAAGAGTAGCTGCTGCCTTGACAGGAACTAATGGGGATCCATATTAAACCCCAGGAAGAGTAGCTGCTGCCTTGGCAGGAACCAATGGGGACCCATAATAAACCCCAGGAAGAGTAGCTGCTGCTTTGACAGGAACTAATGGGGATCCATAGTAAACCCCAGGAATAGTAGCTGCTGCCTTGGCAGGAACTAATGGGGATCCATAATAAAGACCAGGAGGAGGAGTCGCTGCCTTGGCAGGAACTAATGGGGATCCATAATAAACCCCAGGACATCCCTTCTGACCAAGCCCTCCCTAACCCGGACGACGCTTGGCCAATTACGACAGAGCCTGGGCGCGAACCCAGAGTCTCTGATGGCACAGCTGGCGCTGCAGTACAGCGCCCTTAACCACTGCGCCACCTGGGAGGCCCTTCATAAAAAATACACCTTGACGACCTATTGAGGTGTGTCTTTTGTTAAGTCCGTTGTTTACGTGAGTGGAGTGCCACTTTAAGCCTTTCTCAAACCTTAACCCTTGACGTGACACCACGGAATGGCGTACTAGTTTCTCTCTTATTCCAAACCTTTTTAACAGCCCACTTCTAGTTCATAAACTGTACTTTCTACACAGTTGGGTCCATGACTGCTTGAGGAGTCCAATGGGAGACCAGGATCCAGAGAAAATAGCAAAGAAACAATATACAGATCGTCGTCCTGCTAAACAAATGATGACCGACAAGGAGATGCCGCACCTAACTGAGGAGGCAGCCATAGGACGCCACCTTTCCAACAAGACAGATTGTCAAATTTCTGCTCTGCTGGAGCTGCCCCAGGAACTAATGGGTCAACCGTAAGTGCTGTTATTGTGAAATTGAAACGTCTAGGAGCAACAACGGCTCAGACACTAAATAGCAGTCTACACAAGCTCATAGAACGGGACAGCACTGAAACGGTTATAAAATGTTCCTCAACACTCACTACTGAGTTACAAACTGCCTCTGGAATCAGCCTCAGCACAATAACTGTTTGTCAGGAACTTAACGAAATAGGTTTTCAAGCCTAAGATCACCATACGCAATGCCAAGCATCAGGCTGAATTGGAGTAAAGCTCGCCGTCATCGGATTCTAGAGCAGTGGAAACGCGTTCTCTGGAGTGACAAATCACATTTCACCATCTGGCTGTCCGACTGACAAATCTGGGGTAGGCGAATTCCACAGATGCCAGAACGCTACCTGCCCCATTGTTTTTCATGGTCCAGTCTAGGCCCTTTAGTTCCAGTGAAGGGAAATCTGAACGCTACAGCATACAATGACATTCTAGACAATTCTGTTTTTCCAACTTTGTGGCAACAGTTTGGGGAAGGCCTTTTCCTATTTCTGAGCGAGGTCCAAACCAGAAATGGTGTGTCGAGGTCGGTGTGGAAGAACCTTACCAGTGTGGAAGAACTTGAGTCCTGACCTCAAACCCATTGAACACCTTTGGGATTAATTGGAATGCCGACTGCGAGCCAGGCCTAATCGCCCAACATCAGTGACCGACCTCATTTATATTTGTATTTATTATGTATCCCCATTAGCTACTGCCAAGACAGGAGCTACTCTTCCTATGGTCTGGCAAAATTAAGGCAGTTATACATTTAAAAAACATTACAAAACATTCGTACCAGATTTCACAACACACTAACTGTGTGCTCTCAGGCCCCTACTCCACTTCCACATAACACAAAATCCATGTGTATGTTTGTGTATAGTGCGTATGTTATCGTGTGTTTGTATGCATGTGTCTGTGCCTATGTTTGTGTCTCTTCACAATCCCTGCTGTTCCATAAGGTGTAGTTTTTATCTGTTTTTTAAAATCTGATTCTACTGCTGCATCAGTTACCTGATGTGATGTGGAAAAGAGTTCCATGTCGTCATGGCTGTATGTCGTACTTTGCGCCTCCCATAGTCTGTTCTGGACTTGGGGACTGTGAAGAGACCTCTTGTGGCATGTCTTGTGGGGTGTGCATGGGTGTCTGAGCTGTGTGCCAGTAGTTCAGACAGACAGCTCGGTACATTCAGCATGTCAATACCGCTCACAAATACAAGTAGTGATTGAGCCAGGAGAGATTGACATGTGTATTATTAACATTTGCTCTCTGTGTACATCCAACGTCCAGCTGTGCTGCCCTATAATTAGCGAATCGCAATTTTTCCATTTTAACGCTCGTGGCTGTATGGAAGCAAGTACCCATCATCTGGTGGAAATCCTTCCCAGAAGAGAGGAGATTGTTATAGCAACAAAGGGGGACCAACATATTTTACCCCTGATTTTGGAATGAGATGTTGGTCAACCAAGTGGCCGCATACTTTTGGTAATATAGCGTATTAAATAAGTTTAAAAAGGCGCTGAACAGAGTAAGGCAGAGGATGGGGCCCTAGAGACCCAGGCTAACGTCAAAAGACCTACAAATAAAAATACTTCCTGAAAACCTGGAATCGCGTGGAAGGAGGAATAACCTCGTTCTGGTGGGCCTCAAAGAGGGCATACTGATGGTGGGTGACCAGACGATGGATGAGATACTCCGGTACATTCTGGACCTAAAGGATTCTGACACGGTACCAGAGGTGGAGAGACATCACCAAGGCCTCCGACCCCACCCAAAACCATCTGAACCACAAAGTCCATAATTATATGCCTGCTACGATGGAGTAACCAACAGAAAATCAAGCTTGCTACGATGGAGAGACGAACAGAACATCACGCCTGCTATGATGGAGCGACGAACAGAACATCATGCCTGCTACGATGGAGCGACAAACAGAACATCACGCCTGCTACGATGGAGCGAATAACAGAACATCACACCTGCTGCGATGGAGCGACTAACAGAACATCACACCTGCTGCGATGGAGCGACTAACAGAAAATCACACCTGCTGCGATGGAGCGACTAACAGAAAATCTAGCCTGCTACGATGGAGCGACGAACAGAACATCACGCCTGCTACGATGGAGCGACTAACAGAACATCACACCTGCTACGATGGAGCGAATAACAGAACATCACACCTGTTACGATGGAGCGACTAACAGAACATCACACCTGCTACGATGGAGCGACTAACAGAAAATCTAGCCTGCTACGATGGAGCGACGAACAGAACATCACGCCTGCTACGATGGAGCGACTAACAGAACATCACACATGCTACGATGGAGCGACTAACAGAACATCACACATGCTACGATGGAGCGACTAACAGAACATCATGCCTGCTACGATGGAGCAATGAACAGAACATAACGCCTGCTGCGATGGAGCGACTAACGGAACATCACGCCTGCTGCGATGGAGCGAATAACAGAACATCACGCCTTCTACGATGGAGCGACGAACAGAACATCACGCCTGCTACGATGGAGCGACGAACAGAACATCACGCCTGCTACGATGGAGCAACTAACAGAACATCACACCTGCTACGATGGAGCGACGAACAGAACATCACACCTGCTACGATGGAGCGACTAACAGAACATCACACCTGCTACGATGGAGCGACTAACAGAACATCACACCTGCTACGATGGAGCGACTAACAGAACAATCTACGCCTGCTACGATGGAGCGACGAACAGAACATCACGCCTGCTACGATGGAGCGACTAACAGAACATCATGCCTGCTACGATGGAGCAATGAACAGAACATAACACCTGCTGCGATGGAGCGACTAACAGAACATCACGCCTGCTGCGATGGAGCGAATAACAGAACATCACGCCTTCTACGATGGAGCGACGAACAGAACATCACGCCTGCTACGATGGAGCGACTAACAGAACATCACGCCTGCTACGATGGAGCGACTAACAGAACATCACACCCGCTACGATGGAGCGACGAACAGAACATCACACCTGCTACGATGGAGCGACTAACAGAACATCACACCTGCTACGATGGAGCCCTAACAGAACATCACACCTGCTACGATGGAGCGACTAACAGAAAATCTAGCCTGCTACGATGGAACGACGAACAGAACATCACGCCTGCTACGATGGAGGACTAACAGAACATCATGCCTGCTACGATGGAGTCGACAACAGAACATAACGCCTGCTGCGATGGAGCTCCTAACGGAACATCACGCCTGCTGCGATGGAGGGAATAACAGAACATCACGCCTTCTACAATGAAACCCTCTGACAGAACATCACGCCTGCTACAATGGAACCCTACAATGGAAGTCCCGTGACACTGTGGGGGTCGTAGGGTCTCCTCTTTAGATGAGTCCCAAGACACTGTGGGGTGTCGTAGAGTCTCCTCTTTAGATGAGTCCAGTGACACTGTGGGGGCTGTAGAGTCTCCTCTTTAGATGAGTCCCATGACACTGTGGGGGTCGTAGAGTCTCCTCTTTAGATGAGTCCTGTGACACTGTGGGGGCTGTAGAGTCTCCTCTTTAGATGAGTCCAGTGACACTGTGGGAGTCGTAGAGTCTCCTATTTAGATGAGTCCAGTGACACTGTGGGGGTCGTAGAGTCTCGTCTTTAGATGAGTCCCATGACACTGTGGGGGTCGTAGAGTCTCCTCTTTAGATGAGTCCCATGACACTGTGGGGGTCGTAGAGTCTCCTCTTTAGATGAGTCCAGTGACACTGTGGGGCTCGTAGAGTCTCCTCTTTAAATGAGTCCAGTGACACTGTGGGGGTCGTAGAGTCTCCTCTTTAGATGAGTCCTGTGACACTGTGGGGGGTCTTAGACTCTCCCAGTTCTACAGTAGGGTCATATTTGTGTTTTGGCCAATCCGTTCGGATGCTACATACATTTTCTTGAGAACACCGTTTTTCGGGATGACTCCTTGTCTGACAAACAGCACTGTAGTTCTGCCACTTTCAACCGTATATGCGGAAGAGTGACATCGGCGGATATGGTGGGTTGAGTCACAGCCCCTGCAAAAGAATAAAATATCTCTATCTTAAACAGATGGATTTTGATAGGATTTTTTATTATGTTACATCTTCCATTGATGCATTGGACATTCAGGGTTTTAACAACAAGGAATCTTTAAAGGTAAAACAGCAATGGGTTGGTCAGCACCAGGTATTGGAGGTGTCAGCATCTCAGTTTCTAAGAGAACCTCTGTCAGACTCATAACTGATAGCTGACAAAGATGGCAGTTAAAAAATAAAATAAAATAAAAATGTACACTTGTAAACATTTATTCTCATAATTCTGCACAAGCTATGTTATTATCTACCCTTAACCTTCTGTTATGGAAGTTTGCCGGGGAACCCATTCTGATGGGAGGAGACTTCCATCTGGTCACGCACTGACCTTAGGGAACCTTTTATTTCTCTATTTTGGTTAGGTCAGGGTGTGACAAGGGTGGGTAGTCTAGTTTTTTATTTTCTATGTTGGCCTGGTATGGTTCCCAATCAGAGTCAGCTGTCTATCGTTGTCTCTGATTGAGGATCATATTTAGGCAGCCTTTTTTCCACCTGTTGTTTGTGGGATCTTGATTTTGTATTGTTGCTTTTTAGCCCTACAAAGCTGTATGTTTCGTTTGTTACTCTTTCTTGTTTTGTGCCGGTTATCCGAAATAAAAATGATTAACCTGCCCCACGCTGCATCTTGGTCCGACCATCCTTCCAACAACGATCGTTACACATCTGGTCAGTAATTCTACTGTAGACTGCTGTAGCCATCCCCTTCCATCAGATAGAGCTGCTTTCAAAGAACTGCTCATTGGTGAATATACTCTCTACTCCAATGTTCTGGAATAGACCATCTTATAATGATCTCTAATGGAGAATGTGATTGGCTCTCAGATTCATATCATTATCGTTTCAGGGCACTCCCCCCTGTTAGTCATGTTCTCTCCATCTGTCAACACAGACAGAATTAAACAGAGGAGATTTAAAAAAAAAAAACTCTATTGGTAGATAAGGAAGGAAATGTCTGAATTCATTTCACTAATAAAGAGCATGAAAATGCCCCCGTGCACAAAGCGAGGCCCATACAGAAATGGTTTGTTGAGGGTTGGTGTGGAACAACTTGACTGGCCTGTACAGTCCTGACCTCAACCCCATCGAACACCTTTGGGATGAATTGGAATGCCAATTGCGAGCCAGGCCTGATCACTCAAGATTAGTGCCCGACCTAATGCTCTTGTGGCTGAATGGAAGCAAGTCCCCGCAGCAATGTTCAAACATCTAGTGGAAAGCCTTCCCAGAGGAGTGGAGGCTGTTATAGCAGCAACGTCCCAACATCTAGTGGAAAGCCTTCCCAGAAGAGTAGAGGCTGTTATAGCAGCAATGTTCCAACATCTAGTGGAAAGCCTTCCCAGAAGAGTAGAGGCTGTTATAGCAGCAATGTTCCAACATCTAGTGGAAAGCCTTCCCAGAAGAGTGAATGCTGTTATAGCAGCAAAGAGGGGACCAACTCCATATTAATACCTGTCATTTTGGAATGAGATGTTCGACGAGTACGTGTCCACATACCTTAGGTCATGTAGTTTATGTTGGACCAAAAGAAGCCTAGACTTAAAAATGCTTTATTGACTGGAGATCAGACCTGCAAGTAATGTTGCATGAGCAGTCTACATATGCCCTGTTCCAATTATGTAGGAGATACTTTGAGTTGGGACAATTTGGGACTGTTATCATCAATGGGCCCTCTATCATGAAGGTATTGTTTCAGTTAAAGGGGAATTTCACCCTGGGGTAATCTGGGCTTGTTTTCATCAGGTCTGAGGCATTTATAGGACAGTGAGATGTGTCCCACATAATTGCCAAGGAGGAAAGCAGGTCAGGGCCGAATGATAAACCCTATGACAGTTTCTGATGTATTGATGGGGAAGGGGGCAAGATCTGGGAGTACAGTTAGTCCTGCTTTGTGGCAGTTCGTGAAGGCTCTATGTTCTACTGATCACACTATAAGGCTCTATGTTCTACTGATCACACTATAAGGCTCTATGTTCTACTGATCACACTATAAGGCTCTATGTTCTACTGATCACACTATAAGGCTCTACTGATCACACTATAAGGCTCTATGTTCTACTGATCACACTATAAGGCTCTATGTTCTACTGATCACACTATAAGGCTCTATGTTCTACTGATCGCACTATAAGGCTCTTTGTTATACTGATCACACTATAAAGCTCTATGTTCTACTGAACACACTATAAGGCTCTGCTGATCACACTATAAAGGCTCTAAGTTATAATGATCGCACTATAAGACTCTATGTTATACTGATCACACTATAAGGGACTATGTTCTACTGATCGCACTATAAGGCTCTATGTTCTACTGATCACACTATAAGGGACTATGTTCTACTGATCACACTATAAGGCTCTATGTTCTACTGATCACACTATAAGGCTCTACTGATCACACTATAAGGCTCTATGTTCTACTGATCACACTATAAGGCTCTACTGATCACACTATAAGGCTCTACTGATCACACTATAAGGCTCTATGTTCTACTGATCACACTATAAGGCTCTACTGATCACACTATAAGGCTCTATGCTCTACTGATCACACTATAAGGCTCTATGTGAGACTGATCACACTATAAGGCTCTATGTTCTACTGATCACACTATAAGGCTCTATGTTCTACTGATCACACTATAAGGCTCTATGTTCTACTGATCACACTATCAGGGTCTATGAGAGACTGATCACACTATAAGGCACTATGTTCTACTGATCACACTATAAGGCACTATGTTCTACTGATCACACTATAAGGCTCTATGTGAGACTGATCACACTATAAGGCTCTATGTTCTACTGATCACACTATAAGGCTCTATGTTCTACTGATCACACTATAAGGCTCTATGTTCTACTGATCACACTATAAGGCTCTATATTATACTGATCACACTATAAGTTTCTTTGGGTGTAGATGTGGTTCTACTGATCACACTATACATTTCTTTGGGTGTAGATGAGGTTCTCCTGGTTCGATAGAGCCTTTGGACGTCTGTCAGTGATGTTCCTATCGACTGATTCATTAGCGAATATACAAGCAGACACATTTTTTTACAGTCTCTGAAAGACTACAACTTGTGTGGGGAAGTGCTTCATGCTCTGGACACCATCCCTTGGCCAAGGCAGTTTAAAAAAAAGGAGTTAGACACTAACAACAATTCTTTGGGCAAAACTGAAAGAACTGACTAGACTCAGTGGCTTTAAGTGATTCCTCTCATCAACACGAATTCCACAACGGAGCATCTATTATCTCCATGGTGACATTCAACCATACATGTTTCAACCAGAATTTAGTGAAAAATATTTGAAACATTTTGCTAACATTAGAAGCTCAGGTACAGCCGATGGCAGCGCCAAGAGGGCATGCCTAAGCCTGATAGACATGGCTGTAGCTAGATACTGTCTGCCTACCTACCTCAGCTCATTTGTACTGTTTGGTTACTGTGCAAAGTTGAGTGTTATGCCAGCTTTCTTTCTATTAGGCTAAATATTGTTGTACATGTAATCTCTGTGCCTGATCACATGTATGCATGTTCAACTTGTCTACCCTAATGTTGGTGTTATGCTGGCACAGTTCAACTGTTGTTCAAACTGTACATTAGAGTATAATGTATTATCACTTATTTTTTGTCTTACCGTGTGGTGCCAGGGCTTCTTCCTGGAGTGGATTCCAGATGGAGAGAAAGATAATTCCTTTGCCTGCATGTGTCATTGTAGCAGGACAGTATCCCTCTAAATGGATTTCAAGCAGAAGACTCCAGAAGAGCTGATTGGCAGTTTGATCATGACAACAATCCTTCCAAAGCTTTAGTATTCCCTGAACTTCACTACACTGATCGTACTGTACGTTTTACTTTGTTTCTTTCATCTGCTGATCACCAATCTCTGATCTCTAAGCTACAGATTGTTACGCAAGATAATGTGATTTAACCAGAGATTATTGGTATCCATTACTGGGAGTTATAGGAGAGATAATGTTTAGTGTGGCACAGAAAATGTTGTGCTACACCTTCGTCCTCGACATGAGACTCATAAAAT
Source organism: Oncorhynchus masou masou (assembly GCF_036934945.1). Classification (NCBI taxonomy): domain Eukaryota; kingdom Metazoa; phylum Chordata; class Actinopteri; order Salmoniformes; family Salmonidae; genus Oncorhynchus; species Oncorhynchus masou. The sequence continues at coordinate 41,505,416 of NC_088230.1, read as the reverse complement.
ATCTATGTCCAGATGCATAGGGTCAGTTTGAATTTAGAAATATATATTTTTTGCTCCGTAAAGTAATTTGACAATATTTTGCATTGCCATCGTGTCTATTTCTATTTCAAGTCTTCTCACTCGTTGGTGGAGACAGGTCTCTGTCATCATGACAAGCAGCACATTGGGGTCTCCATCAATGAGAGAAGACGTGACAAAGAGACAAGACTCTTCCTACTCTTCCTGTAAGATATTGACAAGACACTGAACTGTGTCTGAGATTAGTTTCAAGTACTAAAATGGTCCCGGAGCAGACGTTTTACGTGCCCCCAACCGATTGTGTTTTTTTGTTTGTTTATCTGCGTTGTTTGTAACTTTTTTTTAAACTCTTTTTGTACCTAATTTTGCCGCTACCGTCTCTTTGACCGAAATAACTTCTTGACATCAGGACTGCGATTACCACGGACTAGCAGAATCCTTTTTCTTCTTTCACGACTCTCACGAGCCCGAGGTGGAGGATATATGGCTCCCTCGGGAACAGGCTCCAACTCCAGTGATCTGTGTGAAGAGGAGGCGGAGAAAGAAAGGCCGGAGAGCAGGCTGCCTTCTGAGAAGTCGGAGGCAAGTTACTGGAAAGATTATCCTGCCAACGGGACATTAAAAACTGTAACATCTTATGCTTCACGGAGTCGTGGCTGAACGACGACAACATCAACATACAGCTGGTTATATGGTTATACGATGTACCAGCAGGATAGAACAGCAGCGTCTATGTCTTTTTGGAAACAACAGCTGGTGCATGATATCCAAGGAAGTCTCGAGCTATTGCTCACCTGAGGTAGAGTTTCTCACGATGACCTGCAGACCGCACTACCGAAAGAGAGAGTTTTCATTGATATTCTTTGTAGCTGTTTACATACCACCACTGTCAGAGGCTGGCACTAAGACAGCATTGAATGAACTGTATTCTGCCATAAGCAAACAAGAAAACATTCACCCAAGTAGCCGCGGACTTTAATGAAACTTAAATCAGTTTTACTAAATTTCTATCAGCATGGTAAATGTGCAACCAGAGGGAATAGAACTCTAGACCACTTATACTCTACACACAGAGATTCATGCAAAGCTCTCCCTCGCCCTCCATTTGGCAAATCTGACCATAATTACATCCTCCTGATTCCTGCTTACAAGCAAAAAATAAAGAAGCACCAGTGACTAGATCAATTAAAAAGTGGTCAGATGAAGCAGATGCTAAGCTACAGGACTGTCTTGCTAGCTGGCAGACTGGAATATGTTCTGGGATTCCTCCAAAGGTATTGAGGAGTATTGAGGAGTACACCACATCTGTCATTGGCATCATCAATAATGACCGTATGTACATACCTCAACCAGAAGCCTAGAGAAGTTTTAAGATTTCCTTGAGTTAGTCGTTTGAAGTAAAGAATGCCATTATTGAAGTTTGTGAGCATGCCCCCTACCTAGCAGGTGGTATTTTCCCGACTTTGTGGATCATTGAGCAGATCAATACACAGTGAGTCAAAACTTCCTGATTCTACCAGTGAAATGAAAATGAGCTAGCTCTTGCTTTGGATAATTGTGATGTTTATGATAAACACAATGTTTTTAGTAATGACAATATGTCGTGGCGGAGCCAGGGTGAAATTGCCATTTAAAAGTAATGGTAAGATATCTGACCCTTTCAGCTCTTCCATTCTACTAAACAGGGCTGTCCGGCCTCCCCAAGTGCATTTATTTTGGCACTAGAACCCCTGCATCATTAGAGCTATGGATGATATACAGTGCTTCCGGAAAGTATTCAGGCCCCTTGACTTTTTCCATATTTTATTACATTTCAGCCTTATTTTAACATGGATTAACAAAGAAATCCTCAGCAATCTACACACAATATCCCATAATGTCAAAGCAAGAACAGGTTTTTATAACATTTTGCAAATTTATTACAAATAAAAAACTTAAATACCTTAATTACAGAAGTATTCATACTTTGCTTTGAGACTCAAATTGAATCAGGTGCATCCTGTTCCCATTGATGATCATTGAGATGTTTCTACAACTTGGAGTCCACCTGTGGTAAATTCAATTGTTTGGAAATGATTTGGAAAGGTACACATCTGTCCATATAAGGTCCCTCAGCTGACCGTGCATGTCAGAGAAAATACCAAGCCATGGGGTTGAAGGAATTGTCCCTAGAGGTCTAAGACAGGATTGTATCGAGACACAGACCTGGGAAAGGGTACCAAAACATTTCTGCAGCATTGAAGGTCCCCAAGAACACAGTGGCCTCCATTATTCTTAAATGGAAGAAATGGCCGCCACGCCAAACTGAGCAATCGGGGGAGAAGGGCCTTGGTCAGGGAGGTGACCAAGAACCCAATGGTCACTCTGACAGAGCTCCAGAGTTCCTCTGTGGAGATGGGAGAACCTTCCAGAAGGACAACCATCTCTGCCGCACTCCACCAATCAGGTCTTTATGGTAGAATGGCCAGACGGAAGCCACTCTTCAGTAAAAGGAAAATGACAGCCCGCGAGGAGTTTGCCCCAAAGGCATCTAAAGACTCTTAGACGGTAAGAAATGCCAAGCGTCACATCTGGAGAAAACCTGCCACCATTCCAGCGGTGAAGCATGGTGGTGGCAACATTTCTGTTTCAGCAGCAGGGACTAGGAGACTATTCAGGATTGAGGCAAATATGAACAGGGGAAAGTACAGAGCGATCTTTGATGAAAACCTGCTCCAGAGCGCTCAGGGCCTCAGACTGAGGCAAAAGTTCACCTTCCAACAGGACAACGACCCAAAGCACACAGCCAAGACAACAGACGAGTGGCTTTGGGCAAGTCTCTGAATGTCCTTGAGTGGGCCAGCCAGAGCCCGGACTTGAACCCAGTCTAACATCTCTGGAGAGACCTGAAAATAGCTGTACAGCAACACTCCCCATCTTCGCTGACAGAGCTTGAGAAGATCTGCAGAGAAGAATGGGAGGAACTCCCCAAATACAGATGTGTCAAGCTTGTAGCGCCATACCCAAGATGATTCTGGTGTGTTTACGGACATATTCAATCAATCCCTATACCAGTCTGCTGTTCCCACATGCTTCAAGAGGGCCACCATTGTTCCTGTTCCCAAGAAAGCTAAGGTAAATGAGCTAAATGACTACCGCCCCCGTAGCACTCACTTCCGTCATCATGAAGTGCTTTGAGAGACTAGTCAAGGACCATATAACCTCCACCCTACCTGACACCCTAGACCCACTCCAATTTTCTTACCGCCCCAATAGGTCAACAGACGATGCAATCGCAACCACACTGCCCTAATCCATCTGGACAAGAGGAATACCTATGTGAGAATGCTGTTCATCGACTACAGCTCAGCATTTAACACCATAATACCCTCCAAAATCGTCATAGAGCTCGAGACCCTGTGCAACTGGGTACTGGACTTCCTGACGGGCCGCCCCCACTGCGTGGCCACGCACGCCTCCAACTCAATCGTCAAGTTTGCGTACGACACTACAGTGGTATGCTTGATTACCAACAACGACGAGACGGCCTACAAGGAGGAGGTGAGGGCCCTCGGAGTGTGTTGTCAGGAAAATAACCTTACACTCAAAGTCAACAAATCAAAGGAGATGATTGTGGACTTCAGGAAACAGCAGAGGGAGCACCCCCTATCCACATCGATGGGACAGTAGTGGAGAGGGTAGTAAGTTTTAAGTTCCTCGGCATACACATCACAGACAAACTGAATTGGTCCACCCACACAGACAGCATCGTGAAGAAGGCGCTGCAGCGCCTCTTCAACCTCAGGAGGCTGAAGAAATTCAACTTGTCACCAAAAACACTCACAAACTTCTACAGATGCACAATCGAGAGCATCCTGTCGGGCTGTATCACCGCCTGGTATGGCAACTGCTCCGCCCACAACAGTAAGGCTCTCCTTACTGATGTCATCCCTAATGTTTTCAGTGTCTTCCCTAATGGTTGTACTGTCATCCTAATGGTTTTAAAGTTATCCCTATTGGTTTCAATGTCTTCCCATATGGTTTCAATGTCTTCTCTAATGGTTTTAATGTCATCCCAAATGGCTTTAATGTCCCAAATATCTTTAATTTTAAAAGGTTTTAATGTCATCCTTAATGGTTTTAATGCCATCCCTAGTGGTTTTAATGCCATCCCTAAAGCTTTCGATGTCATCCCTAATGGTTTTAATATCATCCCTAATGGTTTTATTGTCATCCCTAATGGTTTTAAAAGGTTTTAATGTCATCGCCAATAGTTTTAATGTCAGCCCTAATGGTTTCAATATCATCCCTAATGGTTTTAATATCATCCCTAGTTGTTTTAAAATATTTTAATGCAATCCTTAATGGTCCATTTAGATCAAACATCTTGTTAAGACATTTTAACTGTAGACTTTAAATTTTAACGAGTGACCTGATATTTTACCTGGTGACCTGTTATTTTACCTGGTGTCCTGTTATTTTAACATGTGACCTGACATTTTAACTGTTGACCTGATATTTTACCTGGTGACCTGATATTTTACCTGGTGACCTGATATTTTAACATGTGACCTGATATTTTACCTGGTGACCTGTTATTTTAACATGTGACCTGACATTTAACATGTGACCTGACATTTTAACGAGTGACCTGATATTTTAACGAGTGACCTGATATTTTACCTGGTGACCTGATATTTTAACATGTGACCTGATATTTTACCTGGTGACCTGATATTTTACCTGGTGATCTGATATTTTACCTGTTGACTTGATATTTTAACATGTGACCTGATATTTTACCTGGTGACCTGATATTTTAACATGTGACCTGATATTTTACCTGGTGACCTGATATTTTAACATGTGAACTGATATTTTACCTGGTGACCTGATATTTTAACATGTGACCTGATATTTTACCTGGTGACCTGACATTTTACCTGGTGACCTGATATTTTACCTGGTGACTTGATATTTTAACATGTGACCTGATATTTTACCTGGTGACCTGATATTTTAACATGTGACCTGATATTTTAACATGTGACGTGATATTTTAACATGTGACCTGATATTTTACCTGGTGACCTGATATTTTACCTGGTGACCTGATATTTTGACTAGTGACCTGATATTTTAACATGTGACCTGATATTTTACCTGGTGACCTGATATTTTAACATGTGACCTGATATTTTAACATGTGACGTGATATTTTAACATGTGACCTGATATTTTACCTGGTGACCTGATATTTTAACATGTGACCTGATATTTTACCTGGTGACCTGATATTTTTAAATGTGACCTGATATTTTACCTGGTGACCTGACATTTTACCTGGTGATCTGATATTTTACCTGTTGACTTGATATTTTAACATGTGACCTGATATTTTACCTGGTGACCTGATATTGTAACATGTGACCTGATATTTTACCTGGTGACCTGATATTTTACCTGGTGACCTGATATTTTACCTGGTGACCTGATATTTTAACATGTGACCTGATATTTTACCTGGTGACCTGACATTTTACCTGGTGACCTGATATTTTACCTGGTGACTTGATATTTTAACATGTGACCTGATATTTTACCTGGTGACCTGATATTTTAACATGTGACCTGATATTTTAACATGTGACGTGATATTTTAACATGTGACCTGATATTTTACCTGGTGACCTGATATTTTACCTGGTGACCTGATATTTTGACATGTGACCTGATATTTTAACATGTGGCGTGATATTTTAACATGTGACCTGATATTTTACCTGGTGACCTGACATTTTACCTGGTGACCTGATATTTTACCTGGTGACTTGATATTTTAACATGTGACCTGATATTTTACCTGGTGACCTGATATTTTAACATGTGACCTGATATTTTAACATGTGACGTGATATTTTAACATGTGACCTGATATTTTACCTGGTGACCTGATATTTTGACTAGTGACCTGATATTTTAACATGTGACCTGATATTTTACCTGGTGACCTGATATTTTACCTGGTGACCTGATATTTTACCTGGTGACCTGATATTTTACCTGGTGACCTGATATTTTAACATGTGACCTGATATTTTACCTGGTGACCTGATATTTTAACATGTGACCTGATATTTTACCTGGTGACCTGATATTGTAACATGTGACCAGATATTTTAACTGGTGACTTGATATTTTAACTGGTGACTTGATATTTTAACTGGTGACTTGATATTTTAACATGTGACCTGATATTTTACCTGGTGACCTGATATTGTAACATGTGACCAGATATTTTACCTGGTGACTTGATATTTTACCTGGTGACCTGATATTTTACCTGGTGACCTGATATTTTACCTGGTGACCTGATATTTTACCTGGTGACCTGATATTGTAACATGTGACCAGATATTTTAACTGGTGACCTGATATTTTACCTGGTGACCTGATATTGTAACATGTGACCTGATATTTTAACTGGTGACTTGATATTTTACCTGTTGACTTGATATTTTAACATGTGACCTGATATTTTAACATGTGACCTGACATTTTAACGAGTGACCTGATATTTTAACGAGTGACCTGATATTTTACCTGGTGACCTGATATTTTAACATGTGACCTGATATTTTACCTGGTGACCTGATATTTTTAAATGTGACCTGATATTTTACCTGGTGACCTGACATTTTACCTGGTGATCTGATATTTTACCTGTTGACTTGATATTGTAACATGTGACCTGATATTTTACCTGGTGACCTGATATTTTACCTGGTGACCTGATATTTTACCTGGTGACCTGACATTTTACCTGGTGACCTGATATTTTACCTGGTGACCTGATATTTTAACATGTGACCTGATATTTTACCTGGTGACCTGATATTTTAACATGTGAACTGATATTTTAACATGTGACGTGATATTTTAACATGTGAACTGATATTTTACCTGGTGACCTGATATTTTACCTGGTGACCTGATATTTTACCTGGTGACTTGATATTTTAACATGTGACCTGATATTTTACCTGGTGACCTGATATTTTAACATGTGACCTGATATTTTACCTGGTGACCTGATATTGTAACATGCGACCAGATATTTTACCTGGTGACCAGATATTTTACCTGGTGACCTGATATTTTAACTGGTGACTTGATATTTTAACTGGTGACTTGATATTTTAACTGGTGACCTGATATTTTAACATGTGACCTGATATTTTAACATGTGACCTGATATTTTACCTGGTGACCTGATATTGTAACATGTGACCAGATATTTTAACTGGTGACTTGATATTTTAACTGGTGACTTGATATTTTAACTGGTGACCTGATATTTTACCTGGTGACCTGATATTTTACCTGGTGACCTGATATTGTAACATGTGACCAGATATTTTAACTGGTGACCTGATATTTTACCTGGTGACCTGATATTTTACCTGGTGACCTGATATTGTAACATGTGACCAGATATTTTAACTGGTGACCTGATATTTTACCTGGTGACCTGATATTGTAACATGTGACCAGATATTTTAACTGGTGACTTGATATTTTACCTGTTGACTTGATATTTTAACATGTGACCTGATATTTTAACATGTGACCTGACATTTTAACGAGTGACCTGATATTTTAACGAGTGACCTGATATTTTACCTGGTGACCTGATATTTTAACATGTGACCTGACATTTTAACGAGTGACCTGATATTTTAACGAGTGACCTGATATTTTACCTGGTGACCTGATATTTTAACATGTGACCTGATATTTTACCTGGTGACCTGATATTTTTAAATGTGACCTGATATTTTACCTGGTGACCTGACATTTTACCTGGTGATCTGATATTTTACCTGTTGACTTGATATTGTAACATGTGACCTGATATTTTACCTGGTGACCTGATATTTTACCTGGTGACCTGATATTTTACCTGGTGACCTGATATTTTGACTAGTGACCTGATATTTTAACATGTGACCTGATATTTTACCTGGTGACCTGATATTTTACCTGGTGACCTGATATTTTACCTGGTGACTTGATATTTTAACATGTGACCTGATATTTTACCTGGTGACCTGATATTTTAACATGTGACCTGATATTTTACCTGGTGACCTGATATTGTAACATGCGACCAGATATTTTACCTGGTGACCAGATATTTTACCTGGTGACCTGATATTTTAACTGGTGACTTGATATTTTAACTGGTGACTTGATATTTTAACTGGTGACCTGATATTTTAACATGTGACCTGATATTTTACCTGGTGACCTGATATTGTAACATGTGACCAGATATTTTACCTGGTGACTTGATATTTTACCTGGTGACCTGATATTTTACCTGGTGACCTGATATTTTACCTGGTGACCTGATATTTTACCTGGTGACCTGATATTTTAACATGTGACCTGATATTTTACCTGGTGACCTGACATTTTACCTGGTGACCTGATATTTTACCTGGTGACTTGATATTTTAACATGTGACCTGATATTTTACCTGGTGACCTGATATTTTAACATGTGACCTGATATTTTAACATGTGACGTGATATTTTAACATGTGACCTGATATTTTACCTGGTGACCTGATATTTTACCTGGTGACCTGATATTTTGACTAGTGACCTGATATTTTAACATGTGACCTGATATTTTACCTGGTGACCTGATATTTTACCTGGTGACCTGATATTTTACCTGGTGACTTGATATTTTAACATGTGACCTGATATTTTACCTGGTGACCTGATATTTTAACATGTGACCTGATATTTTACCTGGTGACCTGATATTGTAACATGCGACCAGATATTTTAACTGGTGACTTGATATTTTAACTGGTGACTTGATATTTTAACTGGTGACCTGATATTTTAACATGTGACCTGATATTTTACCTGGTGACCTGATATTGTAACATGTGACCAGATATTTTACCTGGTGACTTGATATTTTACCTGGTGACCTGATATTTTACCTGGTGACCTGATATTTTACCTGGTGACCTGATATTTTACCTGGTGACCTGATATTGTAACATGTGACCAGATATTTTAACTGGTGACCTGATATTTTACCTGGTGACCTGATATTGTAACATGTGACCAGATATTTTACCTGGTGACTTGATATTTTACCTGGTGACCTGATATTTTACCTGGTGACCTGATATTTTACCTGGTGACCTGATATTTTACCTGGTGACCTGATATTGTAACATGTGACCAGATATTTTAACTGGTGACTTGATATTTTACCTGACTTGATATTTTAACATGTGACCTGATATTTTAACATGTGACCTGACATTTTAACTGGTGACCTGATATTTTAACAGTGACCTGATATTTTACCTGGTGACCTGATATTTTAACATGTGACCTGATATTTTACCTGGTGACCTGATATTTTTAAATGTGACCTGATATTTTACCTGGTGACCTGACATTTTACCTGGTGATCTGATATTTTACCTGTTGACTTGATATTTTAACATGTGACCTGATATTTTACCTGGTGACCTGATATTTTAACATGTGAACTGATATTTTACCTGGTGACCTGATATTTTACCTGGTGACCTGATATTTTACCTGGTGACCTGATATTTTAACATGTGACCTGATATTTTACCTGGTGACTTGATATTTTAACTAGTGACCTGATATTTTACCTGGTGACCTGATATTTTAACATGTGACCTGATATTTTACCTGGTGACCTGATATTTTAACATGTGAACTGATATTTTAACATGTGACGTGATATTTTAACATGTGAACTGATATTTTACCTGGTGACCTGATATTTTACCTGGTGACCTGATATTTTACCTGGTGACCTGATATTTTAACATGTGACCTGATATTTTACCTGGTGACCTGATATTTTACCTGGTGACCTGATATTTTACCTGGTGACTTGATATTTTAACTGGTGACCTGATATTTTACCTGGTGACCTGATATTTTACCTGGTGACTTGATATTTTAACATGTGACCTGATATTTTACCTGGTGACCTGATATTGTAACATGGTGACTTGATATTTTAACTGGTGACTTGATATTTTAACTGGTGACTTGATATTTTAACTGGTGACCTGATATTTTAACATGTGACCTGATATTTTACCTGGTGACCTGATATTGTAACATGTGACCAGATATTTTACCTGGTGACTTGATATTTTACCTGGTGACCTGATATTGTAACATGTGACCAGATATTTTACCTGGTGACTTGATATTTTACCTGGTGACCTGATATTTTACCTGGTGACCTGATATTTTACCTGGTGACCTGATATTTTACCTGGTGACCTGATATTGTAAAACCACTCAGATATTTTAACTGGTGACTTGATATTTTAACTGGTGACTTGATATTTTAACTGGTGACCTGATATTTTAACTGGTGACTTGATATTTTAACTGGTGACTTGATATTTTAACTGGTGACTTGATATTTTAACTGGTGACTTGATATTTTAACTGGTGACTTGATATTTATCCCAAGTTATTTCAGGCCTTGTGGTTTCCAAACTAAGGGAGCTACAAGGTGGGTTGAAAAGTGGTGGTTCACAGGAGCCTCGCGATTACTCCAAATCAAATTGTTTGGATTTGACAGTGTTAATAAGATATCATGAGCCTATAGACTGGTTTCGAAGTCAAAACCACTCAAAGTTATTCCACTTACAGTTTTTTTCAGGAAAGTATTCAGACCCCTTTACTTTTTCCACTCAAAAGTGAAACCCAGGCTACCTAATTATGATTCTCAATCAGAGACAACTAACAACACCTTCCTCTGATTGAGAACCATACTAGACTGAACTCAAAACCCCAACATAGAAAAACACACATAGACTGCCCACCCCGGAAGGTGGTGATTGACTCTACTAAATAAAGATAAAACAAAGTACATATATTCAGAACGTGACAATATGAGATGAGTAATGTAAGGTATGTAAACATAAAAGTGGCATAGTTTAAAGTGGCTAGTGATACATGTATTACATAAAGATGGCAAGATTCAGTAGATGGTATAGAGTACAGTATATACATACGAAATGAGTAATGTAGGGTATGTAAAGATTATATTAACTGGCATTGTTTAAAGTGGCTAGTGATATATTTCTTACATCAATTTCCATTATTAAAGTGGCTGCAGTTGAGTCCGTATGTTGGCAGCAGCCACTCAATGTTAGTGGTGGCTGTTTAACAATCTGATGGCCTTGAGATAGAAGCTGTTTTTCAGTCTCTCGGTCCCTGCTTTGATGCACCTGTACTGACCTCGCCTTCTGGATGATAGCGGGGTGAACAGGTAGTGGCTCGGGTGGATGTTGTCCTTGATGATCTTGATGGGCTTCCTGTGACATCGGGTGGTGTAGGTGTCTTGGAGGGCAGGTAGTTTGCCCCCGGTGATGCATTGTGCAGGCCTCACTACCCTCTGGAGAGCCTTACGGTTGTGGGCGGAGCAGTTGCCGTACCAGGCGGTGATACAGCCCGACAGGATGCTCTCGATTGTGCATCTGTAAAAGTTTGTGAGTGCTTTTGGTGACAAGCCAAATTTCTTCAGCCTCCTGAGGTTGAAGAGGCGCTGCTGCACCTTCTTCACAATGCTGTCTGTGTGGGTGGATCAATTAAATTTGTCCGTGATGTGTACGCCGAGGAACTTAAAACTTACGACCCTCTGAACTACTGTTCCGTACAGGAGAGGGCTCAGAACGCACCCTTGTGGAGCCCCAGTGTTGAGGATCAGCGGGGTGGAGATGTTGTTACCTACCCTCACCGCCTGCGGGTGGCCCGTCAGGAAGTCCAGTACCCAGTTGCACAGGGCGGGGTCCAGACCCAGGGACTCGAGCTTGACGACGAGTTTGGAGGGTACTATGGTGTTAAATGCTGAGCTGTAGTCGATGAACAGCATTCTCACATAGGTATTCCTCTTGCCCAGATGGGTTAGGGCCGTGTGCAGTATGGTTGAGATTGCATCGTCTGTGGACCTATTTGGGCGGTAAGCAAATTGGAGTGGGTCTAGGGTGTCAGGTAGGGTGGAGGTGATATGGTCCTTGACTAGTCTCTCAAAGCACTTCATGATGACGGAAGTGAGTGCGAAAGGGCGGTAGTCGTTTAGCTCATTTACCTTAGCTTTCTTGGGAACAGGGACAATGGTGGCCCTCTTGAAGCATGTGGGAACACAGACTGGGATAAGGATTGATTGAATATGTCCGTAAACACACCAGCCAACTGGTCTGCGCATGCTCTGAGGATGTGGCTGGGGATGCCGCCTGGGCCTGCAGCCTTGCGAGGGCTAACACGCTTAAATGTTTTCCTCACGTCGGCTGCAGTGAAGGAGAGTCCGCAGGTTTTTGTAATCCGTGATTGACTGTAGACCCTGTCACATGCCGTGGGGCAAAAAAGTATTTAGTCAGCCACCAATTGTGCAAATCAACTGTGGGAGCAATTATTAGGAAATGGAAGACATACAAGACCACTGATACTCTCCCTCGATCTGGGTCTCCACGCAAGATCTCACCCCGTGGGGTCAAAATGATCACAAGAACGGTGAGCAAAAATCCCAGAACCACACAGGGGGACCTAGTGAATGACCTGCAGAGTGCTGGGACCAAAGTAACAAAGCCTACCATCAGTAACACACTACGCCGCCAGGGACTCAAATCTTGCAGTGCCAGACGTGTCCCCCTGCTTAAGCCAGTACATGTCCAGGCCCGTCTGAAGTTTGCTAGAGAGCATTTGGATGATCCAGAAGAAGATTTGGAGAATGTCATATGGTCAGATGAAACCAAAATATATTTTGGTAAAAACTCATCTCGTCGTGTTTGGAGGACAAAGAATGCTGAGTTGCATCCAAAGAACACCAACCTACTATGAAGCATGGGGGTGGAAACATCAAGCTTTGGGGCTGTTTTTCTGCTAAGGGACCTGGACGACTGATCTGTGTAAAGGAAAGAATGAATGGGTCCATGTATCGTGAGATTTTGAGTGTAAACCTCCTTCCATCAGAATGGGCATTGAAGATGAAACGTGGCTGGGTCTTTTAGCATGACAATGATCCTAAACACACCACCTGGGCAATGAAGGAGTGGCTTTGTAAGAAGCCTTTCAAGGTCCTGGAGTGGCCTAGCCAGTCTCCAGATCTCAACTCCATAGAAAATCTTTGGAGGAAGCTGAAAGTCCGTGTTGACTAGCAAAAGCCCCAAAACATCACTGCTCTAGAGGAGATCTGCATGGGGGAATGGGCCAAAATACCAGCAACAGTGTGTGAAAACCTTTTGAAGACTTACAGAAAAAGTTGTACCTCTGTCATTGCCAACAAAGGGTATATAACAAAGTATCGAGATAAAGTTTTGTTATGGACCAAATACTTATTTTCCACCATAATATGCAAATAAATTCATAAAAAATCCTACAATGTGATTTTCGGGATTTTTTTCTCATTTTGTCTGTCATAGTTGAAGTGTACCTATGATGAAAATTACAGGCCTCTCTCATCTTTTTAAGTGGGAGAACTTGCACAATTGGTGGCTGACTAAATACTTTTTTGCCCCACTGTACCTCTTGTATCTGAGCCGTTGAATTGTGACTCTACTTTGTCTCTAAACTGACGCTTAGCTTGTTTGATTGCCTTGCAGAGGGAATAGCTACAATGTTTGTATTCGGTCATGTTTCCGGTCACCTTTCCCTGGTTAAAAGCAGTGGTTCGCTCTTTCAGGTTCACGCGAATGCTGCCATCAATCCACGGTTTCTGGTTTGGGAATGTTTTAATTGTTGCTATGGGAACGACATCATCAATGCACTTTCTAATGAACTCGCTCACCGAATCAGCGTATTCGTCAATGTTGTTGTTGGAAGCAATGCGAAACTTATCCCAGTCCACGTGATAGAAGCAGTCATGGAGCGTGGAATCAGATTGGTCGGACCAGCGTTGAACAGACCTGAGCCCCGGAGCTTCTTGTTCTAGTTTCTGTCTGTAGGCAGCAAGCAGCAAAATGGAGTCGAGGTCAGCTTTTCCGAAAGGAGGGTGGGGGAGGGCCTTATATGCGTCGTGGAAGTTAGAATAGCAATAATCCAAGGTTTTACCAGCCCTGGTTGCGCAATCGATATGCTGATACAATTTAGGGAGTCTTGTTTTCAGATTAGCCTTGTTAAAATCCCCAGCTACAATGAATGCAGCCTCAGGATATATGGTTTCCAGTTTGCAAAGAGTCAGATAAAGTTCGTTCAGGGCCATCAATGTGTCTGCTTGGGGGGGAATATATACGGCTGTGATTATAATCGAAGAGAATTCCCTTGGTAGATAATGCGATCGACCTTTGATTGTGAGGAATTCTAAGTCAGGTGAACAGAAGGACTTGAGTTCCTGTATGTTGTTATGATCACACCACATCTCGTTAATCATAAGGCATACGCCCCCGCTCCTCTTCTTACCAGAAATATGTTTGTTTCTGTCGGTGTGATGCGTGAAGGAACCAGCTGGCTGCACCGATTCCGTTAGCGTCTCTCGAGTGAGCCATGTTTCTGTGAAGCAAAGAACGTTACAGTCTCTGATGTCCCTCTGGAATGCTACCCTTGCTCGGATTTCATCAATCTTGTTGTCAAGAGACTGGACATTGGCTAGTAGTATGCTAGGGTTTGTGGTGCGCGATGTGCCAGTCTAACCAGTCAGACCAGAGACCGCTACGTTTCCCTCTTTTATGACGTCTTTGTTTTGGGTCGCAGGCTGGCATCCATTCCCCTGTCCTGGGTGGAAGGCAGAAAACAGGATCCGCTTCGGGAAAGTCATATTCCTGGTCGTACTGATGTTGAGCTGACGTTGCTCTTATATTCAGTAGTTCTTCCCGACTGTATGTAATGAAACCTAAGATTACCTGGGGTTCCAATATAAGAAATAACACGTAAAAAACAACAAAAAACTGCATAGTTTCCTAGGAACGCGAAGCGAGGCGGCCATCTCTGTCTCTGTCTCTTCTGGTAGTGAAGGAAGTGACATGGTCATCACTTCTGGAAGTGACATGGTCATCTCTTCTGGTAGTGACATTGTCATCTTTTCTGGTAGTGAAGGAAGTGACATGGTCATCTCTTCTGGTGGTGAAGGAAGTGACATGGTCATCTCTTCTGGTGGTGAAGGAAGTGACATGGTCATCTCTTCTGGTGTTGAAGGAAGTGACATGGTCATCTCTTCTGGTAGTGAAGGAAGTGACATGGTCATCTCTTCTGGTAGTGAAGGAAGTGACATGGTCATCTCTTCTGGTGGTGAAGGAAGTGACATTGTCATCGCTTTTGGTAGTGATGGTAGTACCATGGTCGTCTCTTCTGGTAGTGTTGGTAGTACCATGGTCATCTCTTCTGGTAGTGATGGTAGTACCATGGTCGTCTCTTCTGGTAGTGATGGTAGTACCATGGTCTTGTTATTGTTCTTTTAGTGATGGTATTTCAAATTATTATATATATTTTTACTTTTCAACTGATTTATGGTTAATTAGGGGCTCATGGTCATCTTTCTGGTAGTGATGGTTGTACCATGTGACAAAAAAATGTTTGATTTGACAATCAGGACAGTGTCCTCAAAAAAGTAAAAGTTGTTCTTTAATTGTTTCATTAAAACTTTTATTTTGGTAATGAATGGTATATTTTATTTGAGATATAATTTCATGCTCTTGGGGAGTGGGAAGGGGGGGGTTCTTCTGTCTAGATTTGGAAAAAGTCTGGTTTAATGTTGAACTTAGCTAGATAGCTAGGTACCCTCTGAACCAGCCATTATAGCATTAGCTTCCTCACAAGTGAACAGGCCATGGTCGATCTCTTTTATTCATATCAATACATGACTTATGCACATTGTAACTGCCAATGTTATCAACAAAATAATAAAACATGTTTTAGTCACATGCACCGAATACAACAGGTAGTGATGGTAGACCTTACCAGTGAAGTGCTGAATACTTCTGGTAGTAGATGGTACAGTGAAATGCTGAATACAACAGGTGTAGTAGACCTTACAGTGAAATGCTGAATACAATTGGTGTAGTAGACCTTACAGTGAAATGCTGAATACAACAGGTGTAGTAGACCTTACAGTGAAATGCTGAATACAACAGCTGTCGTCCTTCTGGTAATGTGATGGTGTAGTAGACCTTACAGTGAAATGCTGAATACAACAGGTGTAGTAGACCTACAGTGAAATGGTAATACAACATGTGTCATCTCTTCTGGAAATGTGATGGTGTAGTAGACCTTGTGAAATGCTGAATCAACAGGTGTAGGTAGTGAAATGGTAATACAACATGTGTAGGTAGACCTTACAGTGAAATGTGATACAACAGGTGTAGTAGACCTTACAGTGAAATGCTGAATACAACAGTGATGGTAGACCTCACAGTGAAATGCTGAATACAACAGGTTCCTTAGTGAAATGCTGAATACCAGGTGACGTCCTTTCAGTGAAATGCTGAATACAACAGGTGTAGGTAGACCTTACAGTGAAATACTGAATACAACAGGTTTAGTAGACCTTACAGTGAAATGCTGAATACAACAGGTGTAGGTAGACCTTACAGTGAAATACTGAATACAACAGTAAAATAAGTGAAATGCTGAATACAAATGTAGTAACCTTAGTGAAATACTTAATACAACAGGTGTATGACCCCAGTGAAATGCTGAATACAAAGGTGTAGGTTTTAAATACTGAATACAACAGGTATAGTAGACCTTACAGTAAAAGCTGAATACAATTGGTGTAGTAGACCTTACAGTGAAATGCTGAATACAACAAGTGTAGTATGTCTCAAAGTGAAATGCTGTATACAACAGGTGTAGTAGACCACACAAATACTTAATACAACAGGTGTAGTACCTTACAGTGAAATGCTGAATACAACAGGTGTAGTAGACCTTACAGTGAAATACAATACAACAGGTGTATTAGACCTTACAGTGAAACGCTGAATACAATTGGTGTAGTAGACCTTACAGTGAAATACTGAATACAACAGGTGTAGTAGACCTTACAGTGAAATGCTGAATACAACAGGTGTAGGTAGACCTCCTGAGTGAAATACTTACAACAGGTGTAGGTAGACCTACAGTGAAATACTGTACATATGTGACCTTTCAGTGAAACTGAATACAACAGGTGTAGGTAGACCTTACAGTGAAAATCTAAACAACAGGTATTAGACCTTACAGAAATGCTGAATACAACAGGAACATGTGAAATGCTTTACAACATGTAGTAGACCTTAAAAATGCTAATACAACAGGTGTAGCTAACCTTACAGTAAAATGGAATACAACAGGTGGGTGTTCTACAGTGAAATGCTGAATACAACAGGTGTAGTAGACCTTACAGTGAAATGCTGAATACAACAGGTGTAGTAGACCTCACAGTGAAATGCTGAATACAACAGGTGTAGTATACCTTACAGTGAAATGCTGAATACAACAGGTGACGTAGACCTTACAGTGAAATGCTGAATACAACAGGTGTAGGTAGACTGCAGTGAAATACTGAATACAACAGGTTTAGTAGACCTTACAGTGAAATGCTGAATACAACAGGTGTAGGTAGACCTTACAGTGAAATACTGAATACAACAGAGTAGACCTTACAGTGAAATGCTTACAACAGGTGTAGTAGACCTTACAGTGAAATACTTAATACAACAGGTGTAGTCACCTTAAGTGAAATGCTGAATAAACAGGTGTATGTAGACCTTACAGTGAAATACTGAATACAACAGGTATAGTGTTACAGTGAAAAGCTGAATACAATTGGTTCTTAGACTTACAGTGCTGTTATACAACAATGTAGATGTCTCAGTGAAATGCATAAAGGTGATAGACCTCAGTGAAATACTTAATACAACAGGTGTAGTAGACCTTACAGTGAAATGCTGAATACAACAGGTGTAGTAGACCTTACAGTGAAATACTGAATACAACAGGTGTATTAGACCTCCAGTGAAACAATACAATTGGTTTAGACCTTACAGTGAAATACTGAATACAACAGGTGTAGTAGACCTTACAGTGAAATGCTGAATACAACAGGTGTAGGTAGACCTTACAGTGAAATACTGAATACAACAGGTGTAGGTGACCTTACGGAAATACTGAATACAGCAGGTGTAGTAGACCTTACAGTGAAATGCTGAATACTGGTGTCGTGAGACCTTGTTACTGAATACAACAGGTATAGTAGACCTTACAGTGAAAAGCTGAATACAATTGGTGTAGTAGACCTTACAGTGAAATGCTGAATACAACAAGTGTAGTATGTCTCACAGTGAAATGCTGTATACAACAGGTGTAGTAGACCTTACAGTGAAATACTTAATACAACAGGTGTAGTAGACCTTACAGTAGGCGAGCAGGCCAGAGGTGGAATGCTGAATACAACAGGTGTAGTAGACCTTACAGGCTGAATACAACAGGTGTATTAGACCTTACAGTGAAACGCTGAATACAATTGGTGTAGTAGACCTTACAGCTGAATACAACAGGTGTAGTAGACCTTACAGTGAAATGCTGAATACAACAGGTGTAGGTAGACCTTACAGTGAAATACTGAATACAACAGGTGTAGGTAAAGTGAAATACTGAATACAGCAGGTGTAGTAGACCTTACAGTGAAAAGCTGAATACAATTCAACCTTACAGTGAAATGACTGAATACAACAGGTGTTAGGTCTCACAGTGAATGCAATGTAACAGGTGTAGTAGACCTTACAGTGAAATACTGAATACAACAGGTGTAGTAGACCTTACAGTTTTAATACAACAGGTGTAAAAGACCTTACAGTGAAATACTGAATACAACAGGTGTAGTAGACCTTACAGTGAAATGCTGAATACAACAGGTGTAGTAGACCTTACAGTGAAATGCTGAATACAACAGGTGTATTTACAGTGAAATGCTGAATTCAAAGGTGTATTATAGTGAAATGCTTACAACAGGTGTAGTAGACCTCACAGTGAAATTAATACAACAGGTTAGTATACCTCAGTGAAATGCTGAATACAACAGGTGACGTAGACCTTACAGTGAAATGCTGAATACAACAGGTGTTGTAGACCTTACAGTGAAATACTGAATACATGTAGACAAAAATGCTGAATACAACAGGTGTTGATTTGAAATACTGAATACAACAGGTGTAGTAGACCTCAAAAATGCTGAAAAACAGGTGTTAGACCTTAATTGAAATCATTAAAAACAGGTTTTATTTTACAACAGGTGTAGGTAGACCTTACAGTGAAATATGAATACAACAGGTATATATTTATTTGAAATAATACAATTGGTGTAGTAGACTCTTGTGAAATGCTGAATACAACAAGTGTAGTATGTCTCACAGTGAAATGCTGAAACAACAGGTCTGGACCTTTGAAATACTGAATACAGCAGGTGATAGTAGACCTTCTGAAATGCTGCCATTATAACATTAGACTTCCTACTGAATACAAAACATTAGACCTTAGTGAAACGCTGAATACAATTTATTCCTTACATCAATACATGACTTAAGCACATTGTAACTGCTGAATACAACAGGTTATCTTACAAAATAATAAAACAGGTGTAGGTAGACCTTACATGAAATACTGAATACAGCAGGTGTAGTAGACCTTACAGTGAAATGCTGAATACAACAGGTGTAGGTAGACCTTACAGTGAAATACTGAATACAACAGGTGTAGTAGACCTTACAGTGAAATGCTGAATACAACAGGTGTAGTAGACCTTACAGTGAAATGCTGAATACAACAGGTGTAGTAGACCTTACAGTGAAATGCTGAATACAACAGGTGTAGTAGACCTTACAGTGAAATGCTGAATACAACAGGTGTAGTAGACCTTACAGTGAAATGCTGAATACAACAGGTGTAGTAGACCTTACAGTGAAATGCTGAATACAACAGGTGTAGTAGACCTTACAGTGAAATGCTGAATACAACAGGTGTAGTATACCTTACAGTGAAATACTGAATACAACAGGTGAGTAGACCTTACAGTGAAATGCTGAATACAACAGGTGTAGGTAGACCTTACAGTGAAATGCTGAATACAACAGGTTTAGTAGACCTTACAGTGAAATGCTGAATACAACAGGTGTAGGTAGACCTTCCAGTGAAATACTGAATACAACAGGTGTAGTAGACCTTACAGTGAAATGCTGAATACAACAGGTGTAGTAGACCTTACAGTGAAATGCTGAATACAACAGGTGTAGGTAGACCTTACAGTGAAATGCTGAATACAACAGGTGTAGTAGACCTTACAGTGAAATGCTGAATACAACAGGTGTAGTAGACCTTACAGTGAAAAGCTGAATACAACAGGTGTAGTAGACCTTACAGTGAAATGCTGAATACAACAGGTGTAGTAGACCTTACAGTGAAATGCTGAATACAACAGGTGTAGTAGACCTTACAGTGAAATACTGAATACAACAGGTGTAGTAGACCTTACAGTGAAATGCTGAATACAACAGGTGTAGTAGACCTTACAGTGAAATGCTGAATACAACAGGTGTAGGTAGACCTTACAGTGAAATGCTGAATACAACAGGTGTAGTAGACCTTACAGTGAAATACTGAATACAACAGGTGTAGTAGACCTTACAGAGAAATACTGAATACAACAGGTGTAGTAGACCTTACAGTGAAATGCTGAATACAACAGGAGTAGTAGACCTTACAGTGAAATACTGAATACAACAGGTGTCGTAGACCTTACAGTGAAATGCTGAATACAACAGGTGTAGGTAGACCTTACAGTGAAATACTGAATACAACAGGTGTAGTAGACCTTACAGTGAAAAGCTGAATACAATTGGTGTAGTAGACCTTACAGTGAAATGCTGAATACAACAGGTGTAGTAGGTCTCACAGTGAAATGGTGAATACAACAGGTGTAGTAGACCTTACAGTGAAATACTGAATACAACAGGTGTAGTAGACCTTACAGTGAAATGCTGAATACAACAGGTGTAGGTAGACCTTACAGTGAAATACTGAATACAACAGGTGTAGGTAGACCTTACAGTGAAATACTGAATACAACAGGTGTAGGTAGACCTTACAGTGAAATACTGAATACAGCAGGTGTAGTAGACCTTACAGTGAAAAGCTGAATACAATTGGTGTAGTAGACCTTACAGTGAAATACTGAATACAACAGGTGTAGGTAGACCTTACAGTGAAATACTGAATACAGCAGGTGTAGTAGACCTTACAGTGAAAAGCTGAATACAATTGGTGTAGTAGACCTTACAGTGAAATGCTGAATACAACAGGTGTAGTAGGTCTCACAGTGAAATGGTGAATACAACAGGTGTAGTAGACCTTACAGTGAAATACTGAATACAACAGGTGTAGTAGACCTTACAGTGAAATGCTGAATACAACAGGTGTAGGTAGACCTTACAGTGAAATACTGAATACAACAGGTGTAGTAGACCTTACAGTGAAATGCTGAATACAACAGGTGTAGTAGACCTTGAAATGCTGAATACAGTGACCTTACAGTGAAATGCTGAATACAACAGGTGTAGTAGACCTTACAGTGAAATGCTGAATACAACAGGTGTAGTAGATCTCACAGTGAAATGGTGAATACAACATGTGTAGTAGACCTTACAGTGAAATTAGTCGAGGTAATTGAGCTAATATGTACATGTAGATAGAGTTATTACAATGACTAATCATAGAAAATAACAACAGAGTGTAGCAGTGGTATAAAAGAGGGGTGGGGGGCAATACAAATAGTCTGGGTAGACATTTGATTAGATGTTTTGGAGTCTTATGGCTTAGGGATGGAAGCTGTTTCGAAGACTCTTGGACCTAGACTTGGCACTCCGGTATCGCTTGCCGTGCTGTAGCAGAGAGAACAGACTAAGACTAGGGTGGCTGGAGTCCATGACAACTTTTAGGGCCTTCCTCTGACACCCCCTGGTATAGAGGTCCTGCGTGGCAGGAAGCTTTGACCCAGTGAAATACTGGGACGTAAGCATTGGAGTTGTGCCTGGCCGTGAGGTTATGAGTGAACAGGGAGTACAGGACAGGACTGAGCACGCACCCCTGAGGGCCCCCTGTCTTGAGGATCAGGATGTGTTGTTACTTACCCTTACCACCTAGGGGCGGCCCGTCAGGAAGTCCAGGATCAAGTTGCAGAGGGAGGTGTTTAGTCCCAGGGTCCTCAGCTTATTGATGACCTTTGAGGGCACTATGGTGTTGAACGCTGCGCTGTAGTCAATGAACAGCATTCTCACATAGGTGTTCATTTTGTCCAGATGGGAAAGGTCAGTGTGGAGTGTAATAGAGATTGCATCATCTGTGGATCTGTCAGGGCGGTATACAAATTGTAGTGGGTCCAGTGTTTCTGGGATAATGGTTTTGATGTGAGTGCTAAGGATTTCAAAGCACTTCATAGCTGCAGACGTGAGTGCTAAGGGTCAATAGTCATTTAGGCAGGTAACGTTAGTGTTCTTGGGCACAGGCACTATGGTGGTCTGCTTGAAACATGTTGGTATTACAGACTGGGACAGGGAGAGGTTGAACATGTCAGTGAAGACACTTGTCAGTTGGTCAACGCATGTTCGGAGTACCCGTCCTGGTAATCCGTTTGGACCTGCGGCCTTGTGAATGTTGACATGTTTAAAAGGTCTTACTCACGTCGGCTGCGGAGAGCGTGATCACACAGTCTTCAGGAACAGCTGGTGCTCTCATGCATATTTCAGTGTTATTTGCCTCAAAGAGAGCATAGAAGTAGTTTAGCTTGTCTCGTGTCACTGGGCAGCTCTCGGTTGTGCTTCCCTTTGTAGTCTGTAATGGTTTGCAAGCCCTGCCACATCCGATGAGCGTTAGAGCCGGTGCAGTACGATTCGATCTTGGTCCTGTATTGACGCTTTGCCTGTTTGATGGTTCGTCGGAGGGCATAGCAGGATTTGTTATCAGCGTCCAGGTTAGATTCCCGCTCTAGGCTTTAGCTCAGTGTGGATGTTGCCTGTAGTCTATGGCTTCAGGTTGGGGTATGTACAGTGGGGAGAACAAGTATTTGATACACTGCCGATTTTGCAGGTTTTCCTACTTACAAAGCACGTAGCGGTCTGTAATTTTTATCATAGGTACACTTCAACTGTGAGAGATGGAATCTAAAACAAAAATCCAGAAAATCACATTGTATGATTTTTAAGTAATTCATTTGCATTTTATTGCATGACATAAGTATTTGATCACCTACCAACCAGTATGAATTCTGTCTCTCACAGACCTGTTAGTTTTTCTTTAAGAAGCAGTCCTGTTCTCCACTCATTACCTGTATTAACTGCACCTGTTTGAACTTGTTACCTGTATAAAATACACCTGTCCACACACTCAATCAAACAGACTCCACCAGAGAGCTGTGTAAGGACATCAGGGATAAAATTGTAGACCTGCACAAGGCTGGGCTGGGCTACAGGACAATAGGCAAGCAGCTTGGTGAGAAGGCAACAACTGTTGGCGCAATTATTAGAAAATGGAAGAAGTTCAAGATGACGGTCAATCAACCTCGGTCTGGGGCTCCATGCAAGATCTCACCTTGTGGGACATCAATGATCACGAGAAAGGTGAGGGATCAGCCCAGAACTACACGGCAGGACCTGGTCAATGACCTGAAGAGAGCTGGGACCACAGTCTCAAAAAAAAACATTAGTAACAAACTACGCCATCATGGATTAAAATCCTGCAGCGCACGCAAGGTCCCCCTGCTCAAGCCAGCGCATGTCCAGGCCCGTCTGAAGTTTGCCAATGACCATCTGGATGATCCAGAGGAGGAATGGGAGAAGGTCATGTGGTCTGATGAGACAAAAATAGAGCTTTTTGGTCTAAACTCCACTCGCCGTGTTTGGAGGAAAAAGAAGGATGAGTACAACCCCAAGAACACAATCCCAACCATGAAGCATGGAGTTGGAAACATCATTCTTTGGGGATGCTTTTCTGCAAAGGGGACAGGACAACTGCACCATATTGAGGGGAGGATAGATGGGGCCATGTATCGCGAGATCTTGGCCAACAACCCCCTTCCCTCAGTAAGAGCGTTGCAGATGGGTCGTGGCTGGGTCTTCCAGCATGAAAACGACCCGAAACACACAGCCATGGCAACTAAGGAGTGGCTCCGTAAGAAGCATCTCAAGGTCCTGGAGTGGCCTAGCCAGTCTCCAGACCTGAACCCAATAGAACATCTTTGGAGGGAGCTGAAAGTCTGTATTGCCCAGTGACAGCCCCAAAACCTGAAGGATCTGGAGAAGGTCTGTATGGAGGAGTGGGCCAAAATCCCTGCTGCAGTGTGTGCAAACCTGGTCAAGAACTACAGGAAATGTAAGATCTCTGTAATTGCAAACAAAGGTTTCTGTACCAAATATTAAGTTCTGCTTTTCTGATGTATCAAATACTTATGTCATGCAATAAAATGCAAATTAATTTCTTAAAAATCTTACAATGTGATTTTCTGGATTTTTGATTCCGTCTCTCACAGTTGAAGTGTACCTATGATAAAAATGACAGACCTCTAAAAGCTTTGTAAGTAGGAAAACCTGCAAAATTGGCAGTGTTTCAAATACTTGTTCTCCCCACTGTATGTACAGTCGCAGTGGGGATGACGTCATCGATGCACTTATTGATGAAGCCAATGACTGATGTGCTGTACTCCTCAATGCCATCGTAGAAATCCCAGAACATATTCCAGTCTGTGCAAAAACGTTCCTTAGTTTAGCATCTGCTTCATCTGACCACTTTTTTATTGATCGAGTCACTGGTGCTTCCAGCTTTAGTTTTTGCTTGTAAGCAGGAATGAGGAGGATAGAATTATCAGATTTGCCAAATAGAGGGCAAGGGGGAGCTGTGTATGTGTCTCTGTGTGTGGAGTAAAGGTGGTCCAGAGTTGTTTTCCCTCTG
The DNA here is from genome assembly GCF_036934945.1 of Oncorhynchus masou masou. Taxonomy (NCBI): domain Eukaryota; kingdom Metazoa; phylum Chordata; class Actinopteri; order Salmoniformes; family Salmonidae; genus Oncorhynchus; species Oncorhynchus masou. The sequence goes on along the minus strand of NC_088230.1, from coordinate 41,480,417 downwards.
GTTGCACATTTAACATGCTGATAGAATTTTGGTAAAACCGATTTTAGTCCTATCCTGCTTGAGTTCCAGTTCATTCTGGGTCTGACACATTCCCTGGCTGCTTACCTTGGCCTGGTCTCACACTTGTGTGTGTGTGTGATAATGTATGATTGTTATTTTAGCTTCAGTTCCTGTGCTCCTCCGAGGCAGGATGGGAGACCACAGAGAGAAACCGCAGAGAAAGAGTGTGTGTGTGTGTGCATGTTAGTGTGTGCACGTGTGTGTGTGTGATACATTGCATATTTACATGGCAAAAGTTCATTCCTGTCCTTTGATGTGGAGAGTATCAATGTCTAAAGAAAACACAAACCAAAGGGCTATGAGGGTGTGCGTGTGTGTGTGGGTGTGTGTGTGTGTGTGTGTGTGGGGGGGGGGTGGGTGTGTGTGTGTGTGTGTGTGGGGGGGTGGGTGTGGAAAACCCAATGTATCACGATTCATCTCTAAAGTCTCTCCCTCCCTCTATCAGCAGTTTGTCCTATAGCAGAAGACTGATGTTCGCTTATATTCAGTCTGTTCATTCATATAGACCTTACATGTTTCTCTCACTTTGCTCATGTGTTTGCGTGTGTGGATGTGCGTTTTTGTGTATTATCTCATGGCAGCAGTCTGAAAGAAACAATTTTAAAAAACAGACAAGAGAGAAAGATAGAAGGAGATACTGAGAGAGATAGATAGTGACAGAGAGTACAAGTTGAATAAACTCACTGAAGCCTTACACATTATTAGCTCAACAGTCAACATTATAACAAAGCCTCATACACAATATTAGCTCAACAGTCAACATTATAACAAAGACTCATACACATTACTAGCTCAACAGTCAACATTATAACAAAGACTCATACACAATATTAGCTCAACAGACAACATTATAACAAAGACTCATACACAATATTAGCTCAACAGTCAACATTATAACAAAGACTCATACACAATATTAGCTCAACAGTCAACATTATAACAAAGACTCATACACAATATTAGCTCAACAGTCAACATTATAACAAAGACTCATACACAATATTAGCTCAACAGTCAACATTATAACAAAGTCTCATACACAATATTAGCTCAACAGACAACATTATAACAAAGACTCATACACAATATTAGCTCAACAGACAACATTATAACAAAGACTCATACACAATATTAGCTCAACAGACAATGTTATAATAAAGACTGAAGATGCTGCACGTTTCTTGGAGGAAAATACTAATATGCTTTTTTTGCCTTCACATAAATTTGGTAGTCAGGCTTATTCATTTACTCCAGACCAGAAGGTGGCAGTAGTGTTGCCTTCTTAAACTTTGTTTGGCATATCCATGTTGTTCGATAGACAATTTAAGGCGAATTAACTGCTCTAATGTTGCTAAATAGTTAGGATTTGTAGAATCCATTTGAGAGATAAATGGCCACAACTAGATAACAAGCCAGCAAGATGACGAATAAATAATTTAATTCACTATAGCTATCTATCTACACGTAGCACACCATATATAGCTAGATGGTACATGTAGCAAAACATACACTGCTCAAAATAATTAAGGGAACACTAAAATAACACATCCTAGATCTGAATGAATTAAAAAAAAAAAAAAAAAACTTTTTTCTTTACATAGTTGAATGTGCTGACAAAAAAATCACACAAAAATAATCAATGGAAATCAAATTTATCAACCCATGGAGGTCTGGATTTGGAGTCACACTCAAAATTAAAGTGGAAAACCACACTACAGGCTGATCCAACTTTGATGTAATGTCCTTAAAACAAGTCAAAATGAGGCTCAGTAGTGTGTGTGTCAAAATGAGGCTCAGTAGTGTGTGTGTGGCCTCCACGTGCCTGTATGACCTCCCTACAACGCCTGGGCATGCTCCTGATGAGGTGGCGGATGGTCTCCTGAGGGATCTCCTCCCAGACCTGGACTAAAGTATCCGCCAACTCCTGGACAGTCTGTGGTGCAACGTGGCGTTGGTGGATGGAGCGAGACATGATGTCCCAGATGTGCTCAATTGGATTCAGGTCTGTGGAATGGGCGGGCCAGTCCATAGCATCAATGCTTTCACCTTGCAGGAACTGCTGACACACTCCAGCCACATGAGGTCTAGCATTGTCTTGCATTAGGAGGAACCCAAGGCCAATCGCACCAGCATATGGTCTCACAAGGGGTCTGAGGATCTCATCTCGGTACCTAATGGCAGTCAGGCTACCTCTGGCGAGCACATGGAGGGCTGTGCAGCCCCCCAAAGAAATGCCATCCCACACCATGACTGACCCACCACCAAACCTGGTCATACTGGAAGATGTTTCAGGCATCAGAATGTTCTCCACGGCGTCTCCAGACTCTGTCCCGTCTGTCACATGCTCAGTGTGAACCTGCTTTCATCTGTGAATAGCACAGGGCGCCAGTGGCGAATTTGCCAATCTCTGTGTTCTCTGGCAAATGCCAAATGTCCTGCACGGTGTTGGGCTGTAAGCACAACCCCCACCTGTGGACATCAGGCCCTCATACCACCTTTATGAAGTCTGTTTCTGACCGTTTGAGCAGACACATGCACATTTGTGGCCTGCTGGAGGTCATTTTGCAGGGCTCTGGCAGTGCTCCTCCTTGCACAAAGGCGGAGGTAGTGGTCCTGCTGCTGGGTTGTTGCCCTCCTATGGCCTCCTCCACATCTCCTGATGTACTGGCCTGTCTCCTGGTAGCGCCTCCATGCTCTGGACACTACGCTGACAGACACAGCAAACCTTCTTGCCACAGCTCACATTGATGTACCATCCTGGATGAGCTGCACTACCTGAGCCACTTGTGTGGGTTGTAGACTCCGTCTCATCCTACCACTAGAGTGAAAGCACCGCCAGCATTCAAAAGTGACCAAAACATCAGCCAGGAAGCATAGGAACTGAGAAGTGGTCTGTGGTCCCCACCTGCAGAACCACTCCTTTATTGGGGGTGTCTTGCTAATTGCCTATAATTTCCACCTGTTGTCTATTCCATTTGCACAACAGTATGTTACATTTATTGTCAATCAGTGTTGCTTCCTAAGTGGACAGATTGATTTCACAGAAGTGTGATTGACTTGGAGTTATATTGTGTTGTTTAAGTGTTCCTTTTATTTTTTTGAGCAGTGCATATATCTAGCTAGCTACATGTAGTACAACATATGTAGCTAGCTAGCTACAGGTAGCACAACATATATAGCTAGCTAGCTAGCTACAATTAACACAACATATATAACTAGCTACACGTAGCACAAGCTATATATGTTCCTCTGACACCCCCTGGTATAGAGGTCCTGGATGGCAGGAAGCTTTGCCCATGTGATGTACTGGGCCATACGCACTATCCTCTGTAGTGCCTTCCGGTCGGAGGCCATGCACTGTCGGAGGCCAAGCTGTAGAAACTTCTGAGAATCTGAGGACCCATGCCAAATCTTTTCAGTCTCTTGATGGGGAATAGGTTTTGTCGTGGCCTCTTCACGACTGTCTTGGTGTTCTTGGACCATGTTAGTTTGTTGGTGATGTGGACACCAAATAACTTGAATCTCTCAACCTGCTCCACTACAGCCCCATCGATGAGAATGGGGGCGTGCTCGGTCCTCTTTTTCCTGTTGTCCACAATAATCTCCGTTGTCATGATCATGTTGAGGGAGAAGTTGTTGTCCTGGCACCACACGGCCAGATCTCTGACCTCCTCCCTATAGGCTGTCTCGTCGTTGTTGTTATATGGCCTACCACTGTTGTGTCATCAGCAAACTTAATGATGGTGTTGGAGTTGTGCCTGACAGTGCAGTCATGAGTGAACAGGGAGTACAGTAGGGGACAGAGCACGCACCAATGAAGGGCCCCTGTTTTGAGGATCAGCGTGGCGGATGTGTTGTTACTTACCCTTACCACCAGGGGGCGGCCCGTCAGGAAGTCCAGGATCCAGTTGCAGGGGGAGGTGTTTAGTCCCAGGGTCCTTAACTTATTGATGAGCTTTAAGGGCACTATGGTGTTGAATGCTGAGCTGTGTCAATGAACAGCATTTTCACGTAGATGTTCCTTTTGTCCAGGTGGGAAAGGGCAGTGTGGAGTGCATTAGAGATTGCATCATCGGTGGATCTGTTAGGGCGGTATACAAATTGGAATGGGTCCAGTGTTTCTGGGATAATGGTTTTCATATGAGCCATGACCAGCCTTTCAATGCACTTCATAGCTACAGACGTGAGTGCTACGGGTCGGTAGTCATTTAGGCATGTTACCTTAGTGTTCTTGGGCTCAGGGACTATGGTGGTCTGCTTAAAACATATTAGTATTACAGTCTTGGACAGGGAGAGGTTGAACATGTCAGTGAAGACAGTTGCCAGTTGGTCAGCGCATGCTCTGAGTACGCGTCCTGGTAATCCATCTGGCCCTGCGTCCTTGTGAATGTTGACCTGTTTAAAAGCTCTTACTCACATCGGTTGCGGAGAGCGTGATCACACAGTCTTCAGGAACCGCTGGTGTTCTCATTCATGTTTCAGTGTTATTTCCCTCAAAGGGAGAATTGAAGAAGTTTAGCTCATCTGGTAGGCTCATATCACTGGGAACTCAGCTGTGCTTCCCTTTGTAGTCTGTAATGGTTTGCAAGCCCTGCCACATCCGACGAGCGTCTGAGCCAGAGTAGAACGATTCGATCTCAGTCCTGTATTGACGCTTTGCCTGTTTAATGGTTCGTCGGAGGGCAAAGCGGGATTAGAGTCCCGCTCTTTGAAAGCAGCAGCTCTAGCCTTTAGCTCAGTGCGGATGTTGCCTGTAATCCATTGCTTCTGGTTGGGGTATGTACGTACAGTCACTGTGCGGACAATGTCGTCAATGCACTTATTGATGAAGCCAATGACTGATGTGCTGTACTAATCAATATCATCGGAGGAATCCCGGAACATATCCCAGTCTGTACTAGCAAAACAGTCCTGTAGCTTAGCATCTGCTTCATCTGATCACTTTTTTATTAATCTAGTCATTGGTGCTTCGTTCTTTCATTTTTGTTTGTAAGCTATGATCAGGAAGATAGAATTATAGTCAGATTTGCCAAATGGAGGGCGAGGGAGAGCTGTCTATGCATCTCTGGGTGTGGAGTAAAGGTGGTACAGAGTTTTTTTCCCCTCTGGTTGCACATTTAAAATGCTGATAGAAATTTCGTAAGACGGATTTAAGTTTCCCTGCATTAAGGTCCCCGGGTTCTAGGAGCGCCGCCTCTGGGTGAGGGTTTCCTCTTTACTTATGCCGGAATCAAATCAAATCACTAGCCACTTTAACTATGCCACTTT